>NC_063441.1:7484274-7847315 GCF_020379485.1 Brassica napus | reverse complement strand
TCGCTACGTAGCGACCGAGCTCGAGCCAAAGCTCGGTCGCTACGTAGCGACCGAGCGATCGTGCCGATCGGTCGCTACGTAGCGACGAGCCTCAAGCCGAAGCTCGTCGCTACGTAGCGACCGAGCACTCGTTTCGCTCGGTCGCTACATAGCGACCGGGCTCGAGCCAAAGTTCGGTCGCTGTGTAGCGATTGAACCTTTCGAACATCGATACGACACCAGTCCTTGCATTCTCGTCAAACCTTCGAATGCTATCTCCCGAAGACCGTAGCAAGCTCAGTCCATGTTTCCCGCTATTCTAATTCATCGATCAAACTTCGCGGATTAGAAACCGCGGAAACTCGTAGTAAACGTGTCGAGTCGGAAGACGGCCCAAAGGGACCTAAAACACGACTCGAGGCCCATCCTACGATTTTTCCTAACCAAAAGCCCGTGAACCACAGCATGGTTCGCGCTTGGCCCACGAGGAAGGATAAATGTCAAGTTTCCGCGGATATAATACGGAAGTTTTGAAGATAATTGTGAAGATCGGGAAAATGGAATATCTCCATTTTGCTATGACGGCTTAAGGGCAGAAGAGTAAAAGCGTAAACCGACCTTGGAGCTAGTATATAAGGAGTCCTAGGCGAGGAGCAGAAGGGAGGGAATTTTCAGAGCAAACTTACCACTTAGAGCGATTTAGGCAACTTTCCGTTTTTGTTATTTCGAGCTGCGACTCAATTAGGTTTAGCCGTCTTAGGGTTGCTAGAACTAGGAATCTCGCCGACAGCTCTCGAGCCCAGGCTTATACCTTGTTGTAACGCTCATACGCAGATTCGGAATAAGATCTACTTTGCTCTCTTTTCGATTTCTATTTTTATCGTTGTTATTCTCGTGTTCTGATTGCTTGACGTGTGGTAATTAACAGATATCCGGGTCCTCTGGGAAACTAGGGTTTTCTTAGTTTCCTTATTTAAACAGAAATCGACAGTGCGAATTTCGGTTCCCACATTCAAGCACCCTTGTTATCCCATCCTGACATCTATCTATCATATTAGGACTGCTAGAGAGGGCTAACCGCCAATTTAGTATCTTAATAGGGCATTCATACTCGCGCATAGGCCTGGCTAGAACCCGTCGATCGATGTCCTCAACTGACTATCGATCGACGTTGGCAAAGGTGTATCGGTCGACGTCCCAATAGGACCATCGATCGACACTCTCTCGTTGTCGACATACTAACCGTTGAGACACGAGATCTAGCCTGTTAACCAGTGAAACATGCGACAGCTGATCACTGAGTTAAGCGATTGAGCTCTAATATATCATGCATGCAACAAATAGGCATCTATAAGTATTATAATCTCCAACACCTGAATAGTGGCCCTGCATCTAATATCATTTCCAACCAAGTTACATTTACTATTTACTTTGCTTGTTACTATTGCTATTTCATTTAAACATTTACAACCCTTAGAATTAATAAATACTAGATTTAATTGTTCCCTAGCTCCTTGTGGATTCGATCCCTAATTACTACATCTGAACCTCTTTTGATGAGAGTAACACTCCTTAGGGTAATTTGAGTGGTATCAAATTTGGCGCCGTTGCCGGGGAGCTTTGATCGCCATTAGATTTAGTTTTATTGATTCTTATTCTTTTCTCTACTCCCTTTCTAATAATCTTTTTCTTGTCTTTTCAGGTGCATGCCCAGCGGTACCAGAAGCAACAAGGAGAAAGACTTGCTGTTCTCAGACGATCCTGCTCATTTGGAACGCACCATCCGTAGAGGTCAACGTTCCACATCGCTCGACGCAACAACTTCGTCGTCGATCGATACGCACAACCAACCGTCGACCGACACCAGACCTTCATCGTCGATCGATCCCAATCGTTCGACAACGATCGATACTACACCGCGTACGTCGATCGATACCGTGTCGTCAAAAATGGTAAACATTATTATTCTAACACAGGACGAGAACGGAAACCTGTATGACCAGGACGGTCATCTGCGTAATGCAACAGGTCAGAAAATAGACGCTCAGGGGACTGTAATCCCTGATGCTAATGCTACAGGAGCTGCTCAACCTGTAGATGAGGACGCTCGATCGAAACCACTGGCCGACTACAATCGCCCAGATGAGTACTATTCCAACAGATCAGCTATTCGACTTCCGGAGATCCAGAAGCAGAATTTCGAGCTGAAGCCTCAATACTACACTCTCGTGTCGCAGATACCCTACTCTGGGTTACCGCACGAGCATCCTATGGACCATCTGGAACGGTTCGAGGATCTAATCGCTGCTATTCGGATGGAAGGAGTCCCCGAAGATTACCTGCTGTGCAAGCTCTTTAGATACACGCTGAATGGAGAAGCGATGCACTGGCTTAGGCTGCTACCCACAGGATCTTTAACATCCTGGGCCGACATCAAGAATGCTTTCTTACAAAACTTCTTCGATGAGGCGCGCGCTGAAGAACTTCGGAACAAAATTTCCACATTCTCGCAGGAGGCTGGAGAGTCCTTCAAAGATGCGTGGATTAGATTTAGGTTCTTCCAGCGAGACTGTCCACACCACGGATTTAACGAAGTGCAGCTGCTAAGCACTTTCTTCCGAGGTCTCGCCTTACAGTATCAAATGGCTCTTGATACGGCGAGTGAAGGAAACTTCACTACTCGGAATCCGTTGGAAGCTGTGAGACTTATCGAAAACCTTGCTAACAGCAGCAGCACCAAAAACACTGACTCTGAACGGAGGAAGTCTGTAGCCTCTATCGGGAAGGAACAGATGGACGAAGTAAGAGCTAAGTTAGATGTGGTGCACGAGCTTCTTAGGAAGCAAGTCTGTTCAGCTGAAGGAGAAGTAGCAGATACGGAAGGAGAAGAAAATGTGAACTACATCGGAGGTACCGGATTCCAGAAATTTGGAAACCAGGGCGGAAACAGAAACTTCTTTGGAAATGGTCAAAGAAGTAACCAAAGTTCACAATTTCAAAAACCCTTCAACAACAGCAAAAGCTACTCGAACTCTTACTACCAAAATCCACCACCCCAGACTCAGGAAAACAAGATCGAAGAGATGCTTGATCGAGTACTGTTGGGACAACAACAAAATCGAGACCTTAGGGACTCAGGTGAGAAAACTTGAAACGCAAGTAATTCAGACGGGCGAGACTATAAAGAGGCAAGAAGCTTTCGCTAGAGAGGCAGGAGCCGACAAAGGGAAACACCACGTAAATGCCATCATAGATGATGATTTCTGGCAAGTGGTGAGAAATGAAAAGCTTGAGGAAGGAGACTTCGAAATCGAAATCTCCATGAGTCTCGGCGGTTCTCAATGGTGTCGACCGATGTCGATGAACTTGCATCGATCGACAGACCATGACGAAGATCGATGAACGGATTACTCCAGTCATCGATCGACGTCGTCCACTAAATCTACTGATTGCAATGCAATTCGAATTCTAACTCATGAGGAATTCACAGCTAAGCATCCTCGCCCACCCTCCTCTTTCTATGATAAAATCGATCGATCGGTTGAGCTAACCATCGATCGACAGAGTGAGTCCGACGTCGATCGTCACAACACACCTCCCATCGATTGACAGGCACCTCTGACATACCGAGTGCAGTTACCCTCAATCGATAATGATATATCAACGCACTCAGACCACCACCTAAATCATTAGCTGCACCACCCGAATCAAAACCCAACCCTTTAAATAGTTTACCAGAACCAGTTCAAGAAAATCAAGAAACTGTAGGGAAAAGGTTAAGGAAAAGAAAGAAGAAGATTCCTAAAAACCTTAAGAGGGAAGCTAACGATAAGGAGATGGATAGTTTCACTAAAAGAGTCCTCAGAATCCCAATCAAAAAAGCTTTTGATGAAGCTTACTTCACACACCGGTTGTGGATGTTCTTCAGAGAAACAAGGATAATTGAGGAGGACATTATGAGAAAGTTTCATAAAGTCAGAGAGAAGATGAAACACAGGATCACATTGACGAAGAAGAGTGATCCTGGTAAGTTTGCAATACCATGCGTAGTCAAGGGCGTTGAATTTCCCCATTCAATGTGTGACACATGAGCATCAGTTAGTATCCTTCCTAGAATCATGGCAGACCAGCTTGGTTTGACCATCGAATCTTCAACAGAATCCTTCACCTTCGTAGATCTTTCAGAAAAACGATCAGGAGGTATCATACGAGATCTGGAGGTACAGATTGGTAATGCCGTTGTCCCTGTAGATTTTCATGTCCTAGACATCGAGCTTAACTGAAATTCTTCACTTCTGCTTGGAAGATCTTTCCTAGCTAGAGTAGGAGCCGTATGTGACATGAACAAAAAGAAATTGTGTCTGATGCTAATAGACCCCAACATCCACTACGACCCCATCCGACCTAAGAGGAAGGTTATTAATTCTGTGGATTACGGAAAAGAACTTGACTTCATTGGCGCATGCCATTGTGGAGCAGAGTATGAATCAGAGTACGAAACAGAGTACTCGGAATCGATCGACACCCCCACTTTTCCATCGATCGATTCCAATGATTCAACTGTGACCGATGACCGCAACAACACGTCACTCAGCGTAAAGCAGCCAGTTGACCATTTCACTCCACCTAATCATTGTTACCCCCCACTTTGCCTTCCAACCTCCAAGCAAGAGAGGACATAATAATTATTCTATAGGCAGTTAGGCAGACAGTGGTTTCCATGAAAATTTTGCAGTTGACACTGTAATTACTTCATCTAACGAGGAACATACAGAGGAATACGATGAGGATTATTGGAAAGAACGTGCAATAGAAATGTCTTTGCAGGATGAAAGATTTGAAACACATAAATTCACAAACACGTTTCCAACATCGATCGCCGAAGTGCACTCCACATAGGTCGATACCCACCCTCGTCCAGCAAAACAACCGCTCACATCGATCGACACCCACACAGGAAGATCGATCGATATTCGCACCGCAGCGAAAATTCAGGAGCAGGAGAATATTCCCTCTCCAACTAGGTTTATAGATACCTATATAAATCGTTTTGCACCCCCAAAACCACTTCAACACACCAGAGCAGACACACAAGCAAATAAGATGAACACTCTTCCTTCTACATCAACAGGAAAATCCATGAAGAGCAATCATCTCAAGAACACAAGTTCTGCAGAAATTAGAATGCCATCGATCGATGCATATGCATCTACATCGATCAATACTACTCTAAACCCTAATCTTTCTATTTCTAAATTGAATGATAATGCAAACATTGATTACGGTTTTCTAACACCTGATGAATTTGGTATTTTCAGGGACCCAGATGGCAATGCACGTGCAATAGATGTAAGGATCTTACAAGTGTCCAGAAAGGACATAGCAGATATCCTTCAAGTAGCCAATGGACCTGACAACCTATTCTCACAGCAACGTGGCACTCCAGACGTCATTCTACAGATCCTAACAACCACGTAGGAGTCGCCACAACATAAATCAATCCAGATCTGTCACGCCAACCAAAAGGGCAATCATCGATCGACGGGACAACTGAGACATCACTCGACAGGGTAACACCAACGTCGATCGATAAGGATGACCCGATGTCGATCGATAGACGTTACAAAATTGGAAACCGCGCTTTTGACATGTACAGAGCCAGAAAGTTCACTTGGGAACGAATGGACGAGTATGGAGTCTACAGAGATGAGTGTGGACACGCACGAAGCGTAGCTGGTGAGATGATACCTGTCACAAAGAACGACATCAGGAAATTACTAGAAAGAGCATCTCTTTTTGAAGAGAGCCACATCTGTCTTCCAGAATATGCCACTTCCTTCACACTCACAAGACTGGCACCAGAACTCTACACCAAAGATGAAATCAATGAGATGGTGTTTGGTATTTGTGGAGCTCAGGAAAGACTGGGAGAGGAGCTCAAAACATTGGTAGAAGATACACATCAACCTTTGGATAGAGGCTACAATGAGCTTTTCAGAAGTATGGCAGAAATGAGGACATAAATTGAGAGTTTACGTCAGCAACTTGAGAAGGAAGCCACGACCTCAACATCGATCGACGCACCACGTGCACCATCGATCGATGTCAGTCTTCCTACAGCCCAGATCCCTGCAGAACCGCAATGTTCAGCACAACACAAGGATGAATGGGAAGTCTCATACATCAACACAAGGATAAACGACGTGTACTACCCTCTCAACAACAACGTGGACTGGCTAAGCACTAAAATCGAGCTACTACAGCAAGATCTGGACACCATTCGCAAGAAGGACCAACAACTAGCCACATCGATCGACGTGTGTACATTCTCATCGCTCGACGCTAAGGTCTCAGCCATGAATGAGAGGCTGAGTACTTACGAGGACATGCATGACCGCTTTATATCACTAGTCATGATAGATTTAAACAAATTGTCTAGTCAATTACTTCATGCCCAAAACGATATTGATAACATTACTAATAAAAAAATTTTGCAGGCAAATTCAGCATCGATCGACAGGCTACGAGGGCCTTGGATCGGTGGCAAGAATCCTGTGGAGTTACTTTCTTACACAGCAGCAGAGGTTGACAAGATCACATCTAAGATCTACACTGCTATAGACAACATGGAGGAACGACTTGACAAACGCTGCGATGACATCTACTTTCCATTCGACAACAAAATCAGTGGACTAGACAGCCAAGCAGAATGGCTACAGAAAGAAGTCAAAGCCATTCAGAGGCAACTCGCAGCTCAGCACCAGATATCATCATCGATCGACAGGACGCGAGCGAAATCGCTCGATGGTAAGTCACCAAGATCGACAGACGCACACATAATTGCATTGATCGACACCGAGTCTACACCAGCCGGCGAGCAGCTGATACACAAGACGATAAAGTCAATGCACAAGGAACTGACAGAACTTTCAGCATACGCCTATGACAACATAGGCTGGCACCAGGTCAGCATTGACAACATTCAAGATAGGCTACAGAACATCTCCAATGTACTTGAGAAGATGGATGACAAATGGACAAGAAATGATGAGGCCACAAGAAGCTTCATTGCATCATGGTCCAGAATGTGCAGAGATGATGTGGATGCTTGCTTTCCAACAAGCAGCTGTTTCTCCACCAAATAGCCAATCACTACCACAGTCAACCTAAATGACTATAACCAAGCACTGAGTGGGAGGCAACCCACTATTAGGTATTTTATTTTGGTTTTATTAGCTAGCATTTATTTACTTTCGTTTTATTTCTTTCAGATTTAGGAGACCCAAGTAGGAGGACCTGAATATCGACCGCCGACGAGACGTCGACATCGCTCGACATGGACAGCCACACGACGATCGATGTAAAATATTCCCATCGATCGATATCTACTCCGGTCAGATGTATCTTCCCTACTTGTTACATTTCGTACATCATGAACTATTTCATCATAACTCCGACTGAGTTCCACTGGGACAGTGTAATTTAAGTCTGGGGGAGATTTACTGATATAGTTTATTTTATTCTTATATAAAAAGAATTTTAATAAATTATGCTTAGCTAATACATTATGCTTAGCTATTGAAAATAGCGACTATAATCTTATATTGATTTAAACTTGAATATCCAACCAATCTTTAGCACCATTTTAGATTTACTGATTGCAGATAGTACTATAGATGCTAAAAAAGATCAACCTATCAACTACACACTTGCCTTGAAACGCATGAAGCAACCAAAGCTGATTTTCAACACTAAACCTGACATAACCGCTTGTCTTGGGCTTGGTATACATGGGATCGGATTCTTCAGACAAGTCTGGAAGGTAACGCCTGGTGTAGATTATTTATCATATTTTCTCTCTCTAAATTTCGATCCTAAAATAGTTTAGTGAGTATTTAAAAAAATAATAATAATAAGATCTATTTTTTATTTAGGATGAGTCTGAACAGGACTTGGTGGCTAAAACCATTAAGGCTTGATTCATAAAGACTCCAATAAAAGAGTTCGAAACGGGACTTGGAGGCGGCAATCTTCAAGGCTCGCTTTCGCAAAGAACTCTTGGATATAGGTCAAAAAGAAGTGAACAGAACTTGGTGGCAACCACCATTAAGTTTTGATTCATGGAAGCCTGTCCAATCTTGGTCACTGATCCTGCAATCGAAGCAGACTTTGACTCAAGAGAGAAAATTAGAGAGAGAAAAACTAGGAACTAACTTTTACCTGCAGCTCCAGATACTTGTCTGAAATCCTTGCATCATATGATCGATACTCCCAAGGTAAAGCATTCACTTTATATTTATGCTAAGAAATAAAATCAGTAGAGGGGATGTCAGACGTGAATTGATGAGTTGTGTTATGTTAGAAATGGTTGCTAAGCTAGGATATTGCATAGTGTGCTTCTGTGATTAGGACTTTTTAAATGTGGTTGCAAAATTGTTGAGGAAAAGATTTCTTGCTTTAAAATCTTAAGTCCCTAAAATTTTCAAACCTCTTTCAGAGAGACTGCCTGTATGTTGCTTGAGGACAAGCAAAAGGATAAGTCTGGGGGAGTTGATATACCTTGGATTTGACCCGTTTTCATCCTTGTTCTACTCTTCTAGGTATGTTTTCAGGTTCAGGTGCATTTCGGAGTAAAGCTATGACTTTGGAGCATTTTAGAGCTTAAAGGACATTTCACCCGAGCTGACCACGTAGAGGTCGACGAGAAGAAGAACAATCGATCGATGCGCATCAGTGCTGACGATCGATACCAGGAGATGCCTCAACAAATGAAGATTAATATCGATCGATGTACACAAGTACCATCGATCGATGTCGAGACATCAGACACGCGACATTTTGGATTCAGCAGACTTAAAAACCAAGGCCAAGCCAAATTACGAAAATGCCCTGACGAGTTTTTAACCTAGTAGATAATATACTGCCTAAGTGTTTTGACAGCGAGAGATTTTTTTTGGGTAGAGACCTTTCTGTTACAAGTTTTGGAGAGAAGATCACTTGTGATTGGAACTCCTTGTTATCGTTTCTTTTCATCTATACTATGAGTTTCTATTTCTTTATTGTTATGAATTGCTTTGCTATGTCTGATAGTTCAATTATTAGATCCAGGGTTCAGATAGGTTTGTGGGATTAGCCCCAAATTATAGATCTGCCTTGTTGTGATATTCATGATTGATTTGTATTCATTGCTTGTTTTAGCCTTGCTAACTAGAACTTGATCATAGGATTGCATATTCAAGCACCCTTGTTATCCCATCCTGACATCTATCTATCATATTAGGACTGCTAGAGAGGGCTAACCACCAATTTAGTATCTTAATAGGGCATTTCATACTCGCGCATAGGCCTGGCTAGAACCCGTCGATCGATGTCCTCAACTGACTATCGATCGACGTTGGCAAAGGTGTATCGGTCGACGTCCCAATAGGACCATCGATCGACACTCTCTCGTTGTCGACATACTAACCGTTGAGACACGAGATATAGCCTGTTAACCAGTGAAACATGCGACAACTGATCATTGAGTTAAGCGATTGAGCTCTAATATATCATGCATGCAAGAAATAGGCATCTATAAGTATTATAATCTCCAACATCTGAATAGTGGCCCTGCATCTAATATCATTTCCAACCAAGTTACGTTTACTAGTTACTTTGCTTGTTACTATTGCTATCTCATTTAAACATTTACAACCCTTAGAATTAATAAATACTAGATTTAATTGTTTCCTAGCTCCTTGTGGATTCGATCTCTAAGTACTACATATGAACCTCTTTTGATGAGAGTAACACTCTTTAGGGTAATTTGAGTGGTATCACCCGGCGTGGTTCGGCCCAAACCCGCTAAGCCAGTAAATATTTGAGCCCAGCCCGAAAATATTTTAGGCCTAAAATTCAAAGTCCGGCCCGGCCCTTATAGTTATAGGGCTTTTTGGGCTTTTCGAAAATTAAATTTTCATTGTTACTTTTATCGTTTTAATACATGTAAATTTTCATTAAAAAATAGTTTCATTCTTTGTTTTAAAATATAAAATGAGTTTAAACTTTTATTCTTTATCAAAAATGTTTTACTTTTTCGTATGCTTTAAAAACATAATATAAACAAACCAAATTTAATAAGATTTAAATAATCAAATATAAATTATTACAAAACATATAAGAGAACAAAATTTATGATAAACATGGTTAAATGTTTCATATTTTGTAGTTTGAAAAAAAAAACATGTTGTACATGAAAGAAGAGAGTACATTTGCAAAATTTAAAATGAGACACTTGTAATGATCAAACAATAATATGTATTAAAAACTTTTAGATTTGTTTTATTAGTGTTTGGATTAAAATATTAAAATTATATGTCAACACTAATAATAGTTTTGATTGCAAGAACGATAATATTTAAGCAAAAGTATAAAATTTCAGATTTTTGGAGCGGTTCTAGCCCAAACATGTTTACGCCTAAAAAACCCAAAACTAAGATAAGCTTAGCCTTAAATACCCAATTTCTTTAGGCTTATAAAACTAAGACCAAGCCCGATAAATTTTAGGGCTGGGCGGGCTGTAACTGCGGACGTCGACCCAAATTGACGTGTCTAATTGGACCAGATAAAAATTGAGAGTGTTATATTATACTAACTAGGTGCGTATACCACGCGCTTGCGCGGGGTTGTTGATGGAAGTGTTGCTTTACGTAATGAAAGTCAAGGTTGTTCCCCTCGAGCAATTTTCCATGAAATTTTTGTACTTTTTAGCTTGAGGTGGGTTCTAAACCAAAGGCTTGAGATTGAGATCCTTCGCTACAAAGTAATCGTCAAAAGTGATGTTGAGGTCCTTGCAAGTGAGGATGGTTTTGTAGTCACAATTGCTTGTAGCTTTATTATCATTAGATGAGAAAAAGTTAATCATTCATCATGATCAGAGAAATTATATAATCGAAACAGGAAATACATACGAACTACGACCAAAAAAATTATAACCGGAAGTTAAGAGTGCTAGAGTAATCCAAACAATATTGCTTTCGGTCAAATTTTGGATCAACGAAAACATCTTCTTGCCGAAAAAATCCAATATTTTCTCCATTTGGTAAGATTCATCTGCATTATCACATGATGCTTGTCATAATGATTCCAATAAAACAGCAGAAGGAAAAAAAAAATTTGAACTGCCACTTTTCATGATTTACAAATATTAAAATATAGCAAGAAATTAATCATAAATCTTACCATAGACAGTGCACCTTACAACTCCAGTATTAACCATGCCAATAAGCACATTGCTGGTTTTGATCTCAAGAAACAGAAGTTTCTCAACCTCGAGTTGAAAATAGTGAGGAAGGAATTTAAAAAAAAAAATACAGTGAGGAAGAGCAAATAAGAATACAGATCTGTTTAGGGAATTGTTATGAGGGCTGCAAGCGTTGTAAGCCACACATTTATAATAGTCAGACGATGATAACTGAAACAGTAGAAAAGAGAATCTGTTGAGAAAGTATTCATCTTTAGTAGTAGTTAAGAAGAGTAATAATAACAATTCATGTGGAAGATGTGGAGTGAATATAGACAGTTAGAAAAGCAGTAGAACAGGTTGCATTCGGATTCTCTTTGTTTAAGGGAAGTGACTTGTGAGAAATGTGAAGCACTGAAGATTGTATAAAGCTCTCCAGATTCTACTCCATGATCTACTGAGTATCCGCATAGCATGTTTCCCATGTATTCTTGATTTGATCTTGCATCAGGGCCTTCATGTGATCTTATAATCATCTAAAGACGGTAAAAATAAATACATTGAAGTTTATATAATCACAAATGAAAACATCATTAGAAGCTTTACATTTACCTTTTAAGTTCGATTGTTTTAGAAAACTCTCAGTGCAATCAGCTCCCTAAAGAAGTCCCTTATAATTACTTTCGCTCAGACCATCAGCCATCCACAGACACGACCATAAAACATGGTTAAGAGTTATATTCCCATCATCATTCTCACCAACTTGTCTCATGTCAACCTTGTCAAGTTCTTCTAATGAACCCAACAATAAAGTGCTATCTTCATGGACCCGAGAGGAGCTTTGAAAGAGGCCTCCATGAGTTGTGTAGACACTATCTGATAGTACATATGCCAAAGGTAACGTTTTGAAACAATCGATACACCTGGAATGTAGCACTGGACCGTGTTCACCGTATCTGTCACATGTCTCTTTCAAGAAACCAAACTCTTCTGCAGAAACTCTTGTTTCTGAGCTTCCTCTAAGTAGAAATACCCTCTCAGGCATCAGAATTTGTAGTTATCACCAAACTAAATTGAACGTGAGAAATAAATCACCAAACTAAATTGAACGTGGGTCCCACAACTTGCTGAAGGCGTAAAGCTGTTATTAGAACGCATAAATAATGAAAAGAACCCCAACTCATGTTAAACGAAGACAGTTTACAATATGGAAAAACTATAATTGTTTTTTTTTTCATATAACGTGATGAAACTCATAATACATTTGTAGGTCCGGCCCACAGAGAAAACTGAAGAAGCAAAGGTTTCCGACCTTCATAAATATATATTAGTTTCGGCCATCAATGTACAAAGTATCCTTTAATTCAGTGGTATAAATGTTGTAGCTTATATCTCAATAATCTGGGTTCGAGTCACATACTTGACACTTTTTCACACTTTTTAAAAGTGGAATCCACCAAAATGCTGACGTGTCGGCTCAGGAGTAGAGAAATTCTCCTATTATATTATATACTAGAGATTTTTTTTTCTGCGCTTCGCGCGGATTGTGTCTTATAAATTTTATTTTATTTATAATATTATTTGTCGGTTTTTTTCTTTTATATTAATTTCTTATTTTTCCAATGTTAGTTTTTCTTAATTTAAATTTATATGTTTATAGTTTTTTTTTTGTTGTAGATGGAGAATTATATTTTTTATTGATGGTTTTTTGTATGTGACATAAACTTTTTGAAATTTTAAAATAATGTTATATATAGTACGATTAACACATTAAAGAAGAGAAACATATTCAGACACATTTTACACAGGTTTTATATGCATAATTTTAAACATTATATATGTATATATTATAAGTTTGAAACATGTAAATGTTTTCTAAAGCTAAATACTTGTTCTGAGTTTACATAACTTATCGAAAGTTTTATCTTTTTTTAAATTCAAATCACAGAAAAAATATCAAAAACTCAGTATAGATGGGGTTTTTGAGCTTTTAAATCAACACTGAAAAATTACATGAATCAGATAACAACAGTTTTATAAACAACTGGATAAAATTTGACCGAGCCAAAGATTTTTATACAATATGTTCTTTCTTCTTCAAATTGCGAAGAGCCTATAGGCACAAGAAAAAAAATCATAATTTTTGTTTTCACTTATACAACATTTTTTTTCCTATACACACGGAGTTTATTACACAGCTATAAGCAATGGAGAACTCTATTCATATAAAATTCACATCTATGCAATTTGACAAAGAAGAATTTTACCCATCTTTTGTTTCGGAATGGCCCAATTTCAGTCATATACACTATATTTTCTCTATGATACAAATCTTACAATTTTAATATATGTGCAGATTTCCATGTGAAAAGGCACGCATGCCATCTATCATTCAACCTATTACTTTTTCCAAAGTAAACACTATAATCCTCGTTTGGTTAGCTCCACAAACTAATCTCTTTGGATCAGTTTACTAAAAAATATGGATACTAATGTCAGAAAAGAATATAAACACTATCAACAACAAATATTGGCACAAGACTATTTGGTTCAAGGAACATATTCCACGTAATGCGTTTATATCATGGCTGGCTTTGCGGAGAAGACTGCCAACCAAGGATCGCTTGAGACGTTGGGGGTTAAATGTCTCAGGAACGTGCGTCCTTTGTAATCTAGAAATAGAGACTCACCATCATCTCTTCTTTGAGTGCTCTTTCTCTCGCTTGATATGGGAGCCTTTTGCTGCTGAAGTTTAGATTTCTCCTCCGGCTGATCTACACTCTGTTGCAGCTTGGATCAATCAACCTCGCGTCAACGCAGATGCGCATGCTACTCCAGTTATCAAGCTCTACTTTCAGTCAGCCATCTACCTGCTGTGGAAAGAGCGTAATGCTTGTGTGTTCACAGCTGTCTCCTCACCTTCATCAGTCATCCTTGCATCTCTCGACCGTATGTTGCGTGACCGTCTCCTCTTTTATCCGGCAAGTTCTTCTTTCTCCTCTTCTTTTTATCTTTCCTGTATAAGACTTCCTTAAGTTTTTTTTTACCTTAAGTTGTTGTTAGTTGTTTTTTGTTTGCTTGCTGTAATAAGTTGTTTAAAAACAACAGTGTAACCTTTCAGAAAATGATAATCTTAACATCTTACAAAAAAAAACACAACAAATATTGACTTATATATGTGAATACATATTTTATTTTAAATCATTATAGTTGACGAAGAAAACACCATAATTTGTACAACAAATTTTCTTAGATTCACCTCATCATACTCACCATTTTACCATTTTAATTACATAATTTTACATGAGCTTCTTCACCCTTCCCGGTTATTTTCTCTTTATTTATAACTACAATATAAAGTTATAAACTATATATATTATAAATTAATAATTTATTTACCCTTGAATTCTAACGATTAAAAATAGAACATAATTCAATATAGATATATGATTCTATTAATAAATTAGCAGTTACAAATTTGAAATTTCTAGAAATATCAAAAGTCGTATGTTAGTTAATTATCTTCTAAATGACATCTATTTCTAATTCTTTTTGGATGATAATATTTTAGCTGATGTGAATAGTCCCAAAAACCTTAAATTTAGTCCCTTTTATATAGTAGGATTCTCCCTTTATTTTTTTCAATTTTTATTTATTATTATTATAAAAGCAAGTGTTTGATAAAAAAGTTATCACAACTAATTTTTATTTCCACTTCTTCCCTCGACGGTTTCCATTTCTCATTATCTAAACGATATTGTGAAGCTATATAAATAACCATCGCTTTTTAATTTTGGAAACTGCCTATAAAGATCACATTACTTTTTCTACTGTAAAAAACCATTAAAAATGTCAGTAATATTTTTTGGGTTTAGTTGATAGATGATGGTGTTAACCTCATAGAGATATTAAAGGTTGATTGGAAAAGATGTTTCTTTTGCTATGAGGTAAATATTGTTCGTTACTATATTCTATTGAATTGTGATTATATATCAATATATCACTTGATATTCTTCCAATATTTCAGACAAACCAGAAAAATATTAGGATGATCATCTATCAAAACTTTATTCTCAAACCAAGTTTCTTATGTATGGTTGCATTATCTCTAATTTTAATCGACTTCAAACATTTTTGTTATATCTGAGTGGGGATTATTAGTTGATATATTTTAATGGATTTGGAAATCTAAATTAATTCTAGTGTTATTAGTTTTATAATTTTAAAATCTATATTAAAATCATGTGTTATTGGTTTTGTGGTTTACATAAGAGAAAAAGACTAAGATAGCACAAAACCAAGTTTTTGTTCCCAAAGTAGCACTCAAGGCTCAAAGTCACAAAAATAGGTTTCATTAAAGAGGTAAATATACACTTATACCCCTTGGGTTAATTAATCCAAACCTTAGGGTTTAGAGTCAAGGGGTGGGGTTTTGGAATTATGGTTTAAAATTTTATAAAAAATAAATACTAAAATAAAAATAAAAATTTTAAAAATAGTTTCAAAAAGTATTTTTAAATTATAAAAATAAAATTTGAAAAAAAAAATAAAAAATTTCAAAAAAAAATTTCAAAAAAAAAATTATAAAAATTTCGAATCTGAAAACATATAATCTGAAACTATAAAAAAAATTTCTTTTTTTTATTTTTTTTTATTTTTATTTTATTTATTTTTATTTATTTATTTATTTAATTTTAAACCAAGGGTATTAGGGATATTTTACTCTTTAATGAATGTCATTTTTGTGAATTTCTCCTTCTAGTACTATTTTTGAGACATAAACTTCAAAAGGTGCTATTATTGACAATTGCCCTTTATATAATTCAAATCATATGTTATTTAACCATACAATTTATTAATCGATTTGATTTTTTAATGGGCTTGAATGGTTGTATAGATTTCCTTGTTAAAAATAAAAAGACATAAATCCGAAAGAGAACCTTCGGATTTGTAAATACTAGTTAAATTTCGTAAGTTAAATTTGAAAATCTATATATTTTACTTGAATTTGTAACTAATATGTGGATTTCTAAATCAATTAAAATATTTGAACCAATAACACATCTCAAGTGTCTTTCTATACTTATTTTACTCCTTTTGGAAAGGGTCAATAACAAATCAACATTTTGATTCAGTCATCCATTATTTTATTTAGCTACAATTTAAATTGAAGTGTCATTAAAAATTACTTTGCCAATGTAAATAATGGGCATAATACTAGTTATTATAAACAATATTTATTTATGTTAAGTATACACAGTTATAAAATGAACTAAATTTTATAAATAAAAGAAAGCACATATTATTAGCTATTGTAATGTAATTATTTTGTAAATATTTATATTCGTAAAACAAAAAAAAATCATCTAGTAATAATAATAAGAGAAAAAGACCAAAATAGCACTAAATCATGTTTTTGTTCCCAAACTAGCACTCAAGGCCAAAAGTCACAAAAATAGCACTCAAGGGGTGGGGTTTAGGGTTTAGAATTTAGGGTTTAGGGTTTAGAGTTTAGGTTTTAGGGTTTAGAGTTGAGAAGTGAGGTTTTGGAGATAAGATTTCAAATTTTGAAAAATAAAAATTTTAAATTTTTCAAAAGATAAAATGTTATTTTGGTCATTTTAGTTTTTGAGTGCTATTTTTGTGATATAAACTTAGAAATGTGCTATTTTGGAGATTTGCCCTAATAATAATGAGATTCTTGACAAAAAAAAAAGCATAAAGAAAAGGTATAAAGGAAAATACCGTAGATCATATAAGAAATTTCATAACAAGAAATTCTTTTACTATAAGGCCCTCTTCGTTTGCTCACCCAGGTGATCCATCTGGGTGAAGATGTAAAATGATGTTCGTTTACTGCATTATAGTGCTACATCTAGATGAATCACCCAGCTGAACTCATCTCAAATTCTCACCCAAATGAAGGTGAGTCTTGATGGTGCATCTGGATGCAGATGCATCTAGTTCAGTCCAAAATAATAAATGACAAAACGACCTTTTAAAATCAAAATATTATTATCAAACCGTAAATTCTATTTTTTTTTGCATATACATTTTTTCGCTATAACCAAAAAATTTATTTTCTCACAAAACGGAAAAACACATATTCCCGCCAAAACCGCAAGATGCATTTTTCCGCAAAAAAAACATAAAACACACATTTTCATTAAAACACATTTTTTGGCTAAACCAGTAAAACCACACTTTTCGACCAAAATCCAAAAAACGCATATTCCCGCCAAAACTTCAAAAGCATTTTCCAGCCAAAACCACAAAAAGCATTTTCCCGTCAAAACCGGAAACAACGCATTTTCTCGCCAAAACAAAAAAACGCATTTTCTCGCCAAAACCGAAAAATACAAATTTCCCTCAAAAACCGGAATTTTCTCGCCAAAACTGGAAAACGGAAGTTTCCCGACAAAACTAGAAAACATAATTTTCCCACCAAAACCGGAAAAATGTATTTTCCCGCCAAAACCGAAAAAATGTATTTTCACGCTAAAATCAGAAAACGTATTTTCCCGCCAAAACCAGAAAAATGTATTTTCCCGCCAAAACCGGAAAAACGGATTTTTGCGCCAAAACCGGAAAATGAAATTTTCCCACCAAAACCGAAAAAACGCATTTCCCGCCAAAACCGGAAAAATGCATTTTCCCGTCAAAACCGGAAAAACACATTTTCCCGCCAAAACCGGAAAATCGCATTTTCCCGCCAAAACCGGAAAAATGTATTTTCCCGCCAAAACTGGAAAAATGTATTTTCCCGCCAAAACTGGAAAAAATGTATTTTCCCGCCAAAATCGTGAAAAAAAATTTTCATGCAAAACACTTTTCCCGCCAAAACTTCAAAACACACTTTTTCTGTCCAACCCGCAAAAAACGTATTTTTTCGCCAAACCCATAAAACGTATTTTTCCGCCAAAACCATAAAAATGCACTTTTTCGCGAAAAACACATATTTCCTCAATAACCGCAAAAATATTTTCAGCCAAAACCGTAAAAATGCTATTTTTCCGCCGAAATGTAAAAAATTATATTTTAGTCATTTTATTAACAAGTCCACCTAGATGCAGATGAAAGTTAAAAAATGACAAGCAAACGAACATAGTTGCATTCAGATGATTCGTTTGGATGCATGGACAAAATGAAGAAACGAACAACACCGAGATGGAACATCTGGATAAGACATCTAGATAGACCATCTGGATACATCTTCCAGATGTACAAACGAACAGGGCCTAACTGAAATATAATCCAACAAAACAAAATTTTAAATGAACGTTCTCTCTATGGCGATGAAGGCGGCGATCTAGGGTCTCGATGATTTATGGAAACTAGGATCCGGGTATTGGTACAAGTTTATGGTTCGATTCGGAGGCTACAGGTTACGATTCTGATGGATGGAAAGTGGAGTTTTATTCGATTTAAACGGGGTTTGATTTGGAGCTCAAAAAGGGGATCTCGGGAAGTTTAAGGAAAATCAAGATCGGGTCTGAATGGAGAATGATTTCGACTATCATCAATACGGAATCTCAGTTTTATGAAGGTTATATCTCTGAATACGCTTACTTGTTGTTCATTTCGGTTCTTCGGGGTTTTGACCGAATCAATCATAGATATGGTCTCAATAAGAGATGGAGGTTATGGTATTTTTGGAACGTGGGATTGGAATGTATCAATTTACATCATTCTGGTTTTATTGGTTGCGATCTTCTGTGGAAAAAGAAGGAAATTTGGGTGAAATATAAACGAGAGAGAAGGCTGTGCTTTCGGTGCATCGGTCTTATAAGATTGTGTTCTTTCTTTTCTCTCATAACTCAAAACGTGGTCCTTATTGTGTTTACGTAAGCTTTTAGGTAACGGAGAGAAGATGAAGAATGGTGAAGGGACCCGTAAGAGACTGAAGATTGTGTCTTTCTTCAACGCGATCTCGGTGGTGTGTGGACAATGGCGAGTGGTCATGGAGTGCAAAACTGAATTATTAGATCAACTTTGGCTTGTGTATCGGGAATTTTATTTTACTTGGCAGGAACGGGAAAGCTTGGAGAGTACATGGATACGGCCCTTGGAAGTTCGAGACGGGAACGCGGTAAGCGTATTATGGAGCCTCATGTTTGTATTTGAAGCTCAGTACACAGGGGTTCTATGGCGATTATTAGTTCAAAATAAAAGGATCATTGTTGTACGGGAACTGATTAATGGTGTAGATTGTTTAGGTGATCAGACTTTATCAAATTATAACAAAGTCCATCTTTCTTGTCATTGTTGCATTATGGGTTTGTGGATTATAAAGGCAATTCGGATTATGACTCTTATAATTGGCGGCCAGGAGATTTGCGTATGGATTTATTTATATATATGTCCCATTCATATGGTACATATGGTGGTGCTCTGGTGTAAGAATTTGAGCATAAATTATACTTTTGGTGACTGGCATAAAGTTGAATTTATGTTCTTGAGTGACCATTCTTGTCTGATATTACAGTATGATTGGTCTAGTGGTTCTTTTGCAGTAACTTGGTTCTTCTTGGGTGCTTTCTGGGTCTCTTGGCGCTACAGGTCATTGAAATATAATTCGAAACTGATAGCATTGATTCCCTTTAGTTATTTGGACGAGGTTTGGACAAATTCGGGTATCGTTAAACCTGTACTTTATGGCTCTTTGGAGCAATATAAATATTATTTTTTATGAAAATACTCAGTTGAAATTGTAGAGGACTAGGAAGTCATTGGACCATAAATTATCTTTGGAAAATATGGCACAAACATAAATCAGAGTTTCTATTTTTATCTGAAACGAAATAGGATCTCGAATTCGTACAAGGGTTCCAAGCTCATTTTGGATACGATAGTTTGGTTACTGTGGACCCAAATGGAAGAAGTGGTGGGCTGGCTCTTTTTTATAACAATGAACATCAAGTTAAAGTTTTATATTCTAGTAAAAGGATAATTGATATTGAGGCGGTTGTTAAAGGAAAACAAGTATATCTCACTTTTGTTTATGGGGATCCAGTACCAAAGTTAAGAGAACAGGTTTGGGAGAGATTAACTCGGTTTGGTTTATCACGATCGGATCCCTGATTTATTATTGGTGATCTAAATGAGATTACCGGGAATCATGAAAAGGATGGGGGTTCCCTGAGATGCACAACTTCTTTTATCCCTTTTAATAACATGATAAGGAATAGTGGACTATTAGAATTTCCGGCTCGAGGTAATACATTGTCTTGTCAAGGAAGGAGAGGCAAAGGAAAAGAAGCAGTGACGATCAGATGTCGGTTGGATCGGGCCTTGGAAAATGAGGAATGTCATATGCTTTTTCCTTGTTCCTATACAGAATATTTGAAGATGGTGGGTTCTGATCATCGCCCTGTGGTTGCTGTTCTGGAAGACAAGTTTTCAAAGAAAAAAAAGGGACAATTTAGGTTTGATAAGCGGTGGATCGGACAAGAGGGCCTTATGGATTCAATCGTGGCAGGTTGGACGGAAAGATAGGGAGGACAAATTGTGGATTTTGTTACAAAAATTAATAATTGTCGTCATGAAATATCTTCCAGGCGAAAAGATAATCAACCATATGGGAAGGATAAAATTAAAGAACTTCAGCAGGCTCTGGAAGAAGTCCAAATGGATAACAATAGATCACAAGAGGAGATTCTTGAGGTCTCGACAAAGTTGCAGGAAGCTTATAAAGATGAGGAGGAATATTGGCATCAGAAAAGTCGAAATATGTGGCACTCATCAGGAGATCTTAATACTAAGTTTTACCATGCACTGACTAAACAACGGAGGATCCATAATAAAATAGTAGGTCTCCATGATGATCTGAATAACTGGATGACTGATGAGAACGAAGTTGAGAAGGTGGCGGTTGACTATTTTGACGGTCTGTTTCAGACCATGTTTCAGACCACGGGACCAATGGAATTTGATAGTTTTTTGGAAGAGATAGTTCCTTCCATTTCTTCTCAAATGAATCAACATTTATTGGAACTGGCAACAGAGGAAGAGGTCCGACAAGCTTTATTTATGATGCACCCGGAAAAGGTGCTAGGGCCAGATGGGATGACAGCTCTTTTTTTCCAGCATTCTTGGCATGTTATTAAGAAGGATGCGGTGGAGATGGTGACTAACTTTCTACTTACAGGAAATCTGGATCCAGGTTTAAATATGACTAATATTTGTATTATCCCAAAAACAGAGAGACCCACAAGGATGACGGAATTAGGGCCAATAAGTCTTTGTAATGTTGGTTACAAGATTATTTCGAAGGTTTTGTGTCAAAGATTGAAAATGTGTTTACCACGGCTAATTTCAGAGACACAATCAGCTTTTGTAGCGGGCAGGTTAATATCAGATAATATTCTTATAGCGCAGGAAATGTTTCATGGATTGCGAACCAGTAAATCTTGGCAGAATAAGTTTATGGCAATAAAAACAGATATGAGCAAGGCGTATGATAGGATAGAATGGAATTTTATTAAGGCTCTTCTTCACAAAATAGGATTTGATCCTCGATGGATTAATTTAATGGTGGAATGTATTTCTTCGGTTCAATATAGGGTACTTCTTAATGGTCAACCAAGGGGCCTCATTACTCCACAGCGGGGTTTGCGTCAAGAAGATCCTTTGTCTCCTTATTTATTTATTATGTGTACTGAGGCATTAATCCGGAATATACAGAAGGCGAAAAGGGTGAAGCAATTAACTGGTCTAAAGGTGGCAAGAGCTTGTCCGGCGATTTCTCATTTGCTGTTCGCAGATGATAGTTTATTCTTTTGCAAGGCAAACAAGGAGGAGTGTCAAACTATCCTATGAATTTTAAAGGAATATGAGGCTGTCTCAGAGCAACAAATTAATTTTCAGAAATCCTCAATCCAATTTGGACATAAGATCGAGGAGACTAGCCGTCAGGAACTAAGAGATATTTTGAGAATTCAGAATATAGGTGGGATGGGATCCTATTTGGGATTACCAGAAAGCCTTGGAGATTCTAAAGTACAAGTGTTTGGGTTTGTACAAGACCGCTTGAATAAAAGGGTTAATGGATGGACGTTTAGATTTTTTACTAAAGGAGGGAAAGAGGTAATTATTAAGTTGGTAGTTACGGCCTTGCCAAACCATGTCATGTCTGTTTACCGGTTACCGAAAGCTACAATTAAAAAGCTAGCAAGTGCAGTAGCCCAGTTTTGGTGGAGTCCAGGAGGAAGCACAAAAGGTATGCATAGGAAATCTTGGGACAAATTATGTGTATCTAAAGAAAAGGGTGGACTGGGTTTTAAGGATCTTATGGACTTTAATACGGCAATGCTTGGTAAGCAATTGTGGAGGCTGATTGATAAGCCGAATACTCTTTTTTCAAGAGTCTTCAAAGGATGGTACTTCAGGAATGCTTCACCCCTGGAACCGATTCGTTCATACTCCCCGTCATATGGCTGGAGGAGTATTATATCTGCTAGATCTCTGGTTTGTAAAGGACTAATTAAAAGGATGGGAACAAATTCTTCTATTTCAGTATGGAATGATCCTTGGATCCCAGCCACTCGCCCAAGACCAGCAAACAAAAACCTTCAAAACAGTTACCCGGATCTCACTGTGGATTCCCTTATTAATCCGGAATCCCGAACATGGAATTTTCTGGCAATTAAGGCTTTGGTGGATCCTCAGGATATAAAAATTATTGAAAGTATCCCATTAAGCAGAAATCCGATGGAGGATAGGAACGGATGGCATTTTACTAATAATGGAAAATACTCGGTCCAATCAGGTTATCAGGTGGAGCTGGTTTATCCTGATAAGGAAAAACCACCAGACTTTTATGGATCCACAGTGGATACCCTAAAAGCGTTTTGTTGGAAAGTGCGATGTCCGCCGAAGATAAAACATTTCTTATGGCAACTTCTCTCAGGATGTATAGCGGTTATGAAAAATCTAAAGTCGAGAGGGATACAAGGGGGTATATGTTGTGCTCGTTGTGGGGATCCGGAGGAATCAACAAACCATGTGTTCTTTGAATGTCCTCCAGCACGTCAAGTGTGGGCATTATCCAAGATACTGTCGCCTCCCAATGTTTTTCCTATTAGCTCCTTTTTCGCTAATATGGATCATCTTTTTTGGCGGGTTAATCCTAAGATGGAGGATCATCAATTTTCCTGGATATTATGGTATATATGGAAGAGACGGAATAATAAAGTTTTCAGTAATTTGGATATAGATCCAAGGGAAACACTTCAAAAAGCAGAATTAGAATCATCGCTATGGGCTGAGGCGCAGGTAGCACGTGATCCAATGAGGGGGCACCAGGTACGACCTAGTTCCACTTTAGTAACCCAAGGACGATGGTGTTTCATAGATGGATCATGGAAGGATAAGGAAGTTTTTTCCGGCCGAGGCTTGTATAGTACTTTACCGGGTTTTGATGGTTTATTAGGGGCAAGGAATGTCAGGGCAAGTCTTTCACCCCTGCATTCGGAGGTGGAAGCATTAATTTGGGAAATGGAATGTATGAACAACTTAAGACAATCTCAAGTAACATTTGCAACGGATTGTTCTCAGCTGGTAAAGATGGTTTCGGAACCAGAGGGATGGCCAGCATTTGAAAGCTACTTAGAAGATATTGAGCTTTTGAAAGGAAGTTTTCTAAACTCAGACATCGTTCATGTTCCCCGAATGGAGAATAAACGGGTGGATAGCTTAGCACGCAGTGCTAGGAAACAAATGTCCTTCGTCGTTCACATGGATGCGGAGTTGCCGATTTGGTTTACAAAGTCAACATGAATCTGTAATGCTTGCTGTCAAAAAGAAAAAAAAAAGAAATTTAATAACTTAAACATCAAAAATATAAATATAGAGAAATTCTCTAGAATGATCTTTTTTAAGTTTTTGTCACAAAAATAACCATCAATGAGAAAAATGACCGAAAGAAGTTTTATTAAAGGGTAAAAGTACAATTTTTACCCTAGGTTAACTAATCTAAACTTAGGGTATAGAGTTAAGGAGTGAAATTTTGGGGATATGGTTTCAAATTTTAAAAAATAAATATTATAAATTTCAAAATAAAAAGGGGCTATTTTAGTCATTTTTTAAGGATTATTTTTATGACAAAAAACTTAAAAATGGCTATTTGAGAGAATTGCCCAAATATATATGCATATGTATACATCTTTATATATAAATTACATATTTCTTCTCTTCCAGGGGGTCCACGTTGGATGACACATCATCAATTCGGTCGACAATGTGCCGACACCTGTCCTGCTCTACAAAACGCAGCGCGTCATTTATTTAGTCACCGTACGGGCTAATTTTCGTTTTTGGCCTGTTGAACAAAAGTGGGCTTTGGTGCGTCCTCTGTTTAAGGCCCTGGGAACACAACAACATACGTCGCTAACCCTAGATTCCTCCTTCGTTGCTCTGAGTTTGTATTCGAGTTCGGCGGCGATGATGGCGATCAATTGTTCTCTATCTTCCCGTAACGGATCACGACTTTATTCACATGAATGTCGACACCCACTAAAAGCCCTTCAATGAGTCGTTTCTGTCTGCAAAGTCTATAATCTCCGCTATAAATAGGTTAGTATTCCCCTTGAGATATTCGTCTCTCTGCTACTCATCTTTTTTTATTCTCGATCTTTTACTCATCTCTCTCAATGGCCAGCTCTACGGTGTTTTTTTTTCTGATTCGAAGTCCGGGAGGTGTTCATCGGTTGTGGAGGCTAGGCTGCTGAGATACTGGGAGGCTAATCCAGTATTTGAAGTACGCTGATCCATCGTTTCAATTTGCAGGCTATGCTTATCCAAGGGTCAATCAACGTGTACCATTTTAACCCCTTCAATGAAGCCTCGGTTCATGAGTAAGTGTTTTTTATGTCGCCAGAAGCAATCCGAACTTCAAGTTTGGTGATGCGCCTATTGCTTAAACTCGTTTGCTTGAAGTTGCTTGAAGCACATGAATGTCCCAAACTACTTTTGGGGAGAAGGAATCAGACACTCCACCTATTTGCTGAATAGACTAGCTACAAGGGCATTAAAGGATGTTACTCCGTATGAGGCTTTCCGAGGAAGGAAGCCTAACATTGGTCATCTGCTTTTGAGAACACCAAGTGATAGGACTCTGGCCAAGATAGAATATATGTCCCGTTACGCTTCTTCCATCATCAGGATCTGTATTATAAGAACTGTCGCTGTAGCCAACTAGTTTCATTGCTTCATCCTTTGACCTCCCGAAGTTTAGACCAAGCGTAGTAGTACCTTGTAAGTACCGTAGGCACTGTTTTATTGCTATGCCATGCGATTCCTTCGGGTTTGCCATATACCGGCTTAGTACCCCAATGCAATACGACAAGTTTGGTCTAGTATGGAGTAGATAACGGAAACATCCAATAATCTTCCTGTAGTTAGTTGCATCGATATCTCTTTCCCTTTCAAACTTGGCTAGCTTGAGCCCCATCTCCATTGGCGTTTGAACTGAATTGCAAGAGCTCATCCCGGCTTCTTCTAGTATTTTTAGAGCGTACAGGTTCTGGCACAAAGAAATACCCTCTGCATGTTGATTCACTTCAATCCCTAGATAGTAAGTAAGCCTGCCTAGATCACTCATTTCGAACTTCATCGCCATCTCAGATTTAAACTCTTCAATCTGTTTCAGACTTGTTCCTGTCACAAACAAATCGTCAACATACACAGCAACCACTAGAAGATCTCCGCTCACTGACCTTCGATACACAGACGGTTCCTTCAAGCATCTCTCGAATCGAAGACCTAACAAGATTTTGTTTATCTTGTAGTTCCAAGCTCTAGGTGACTGCTTGAGGCCGTATAACGCCTTTTTCAATAGATAAACTTTCCTCTCACTTCCTTTAACCTCAAACCCTTCTGGATGTGTAACATATACCGTTTCTTTTAAGTCTCCATGTAGAAACGCAGTTTTCACGTCGAGATGATGAATTTCCCATCCATGAGAAGCTGCAAGGTTGATCGATAGCCGTATGGTTTCGATTCGCGCCACAGGAGCAAACACTTCTTCATAGTCTATCCCGTGTTTCTGAACATATCCTTTTGCGACCAACCGAGCTTTGTATTTGTGAATACTGCCATCTGCGTTTCGCTTAATTTTTAACACCCACTTTAAGCCTATCGGCTTTACTCCTTGTGGTAGCTCAACCAGACTCCAACAGTCTAGTTTAGTGATCGATTTTATCTCATCTTCACACGCGAGAATCCATTCTTTAAGCTCCTTTGCCTGCTCGAAGTTGCTTGGTTCATCATTTAGAGTTAAAAGTAGCTTATCTCCTTCATACTCGGCTACTAACACATAATCATCCAAATATTTTGGTCTTAAGCTTTGTCTCTCTGATCGCCTTAGCCCTGGTGGATCACTGTCTTCTTCATCTTCATCGGTTTTATCATTCTCCTCTGTTTCAAGGTTTTCAACAGAGCTAGGTTTCACCAACTCGACCTTACTTTGCTCTGTTTCTTCTCCCTCAATGCCATGATTTCCGAAAGCTCCTACAGCAACTTTGAAGTCACCTACTTGGCTATCTTCTGCGTCAGCTTGCTTCCAATTCCAGCCTTTTGTTTCATCGAATACGACATCTCGGCTGACAACTATTCGTTTGGCTTGAGGATCAAGTAAACGATACGCCTTTGATCCCGGTTCTGTGCCAAGGTGAACTAATAGTCGTGATCTGTCGTTGAGTTTCTTTAACAGCTTCGCCTCTATCTTTGCATAACAGATACATCCAAAAGTTCGCAGATGACCAATGTTAGGCTTCCTTCCTCGGAAAGCCTCATACGGAGTAACATCCTTTAATTCCCTTGTAGCTATTCTATTCAGCAAATAGGTGGAGTGTCTGATTCCTTCTCCCCACAAGTAGTTTGGGACATTCATGTGCTTCAAGCAACTTCTGGTCATCTCTAGTAGCGTCCTGTTGCGTCTCTCGACGACACCATTCTGTTGAGGACTATATGGTGCTGTCAGATGCCTCCTGATACCTGATTCTTCGCAGTACTCATGGAACTCGTTTGATACAAACTCTCCTCCCCTATCCGTTCTTAGGGTTTGTATCTTTCCTTTCGTCTCCTGCTCTACTCTTTTCTTAAAGACTTTGAACTTACTAAACGCCTCGCTCTTCTCTTTAAGTAGTATAGTTCACATATATCTTGAATGATCATCGATTAGGACAAAAATATACCTGTTTCCAGCACTTGTAGTTGGTGTTATGGGACCACATAAGTCGCCATGTATAAGTTCAAGTAGCTTCTCGGCTCTGTAGGTTGTTGCTTGCGGGAAGGATTGTCTAGCTTGTTTGCCAAGCAAACAGGAACTGCATACATTCTTCTCGATATTGATTTGTGGAACACCAACAACCAGCCCTCGTTGAACCATTGATCGCATTGTCTCCAAATTGATATGTCCTAACCTTGAATGCCAGCGCAGAGGGCTACTTGTTTCAGTTGTGAGTAAGCTCATTGTCTCTTTTAGCTTCATTCGAACTTTGTACAAGCGATTTTTCGACCTAGCAGCTTTAGCAATCAGCTTTCCCTCACGATCATACATTATGAGATATTCATCCTTCATTCTTATGTCGCAGCCTGACTCTGTGGCCTGTCCCAAAGATATAATATTACTCTTGAGATCTGGTATATAGTAAACGTCTAGAATCTTTTGTGGTTCTCCGTTTCTGTCCAAGAACTCGATAGACCCCTTCCCTTTGATATCAATGCGAGAGTCATCGCCAAACCTGACTTTTCCAGTAATGGTCTTATCAATGTTTGAGAAATATCTCCTATCACCACTCATGTGATTGCTAGCTCCGTTGTCGAGGTACCAGATGTTATCTTCGTCATTACCTACTTCATACTTGCTTGGAAGCACCTTTTCTTCATTCAAGTAAACAACCTCATGAAGCATAAGCTCATCAGCCTCTTGAGTATCATCTTTCTCTACTTCTTGTGCTTCCTGAAGTTTCAGTTTTAGGTCGGGACAATCCGTCACATAATGGCCCAATTTGTCACAGCGGTAACAGGTGACGCGTGATGCATCACGCGGAGTGTAGTATCTCCCGCGACCTCGTCCCCTGTTTTGATATCTTCCTCCACGGCCTCTGTACCGACTGTCTCCATTGAAACCACCGCGGTTTGATTGTGTGTCGCTGTTTGCATACATCAACTTGCCTTGTTCTTCTGGAACTTCTTCTTCCTCTGCAACACGCTCCTCATAAGCTTTGAGACGTCCTACAATGTCCTCAAAACTAGTTGTTTTTAGATCTAGTACCTGCTCCAAAGCCGCCACTACATGAATGTATTTTCTTCGGGGAAGACACTTAAGAAACTTCTTAACAAGCTTGGTTTCTTCGATCTCTTCACCTAGGCTAGATGACTTTGATGATATCTCAGATAGCTTTCCAACAAAGTCATCGATCGTCTCTGTATCCTTCATCTTGAGACAATCAAACTCCGCCATTAGAGTCTGTAATCGAGCTTCCTTTACTCTCTCTGCTCCGACGTATCTTGCTTTGATTGCGTCCCATACTTTCTTTGCCGTCCTTAACTCGCCTACCTGTAGGATAAGGGTCTCGGGTACTGATTGAAACAGAAGCGCCATAGCCATATCATTCTTGGCATTGTCCTCTGCTTCGGTCTCAACAACTTCCCAGACCTTATGAACCCTAAGGAGAATTCTCATTCTTAAGGCCCACACTGTATAGTTTGTTGCGTTTAGTATAGGGCACTTAATGGAAGAGATTCCTCCCTCCTTTGTTGAAGTCGTTGTCGCCACCGTAAGATCCGTCATATTGGTACCGTAAGCTCTGATACCACAATATTGCTTAAACTCGTTTGGTGTTTGTATGAACTCAATGAATAACAAGAACTAACTCTTCTTATTAATCTTTGTGGAATCTCACTCAAAACCACAATCTCTCAATCACACAACTCACACTAATGTCATCTCATGACATTGTGTTTATATAAGACTTTAGATATCCTAATCCTAAAAGGAAACACTTGTAAATAGATAACTCCTAAAAACACTTTGATCCTTATATCATAAAGATCCTAAACTACTTAGGATTAGGATAGCTTGATACTCAAGCTTTCTTCAAGCTTACTGCAACAGAGCCTGTCTCTATTAGGTTCACGGAACATACCGTCTTCGTTGAGCTTTCGGAAACGAGAGAGCCGATGGAAAGGTTTTGGTTCTGCAATTACAACCACCTCATGTTATTTGCCAAGACCAACACTGGTTTTCCAGGTTTGAATTGTTTACCATACTTTACAACGGCTCGATATAATGATTATAAATTTCACTGCCAAGTAGCCTTAATAGTTGTTTTGGTTAGCAGACTTCGTTGGTGAAGTCAGGGGCATTAAAACGATTTACAACGAAGAGACCCAGAGTACTCAACGTCTCATGACAATCACAAGGAGGTAGATGACAACTCTGCTGTTTTTTAATTACGTTACACACATTTGCGACTTGCACGTTTGTTCTTGACTGTCTGCCTGAGTGTATTTGATGGGATTGCTGCACAGAAGGACAACTAAAGGCGCTACTCTGATGTAGAACTAAAGATGGTTGTTGCAACAAATATATTTGGAGGTAAGAACGAACTCTATGTTAAACTTTGTACACTAAGGTCTTGGGGTTAAGTTGTGGTCGTGTTAAATACATTAGTGAACAAGTTTTTATAAAAAGTCTACCCTAATTTTGAGGAAGCTCTTGATTCACGCTAAGTTGCTATATGTTGACGCCTGGCCACATTTAAAATCGGCACAATCATCAGACACATAACCTCTTTGATTGCAGGCAGGCTGTTCATCAACGCTTCTTCTGGTACTCATTCAGATCCATAGAACATTCGGGTCAGAGATAAAGAGACACCATTGGCTGGCCAAGTATCATGAGTGAAAAAAAAAAAGAGGCTCAAGAGATACCAGTGAAGTATAAAAAAACGGATGGTGACAAATACATACTGCAAACCAGAGATTCTTTTGTGTCTTGCATGGAGATTGGTAAGGTAATTGAATAAGACATGACTGTTCTTATTTTTGGTTTACTGCTTTCAGGAACTTATGATCTTGATTCCTGGAACTAGATGGTTTCTTTTGTTTTCTTGCAAACCGATATTGTAATATATTCTTGAGAACCACAGCGTTACATGCTCATTAGAAAATATATACGAACAGACGGACTAGAAAGAAAGTGCTTCAAACCTTAGTTTTCACCAAAACTTGGGATTACAATTGAAGTGGCTGATGGAATTTAAGAGAAAACAGAGTAATGAGACACACCAGATATAACACTTAAATGATTTCTTTGGACACAAGTAATTGGTATGTGTTGGGAAGTTATGTGTTGGGAAGTTTTAGTGACGTTTGATCCTTCAAAGTAAAAACAAAAAGATGCACATGTAGGGGTTTTGGGTGATCCACCTTCTCTTATTCTCAAGTATCACAAATGTGAAAATGGATTTAAATTTGATATATTCAGATACACATAATTTCATAACTGTCATAGTGGTACAAAAATAAATTTCCAAACTAAATTACTAACATTAATCACTTTTTCATAATTATATATGTATATATTTGTGGTTTAAATTTTTTTTTTTGAAACACAAATGTGTGGTTTAAATATTGTTTGGAATTCACACTCTAGCCCAACTTGGAAGAGAGTTAAAAGGGTATAAATAAACTCTTTAATCTTGAAACTTAATGATTCTAAAACCAAAATGAATTTTAATCAATTGTAAACTTAACGATTATTTTACCTAAGAACTTAAATAACCAACATAGAAGAATATTTCGATCATAACTAAGATTTAATTGACTTTTTATCATCTCGCTCACAATTCTATATAAATAAACTAGGGTCGGCCCGCCCTGCGGGCGGGAAGTCGGAAAAAAAACTATTTATATGAATTTACATTTATTTTATGAAGCATTTTTTTAAAACAAATTGTAGATTGAAACAATATTATAAACAAAAAATAAATAAATAGAATTCGGAGATCATGTTATTATTTTTTAATAAATATTCTTGGACCGAATTAAAATGACATTAACTTTCATTATTCTATGAAGAACAATCTAATATAATAGGATTAATGATGTCCTTCATGTGCATATAATTATGCAATGATCATGCGAGAAAAATATGTTAAGGAAAAGTTTATATTATCTAAACCAAAACAACATTTTGTTAGTGTATGAATAGCTTGGTCTATGTATGTTTTAATTAAAATGTGATAGTTTTCTCCTAATGAAAGTCATACTTCAACTTGACTGCCACTCAATTGAAAACAGTCTGTCGTTATTAAATAAGTTTAGAATTTATTAGATAGGTTTTACTATTAATTTAGAAGTTATTAATACTATGAAAACTTGCGGTATGAATTAACAATATATTTAAACTAAATGATAATATTGCATGGATGTTTTTATAGAATCCATGATTGTATGTAATAAAGATCTTATGTTGCAATGCATGTAATTATCTTGCAAAATATTTTTTGCAATGGTGTATTAATACTTTGAAATAAAACCTTTTTACCGTACAAAAGGGAATCGTTCAAAATTTTCAAATATCAGAGTGTTCATTTATTCAAATAGCTAAGTAGGAGTAATATATAATAATATGTCATGTGCGCTATTGTATGAAAAAAAAAAGAATAAGTTAGGAGCACTATTTATCATGAAATCATGGACCTTAAAAAGTTAATTGATGTAAATGGGTAAAAAAAATAATGGTTCCTATATTTTTTTTTCTTGCTAAGACATTATTCATATGTTAAATGCTCAGTATATGTGTATCAAATTAGTAAATTCAATTTTTCATTCACTATATAATATTATACTTTTATATGTATGTTCACTAATATAATATAAACCTATTGGTTCATCTAGTTTTTTGGTTTTTACGGGCTATTTTACATATTAAAATAAATAAAAAATATTTTATTTTATTTTCGATACATGTAAATGCAATTAAAATCATCATACTCGGTTCTGATGATTTATATTAATTTTTCATACCGGAATGATTGGAATGAATATCAACAATATCATAAGAACTGTTTTATGACGTATTCATAAGACGAAGAACACAACATTATTTGTTTACTATATATAAGCGTACAAATGTTTATATTTGAAACTCCTTCAAAAATATAATATTAATTATCTTAATTTTGGATTAATATTTTAAACTATTTCAAATAAAATAAAAATCTTGTAATAGTTTATGGTGTACATACTTTCGAGTATATATTATTATTTCTAACAAAAGAATAACGTCAACAAAAATTATAATCGTTACATTTTTGAATTTTGACTGTGCTCCTAATTTCTAACAAAAGATAATGATGAATATTAATGTTACTTTTAACTCAAACTAGCCTATTATTTAAAATGTTAATCAAAATTTACAATATAGTTTGTAAGTAAATAAAATTGTTTTCCGCTCTACACCATAACTTTTATTTAAGAATAACATTTTAGCTTTCAATTATTTGATGAAATTAAACATGTATTTTATTCAAAGGTTTTTTTTTAGTATTTATTCACCCGCCGTAAATATGTAGATGAGCAATCGATCATACTCAAAGTGGGTTTCCAAAGTTACAACATAATATTTTAAAAGATATGGAACATCTTCATATATTGTAGGTAGTTGTCTCTCTGATTTACAGGTGAAAAGGAAATAAGCAAATAATTTGAAATGGCTTAGTGGAAAGCTATGCTACGTTGTTCATATGAGTACAAATGTACAATCACAAATCATCATCAACCTTATCTCAAAGCCACCCTCCATAAGCTTTGTAAAACCCTGCATTTCTCACAAACAAACGTATGATGCTGATTCTGTAGAATCCCACCAGTATTTCAGAGCATTTTAAACTAACTTTTTGTGAGAGAAACATTGATCACCAAAGTGCCTTGTAACCAGATAAACTGGTATTTTATGAACACAGGCTTTTCCTTTTCCTATGCTTTTTTGGTTCCAGCCTCTTGTTTTGCTCTCTCCCTCATGCCTTAGAACGAAATCATTTGTTGTTCCTGAAGCCGCAGGTGTTTACTGAGTGCATGACCAATTTGTTTCCGCTCTTCCGGAGACAATGCCGCTATACGCTCAGCTAGCTCTACGATCTTGCTCGAAGGTTGGGGCCTAGGACCATATGAATATTGCAGCAAGAAACACACCTGCACAGACCATTTTACTTGGGTTGCATTGGCAAAATGAACATTCATGAAAAGTGATACTTCATGACTGTACAACTCTGCTACCATACAAAAGTCAACCCAAGATTATTTCAAGTGACACAAAAAGAATTCTACGATTCTAAAAATCTACAAATCTAAACAACTAAACAACTCTCCTGTGTTACATAAAGAGGACAACTTTAGATTTGTGGATTACTAAATGTTGTTGTTGATCAATGCAAAGAGAGCTAAAATCACAGAATGAGAATGATTATGCTTACATGATGAACAATATATGGTGGAAGAGTAAGCCTATCACCTAACTGATATGGCGGAGTGCAGTCAACTTAGTAAGGTAAGTCGGTTATCTCATCCAAAGGCGGAGTGCACTCAACTTAGTAAGGTAAGTCGGTTATCTCATCCAAAGTGGTTGAATCGTTGAAACGAATCAATAGAGGAGACTCGGGCAGTATAAAATTCTGATTGCGCCGAGTCACATAAGTGGTGAGACGGTGGACGTTGACGGTGGCTAGCATGAGCAGGCCTGAGCATGAGTGTTGCCTGAAAACAGAAAAAAAAATGAAACTATAATGATTATGAGTTAACCATAATACTGAGAAGAGGTTTCTCTTGTAAGATTAGTAAGAGGGGGAGTATGATGTTCAGGGATCGAGACTGACCTTTTTGGAGCAAAAGCGAACAACACATCATCAGAGTCTCCGTGATCTAAGACTTTCCACTTTCTAACAGAGTTTTTAGAACCAGACATAGTTCAACTTTTCAGGGGAGGTAGAAAAATAGCGAAACCAAACTCATGATGCATGTCTCAAGTCTATCTTTCAAACCATTGTCGTAGCTATATGCAACCGCTCGTTGGAACTCATCTAACTATATAGAAACTATACGATGAATCAATAAACGATTGTTGTTTTCATGGATTGAGAGGATGGTTTTCAAGGGAGGAAGGCTAACCTTTTATAGTTGCGGATACACTGCCTTACAGAAGAGAAACTTGCATTCAATGTCAGACAGATCTTGGTGGATGGAGTTAAGAAGGCCATAAAGGCAATGAATCTATAACTCGAAACGTTTTGGTCGATTAGAAAAGAAGATTAAACGACGCCATTGAAAATCCAGAAAGAGATACTTCAAATCGATTTCAGCCACTGAATCTCTCCAAAACTCCATTGTTGGTGTCAGAGAAGGTGTAAGAACAACGTCTTCGTCAGAGATCAAAAAGTAGGATCAACGTCTTCGTCTTTTCGCTTGCACCGTATTAGTTTTAGAAGGACACCGTTTCTCTCTTCGGGCCGGATAATCTCACATCTTCAGAACCCATCACGTAATAACCGAACAAAGCCCATGACACCATCGATTAAATGAAACGGTGAGTATAGAGGAGATGTACACGATTGAAACCCCAATGAACGGACTTGTCACGCTGACCTCTGCATCTCAGCCTCTCTAATGGCGGAGATCGAAGATTGTGATGAACCCTAAAACGGTGCGGATGAAGGGTCTTGCTTTTCACGATAACGACATGTGTCCTCGAGGTCATTATTGAGCCCAAACAACACACAGCGAAGCCCACATAAATCACGGAAAAAAGTTAATGAAACGCAGCGCGTAGTCTTAGTGGACACGCGTCACCCCTATATTAAAAGGCTTTCCACGTGGCATCACAGGAGGGTCATCAGGGGTGTTCAATCCAGATATCGGTTCGGTTTCGGTGCGGTTTTTTTCGGTTTTGGGTATTTCGGTTAGTAAAATATAACTACCATTCTAAATCCATATTTACTTCGGTTCGGTTCGGTTTATATACCGTCGGTTTTTGTTTTATTCGGTTTTATACCAAAAAACATAATTATTTTGTTTGAGATCATATTATATGAATTTTAGAGTCATATTGTCAATACAGTCATTTATTAAAAATATATTACATGTTCAAATAAATGAACAAAAAAGTAAAAATGCCTCTACCATCAAATAAAATAATCAAATATATAACTAAAATCAAAACTTGAAATTTTGAAAATAAAAATATGAAACAAAATAGAAACATGAAAGAAAAGTTTTCCCACTCTTCCATATTTAGTGTTCATTAAAGTTATACTTTTTCAATTGAAAATTTTCCATTAATTATTGTCCATCAAATTTATAATCTTCATATTAATTTAGTGAAGACTAAAATAAATCAAAAAAGATAAAAAAAAGACTTAGAAAATAAGATGTATGAATTGCGATGTATTGTTATTTAGTTATAGTTCAAACGTTTTACAAATTAAGGTTTTTTATTACTATAAAATTATGGTAATAGTTATTAACACAAATTTAACTTATGTAACAAATAGATTTTCATGTATTGTTATAAAATAGATACATATTTACATGTTTCTACTTTTAATCGGTTTTGTTCGGTTTATTCGGTTTAATCGGTTATATACCAAACCATATCCAAATCCTACGGTTTTTATAAAATTATATCCATTCGGTTTATATGGTATATACCAAAACCAAACCATATTGTCTATTTTGGTTCGGTTCGGTACGGTTCGGTTTTACCATATTGAACAGCCCTCATCAACATCTTTATATATATATATAGATGTGAGGTTTAATCATTTAAATGATTATAAGTTATATAGGAGTATAAAACAAATTTTAAATGATTAAAATTTTTATATATATATATATATATATATATATATATATATATATATATATATATATATATATATATATATATATATTTTCTTCCCCATATTATGATTTTATCATTTTTGCATTAAAGTGTTGCTTTGTTGATATGTGACCATAAGTAGGTATCTCTATTTATCTCTACTTTATAAAAAATCTTTATAGTTAACAATACATCAAATAGTTATGGTTTTCTGTTACCATTTTGGTTTAGCCTAAACTTTGGTAGTAAAAAAAAACAATTGCGGAATACATTATTTTTCAAAATTTTGTTGATGTGAGTATGAAGAAACATTATAAACAACATATTTTTTTTTCAAATATAATAATACATAAATATACAACCTAACATGTTATTTATAAATATTAAACAGTTTCAATTAATATCACATTTTATGCTACTTGTCATTTTTTTCTTAAAAAACGATAATAAATTAGCTTTTCATTTTCAAATTTTTCAAATTATAAATTTTAAGAAGAAATGTATTAAAAATCTATTAAATTCAAGAAAAGAAAATATTGTGAACTAATTAAAATAATTATATTTTTATATATTGTTTAATATAGTAACAAATGTGTAACTTCTATTAAAAGTAAATTTTGTAGTAAAAATAGTGAAAATATAATATAAATAAACCAAAATTTCATTAAATTTTTAAATAATTTTATATTATTTCACTTATCTGCTTACCCGTCTGTAGGGCAAATCCGACCATATTTTAATAAAAAAGCAAGTATTGATAGATTTCCCCTCCAAATGGACTAATTCCAAGTCCTTCTGGCGCGTGGACAAGGTTTGGGTCACACTTTTATCGACGACACCATTAAGATGAGGCCTTCGTTTTCTGCCATACATCTAAAGATAGAAAGCACAAAAGCTATTAAGAGCTCTCTTTACCATTTTTCCCCACATTACTTTGAGAAAACAAGAAAGACATGGCACTGAGAATGTGGGCTTCTTCCACAGCAAACGCTCTCAAGCTCTCCTCTTCTGCTTCCAAATCCCATCTCCTTCCAGCTTTCTCCATCTCCAGATGCTTCTCCTCAGGTAAAACCATCATCATCCTTTTACACAATCTGCGTGTTGAATTGCTCTCGTCTGAAAACTCTTAGTGGTTGTTTTGGGTTAAAAGTGTTGGAAGGACTCAAGTATGCAAATTCACATGAGTGGGTCAAACATGAAGGCTCAGTGGCTACCATTGGCATCAGTGACCATGCCCAGGTTACAAAAACAGAGCTCATCTGACCTAGTTTAGATCAGATAAGACTTAAAGAGAGGGAGATTATGTAAATGTTGATGTTGTGCAGGACCATTTAGGAGAAGTTGTGTTTGTGGAGCTGCCAGAAGAGAAAAGTTCAGTGAGCAAAGAAAAAAACTTTGGAGCAGTGGAGAGTGTAAAGGCCACAAGTGAGATTATATCTCCAATCTCTGGTGAAGTCATTGAGGTTAACACAAAGCTCGCCGATTCACCTGGTTTGGTAAGTTTTTGCATTCAACCAAGTGTGTGGTGTGGTGCCTATCAAAGCCTGATATTGTCGGTTTTTTTTTTTCATTTGTGTAGATTAACTCAAGCCCCTATGAAGAAGGTTGGATGATAAAGGTGAAACCAAGCAACCCAGCAGAGTTGGAATCCTTGATGGGTCCAAAGGAATACACAAAGTTCTGCGAAGAGGAAGACGCGGCTCACTAGAGGATTCAGAGCAAAACAAGAGAAATCATGCTTAAAGTTTCAGTTATTTTTTCACTTGTCAATGTTTCTTTACATCTCTCTCAGCTTGTATCAGTGGTGATATACCAATTTGATTAAGATCATGCTATGAGACTCAGCTGAGCTTTATTAAATTTTAAATAAGAGTGGTCTAATAAGCACACAAAGAAGATATATTGATTGATGAGAGACGTTTACATATGTGACATTAATGGTCTACTTTTAGACCAAACAAAAGCAAAGACTTGGTGCTGTACATTTACTACTATCCACGACAGATACTGTTGGCCGGTGGTGTCGAGGAAATAGGTTCATCCGGTGAGTCGTGGTCGGAGATGGAAATCAGCTCTGATCTGAGCTCTTCCGCATCTTCTGAGTTTCTTATGGTGATGACAGGTTTCACATCTGAGGTGGTTAGAGGCTCTTGCTCCAGCGATGAGGTGTAAGAGATGATGGCGATGAGAGACTCACGAGCTTGATCTTGAGAGATATGTTGTTCCATCAACCAAACAATGCCTTTACACGATTTCTGCATATATTATTTACACAAACCCATCATTACATTGTTTCTATATATATGACAAAAAATAACAGATGTCAAAGCACGAACAAACCAAAGCCCTAACATTTAACTTCTTTTTCAATTCCATCAAGTCAACGTAACTTCTCTCTTTTTCTCACCGAAATAATTTGTCTTTCCTAGAAAATAAAAGGAGAATAGGAAGGGGAAACACAGAAAACGAGAACGATGAGTGCGAGGAAGAGAGAAATGTACCTGGGTGGTGGATGATTTCTTAGTACGCTGATGGATAATTGGGGTTTAATGTTTAGTATTGGTCACTTTTATAATATTTTTTCGCCAGCTAATTCACACGTGACAAGTCATATGCAATAAGCAAGTGTTTTTTTTTTTTTTTGAAAATTCCAGCCGTCTATTTTTCTATCATTTCTAGATTTTATAATCCATCTTTTATTTATTTTCACCCCTTTCTAACGATGAATGCTCTGTTCGTTTCGTGATTGCCAGCGTCAGCGACCAGCGACTGCGACATGATATCACTGATAGTTGTTCGTTTGAACGTCGCGCGATTGATCGCAGCGGTTGTCGCTGAGTTGTTCGTTTCCATGTCGCGCGATTGATCGCAGCGGTTGTCGCTATGTTGTTCGTTTCGGTATCGCTGGCGACCAAATATTATTTTTGACATACATTTGCTCTTGTGTACTTAAATTTCTTCAAAAACGTGGCTAAATCATTAAAATTATAAAGCTTACTCTATACCTTATTTTCCACTTCAACTGATTCAAGAAAATGTCTCAACAAAAAATCGTCTACACTTGAATATCATTCCATGTAAGTTAGAATATTGAAAAAGTCTAGATAATAAAGAAAGTGGTCATACGAGTAACTAATAATAAACATCAATACAAACTCAAATCAAATAAACTAGTAACGTAATCAATATCCTCTACTCAACTCATTACCAATATGATCACGTAACTCTTAACTCTTCCATGGCTCTATCACCAGTCAGCTCATATGGAATATGTCCATCATTACCATCACCATCTTCTTCTTCTTCATCATCTTCCTCTTCATCTCTTTCTTCTTCTTCATCATCTTCCTCTTCATCTCTTTCTTCTTCATCATTATCGCCATGTGTATGATATTCTCTCTTCTCTGCCAATGCATAAAATCATTATCTTCTCGATGTGAATCACGTATGAAGTTGTGTAGAGCCATCGTTGCCGTCACTAGCTTTATCCATTTGATCAAACCATATTTTGGATGCCTACGGTCAAAAATTCTCCATTTTGCTTTCCACACTCCAAATGTCCGCTCAATCACTGATCGCAAGCTTGAATGTCTTCGGTTAAACACCTCTCGAGTGTTCGTTGGTGGTCGGATAGAAATGTTTAATTATTCATAAAACTACAATTCATATCGACTTGATTATCGTAACCAAGGTGCGTGCATGATATGTGACAACCAATTTAAACTACCTAGCTATTATCATTATTATAATATGGAAGGAATATTTCATAAGCATACGAACTAACAAGAGTCTTGTAGTAATATATCATTTTCTTAGTCTTCTTATCATCTATGCATCAAACGTAAAAATATGTTACTTAACCAAGCTTTATTCAGACCAAACAATAAAAGACTTGAAAGCAAATGCAAGAACACTTTGTCACAGACCAAAAAGAACTCAAACCCATGTCTGAAAACATTCACAGGAACTCAAACCCATGTCAGATAATCTGATTAAAAACAGAGATTTGATAATCAAAATCCCAAAAGCCAACTCAAACCCATATCCAGAATCAAAAAAACCCAACAGCCAACTTAATTAATCTAAAGGTTCTATTAGCGTAACACAAAACGCACAGAGAGAGAGAGAGAGAGAGAGAGAGAGAGAGAGAGAGGAGAGAGAGAGAGAGAGAGAGGAAGAGAGAGAGAGAGAGAGAAGAGAAGGAGAGAAGAGAGAGAGAGAAGGAGGAGAGAGAGAGAGAGAAGAGACAGAGCGAGAGAGGACCTTGAGTAGAGAAGTTCCCTGTAGCCGCCGGAAATAGATCGGAGAGAGAAAGAGAGAGAGAGAGAGAGAGAGAGAGAGAGAGAGAGAGAGAGAGAGAGAGAGAGAGAGAGAGAGAGAGAGAGAGAGAGAGAGAGAGAAGAGAGAGAGAGAGAGAGAGAGAGAGAGACAGAGAGAGAACAGAGAGAGAGAGAGAGACAGAGCGAGAGACAGAGCGAGAGAGACAGAGAGAGAGAGAGAGAGAGAGAGAGAGAGAGAGAGAGAGAGAGAGAGACAGAGCGAGAGAGACAGAGAGAGAGAGAGAGGACCTTGAGCAGAGAAGTTCCCTGAAGCCGCCGCCGAGATATAGATCGGAGAGAGAGAGAGAGAGAGAAAGAGAGAGAGAGAGAGAGAGAGAGAGAGAGAGAGAGAGAGAGAGAGAGAGAGAGACAGAGAGAGAGAGACAGAGAGACAGAGAGAGAGAGAGAGAGAGAGAGAGAGAGAGAGACAGACAGAGAGACAGAGAGACAGAGAGAGGACCTTGAGCAGAGAAGTTCCTTGTAGCCGCCGGAAATAGATCGGAGTGAGAGAGAGCTTGAGCAGAGGTGTTTATGTGTGGCCAGAAAATAGATCGGAGAGAGAAGTTTCTTGTGATTTTTTTTTTTTGCCTGAGTTTGTCTTAGGGTTAGTGGCAATGTATTTCTGTAAATATATTTAGGGTAGTTTTATCTTTTTGAATTTTTTTTTTCTAGTCGCACGATTTTGGTCGCGCCGCTGAAATTTCTAGCGTTCAAAATTTTAAATCGCTGATCGCAAGCGTTTGGTCGCTGAGATCAGTCGCTGAACTCACGACCGATAAACGAACAGCGTTTGGTCGCTGAAGTTGGTCGCTGACGCTAGCGACCATCAAACCAACACGACCCAACTATGACGTATTCAGGGGAGGGTCACCAGTTAGTATTAAAGTTATTAAAATGAAAATAAAAGATGGTTATTGTTAGAAAATGCATAATTTTATAGCAAGCAAATAAGTTTGAAAAGATAGAATACGTAAAAAGAAAAAAATGTAGGTTTCCTGATGTAGTTTTGAGAATCTAAATTTCTATAAGAAATAGTAAATCTATATCTTAGAAGTAATAAGCGAAAGTTAATCAAATATATGGCAAAAAGGAGGACCGAAACAATGCATAATCATGCCATTCAACATGGCGTTCAAACTACTACTTTGCAATGATGTGCACTTTGACCACTTGTGATATGTATCTATCTTTCGTAGAAGCAACGACGGTGATATTATAGCAAAGGAAAAGTAAATTAAGAAATGGAAATGTACTCGACTTGTTTAGTTCTTACCACTACGCACCAGTTAGGCAACAATATGTTAGAATAACAATTTTATTAGAATAAAGGTCTTCTACAGTTCTCTTATTAAACCATTCTTCCTTAACTACACGCGATCATTTAGGTTGGGCCTAGTTATTAGGTTATTCAATTGTCGGTTTCTTTAGGTCGGTTAAACTCTCGCCTAATTTAACCAGACAAAAATTAGTTTGATTTCGTTTTTGGAACTCACTTGCCTTGAAATATTAGGCTGATGCGACAAGATAAAGGGTCATAGAACATGGGATCCAAATTAAGGTTAGAATCGCAAATGTGTTAAACAAGTAGTGATCTGAAGATAAAAAAAGTGTTTTTATTGATAATAAACGTTGATATAATGATGAACAATAAGATGGATAAGAATACAAGTGGATTGAATACAAGTGGATTCGGGGTGTTCAGCTAAACGATGCCGTTTTATACGATCAATCCGAATATTAATCAAGAGATTGAGTTCTTGCGGTTTTCAAATCGCAAATTTCCAACGGTGACTCCGATCGAGATGCAACAAGAGCAGGTTTGATCTAATCCTGAAGGGGGTAGCTACAAGGACGGGACGAAGGCAGGCAGATTGATCCAACTCGCCAAACGGGTGAGTTGGACTGCATGTTTGGTCCAACTAGCCGAACGGGTGAGTTGGACAGCTTTCTTGATCCAACTCGCCCGTTCGGCGAGTTAGACGGCATGGTCTGTCCAACTCGCCCATTTGGCGAGTTGGACGGCTTGCTCAATCCAACTCGCCGAACGGGCGAGTTGGTCGGTGCATCCGGTCCATGGGTGTTTCGTTGTCTGGGATCCATTATCTGAGGCCTCGAGTAAGCTTTCTCAAAGACTTATTGTGTGAACCCTTTTCGGAATTTTTACGAACTTGATTTTTGGTTTTCACACTTCTCTATTCTTTTGAATTTTATTTCTCTTTTTCAAATACGATATTTCCGGGAAAGTTTCCGACGTTGATTCCGTCGTAACCGATTTTGACCCCAACATTAGGTATAAAACCGATATTCGAGGATACTAACCGAGAGAGGTTTGATTAGCATAACTAGAGAATAGATTAATGAGAAACCAAGATTGATTTAAAGCTGTAATTAAAAACAGTTTAAGGAAGGTAATTGCGCAAAATTATAAACGGTTTAGGGATGGTTAATAATAAAAGCCATGTCACCATTGTGAAATAGCTGAGTCAGCATTGTGAAATAGTGAACCAATTAAATTATAACGTTTTCACTTAAGTGTGTTCTAAAATAATATGATGTCTAGAGAAGATATATAAAATATGTTACTAAGCATGTGATTTTGTATAGGTAGCATATTATATCATGTGTTGCCTATGCTATTTGGTTGGGGTCAAAATCGATAACGACGAAATCAATGTCGGAAAGTTTCTGAGAACACGGAAAACTAAAACTTTGTATTTTAAGACTATTACACGACAAGCTCCTCGGAAGGGATCATTCAATCTCTCGAACAGACAATTCCCGAGCACTGAAGCAACCAAACCAGTATACGTATACTATACTCGTATACTTCCATACTTCAAAAACTTTTTACCTCAGCATCAGGAAAACAAAAACGGATTTTGACAAAGAAAACTCTCGCTGCAACAAGCAGAAAAACACTTAGGCAATGCGATGCCTCATTAAAATCGTCTTAAAAGGGCAAGCGACAATCTAAGATTCGTCTAAACGCTAGCAACATATCGAAACCATCATGAACATAATCTCGAGGACTTTACAGCATTTCTTGTCACAATAATGCGTTTAGCAAACCTGTACAAATATCAAACTAAAACTCGACGATTAGCCAAAGTCTTGAAGACCTTTTCGCCTTAATTAAATGAGTTTCGTATAAAAATAAAAAATCATACGAGAAATCTTCAAGCATCAAAGCATTGCTTTCAGTTTCTGTTTAACCAAGTGAGTCACGAAAAGGAATCGAAAACATTTGCAACAAAGAAAAATCGAGAATAAAAGTAGCAGGGAGCACAACAAAGGGAACGCTTTCTCCCCGCTCATTGACTAGATCTACCGTTGGTTGACCAATTTGTTCCAGAAACTAATGTGTCATGAGAATCCTCTCAGAAGCCTACGAAAAACATCCTGCGACTTGATCATAGCGAAATAAACTTTGGTAACACTCCATGAGTAACTCCAAGCAACTTTCACCAAAGATCGAAATCAGAGTAGAAACGTTTCTCGTAAAATCTGCGGAAACAACACTACTTTGACATGTCCATACATAGCATCAGTTTATTATCTTCATAAAACCGGTTGCCCGTTACTTACTCGAAAAATCCTTCGTACAATCAGATCAAGTCATACGAAGTAACTTTCGAAAGTAAACAAACAAGATTTTACAAAAAAGTATTTTTCGTATCGCAAAAACAAAGCTGTATGATCCAAAATTGGACAACCAATATAAACTGTATCTCTTCGCACTATAATCTTATAGATCTTATTTTTAGCCCTACGGCTCGCTGGCTTCTGCCTTTCATTCTCCTCGGTCACATCTGAGCAGGCAATAATCCCACAACTGACTCCGCACATACTCTGTATCAAACCTCTTAGGCTTCATATTCCTCAGACAAAAACGAAACAATTTTCATACGACTATAGATAAAATTATACGAAACATTCATCGTAACTTAATCCTAAAGCGGAAAATCGAACAACCCCGGCATACTTGACCTATCAATCTCGACTAACGCTCTTTGGCCCTCGGCCAATTACGCCTTCCAGTAAAAGTCTGAACCAGAATTTGGGGTCCCCTTTAGGACAATTCTACTCTAACATGACCTTCGTGTTAACCCGAAAGTGCAATTGGCTAATCATTGACCTGCTACGTCATCGGCTATGCGGCTGAACACATCCTTCATGCCAAGCTAAAACATTTGAGCAACCACCGCTCCATCCGATCACTTAAACGCTAAATAACAATCCGCGATTTGTCTAAAACACCAAGTGATAATTACGCAAATTATTATCGTATAACCCAGAAACGGAAATCATATGATAAAGACTTTACAACGAGATTCAGTCCTAACAACCAAACGGTTAACGAAAACTTGAACTCGTCAACAATCGATCAAGTTCCATATACTCTACGATTCACTTTAAGCCCGCAACGTTTTATCCAAAAAACGCGGCATGTAAGGAAACATTCGTAACAAAACTTCAAGAGCTATACGAAGCATCCTTAAAAATACACGAAATAAATCTCTGGAGGCTAACTCTTCACAAAGCATAGTGAAGGAAAACGCTTCTTCCCAGGGAAAGATCTAAGCGACCCCTTGGTCCTAATTCCTCTATCATAAATCAAAATCCTTAACATCCAAACATGAACTCAAATTTTGGCTGCGAACATCCGATGCAGGGTTAATACTAAACCCTTGCAATATCGTGAAACATCTTCAAGCCCGCAAACATTTCAAGAATGAAATGCGGCATACAAAAAAAACAATCTTCAGCATCACGAGACGTCGCAGACGCCTGAAGAACCGTTTTTCGACAAAATTACATTCCTCGATAAAGACACCTTCTTAGAAGACCAAACAGTCATACGCACTAACATCTCCTCAAACACATATTCTTCGCGAAGACTCAAAAATGTTAATATCTACCATTACGTTTGTTGCTGATCACAACAAACTCTTAACGTCCTAAACAGACTTAGCAATCTCATAGAGATAGCTCTTTGACATCTGACACAAGGATAATAGCGCTATAAAAGAAATCTGAAATTTTAGTCAGCATTCTCTTGAGTTAAAAAATTGTCGTTGGAGAGATGCTCGATTCTTACCAGACAAGTCATACAAGCCGAGAACCTATCGTGGATTTTAAATTGGTATGCATCAGTTTGAAATCGCATATGGGATACATAATTCAAAGTGGTCATCGCACACCCTAACACAGACGGTAAACCTAGGTCTTATCCTAAACCCATCACATTGGTCTCTAACATCTTAAGGCATGGTATTTAACGATAAGATATCCCAAAAGTTGTCTCTTCGTATATTCCAACGTTTACGAATCTTCGCAAAATTAAAAGTTTTGAATTTATTTGCCTAAAACAAACAACGAATACGATGATCTATCAAAGAGTTAGAATATGAGATGAAAACTCAGAATCTTCCCTTTACATTCATACGAATACAAACATGCTCTTAAAAAGGAAAACTCAACTCAATAAAAAGAAGCCGCCAAGCGGCATGGATTTCAAGCCACATGTGGCTAGTCCCAAAAACATAAATGCAGCGACACTAGGCCAAAGCAAACGGCCATGAAGGCTAGTCACGAGGCCGACAAAGGTTCAGCATAAAATGCATTGGCAGCAACATACCCGATAATCTCTACATGACACACAACTAGACCACAAAGGTCTTACTAGAAAACAGGTTATAAGAACCTTAACTCTAAGACGAACTATGAAAGGCTTGATCTCTTTGACAAGAGTACGTAGGAAGCCTTGACAAGGCGCAGCCCCAATCTTATCGCCTTCCACTCTTAGTAGAGTGAGCAGACCATTTTCTACCATTAGTTCCGCCTAACTTTCCTAACTTGCCTAACCTCACGCAAGAATCAAACTCGAAACTTACGTGTTAGGGGGATAACTGTTGGGGTCAAAAAGGGTAACGACGAAATCAATGTCGAAAAGTTCCCGAAAACAGTTTCTAAAAAGAAAATAAAAATACGGACATAAGATTCTTGAGCACCGAAGAAACCAAACCAGACTTGTCCGACCCGCCATCGGGCAAGTTAGACGACATCCAACTCGCCCAATGGCGAGTTGGATCAGTCTTGTCCAATTATTCATCAGGCGATTTGTATCAGTCCAACACCATGCATTCTTGTCTCCGGAACTCCCTCCTTTGAATCTCGGTCAAACTGTCTCTTGTTTTGTCTCGATCGGAATTACCATTGAAACTTTACGATAAAAACGACGAAGACTTATTTTCTTGTATAAAGTTTGGATCGATCGTATAAAACGATAACAGTTAACTTAACGCCATTGTTATCTTTGCTATACGATTGATTTACGTTATTTCGTAAAACAGACGGTGTACTAAACACAATTCTTCCGAAAGAAATCGTAAAAATGTTTTAGTCGAAAACGACCCAAAAGGTCTAAAACGCGGCAAAATCCCACTTACATTTTTTTACGAGAATCGGCCAAAAGTCACTATGGTGGTTTATCAAATATTCGCGAGAAGAGATAAATGTCAAGTTTGAAGATAAATGTCAAGTTTCAATGGATAATCATAAAGATTGGAAAATGAAATATTTTGGCGAGAAGGTAAACTCGACCCAAGGGCAGAAAAAGAAAAGCTCAAACCGACCTGGGAGGAGTATATAAGGGACGCGAAGACAAGAGGCGCAAGGACAAGTTTTTTGAGACTCTTATACCTCTCTGCACTTAGAAACTTTAGGCATTATTCTCGACATGTTATGTTTCTATGACTGGCACTCAATCACTAGACGAACTCGCACATGCAGTTCAATCTCTTGTTCGACTCTTTCAGTTGAACTACGTTCGGGTTGATCCTCGAAAGGGTATGCAGGCAGCCTTTCATAAGGTTCAGTCAGAAAATCAACAAAACCTTTTTTCATGTTTTTTCGTTTGTTGTTATCAAGCTGCAACATAACTAGGTTTAAGGCTTTAGGTGGCTAGAACTAGGTAACTCGCTGACATCTCTTGCGGCCAAAGCTTTTATAATCTTTTGTAATGATCTTAACGCCTTTACGTGGATTCAAAATAAGATTTGCTTTTTCTATATATTTGTTTTATTGTGTTTTCATAATTTCCGCATTTATTTGTCACTTGTCGTTGGCTCTCGCAGAAAATCCGGGACCTCAGAGAAAGTTAGGGTTTCTTGACTTTTCTCCAATCACGGAAATAGAACTTCAATATATATATAGGTGACAACGAGCGAGGCAGTAAGTCTTTGTATCTTATTAGTGAAACTTACTACTTGTGTTTGATCATCTTTCTCCGAATAAGAGGCGAAACAAGCAACTACCTTGACCAACCAAAAAACAAATGAAGAAAGGAAGGGACGAAAGTGGTGTGAATTTTGGTTCCCACATATATAATGTTTCCTTACTAAAGTATGATTTCATAAGTCTCAGACTTTTTTAACAATTGATAATTACGTTATTTCAAATTAGTATGAAAATTTTTTCACACGGTTCTACAACCGACAGTTCTACCTGCTTTACGAAGATTCACGTATGACTGCATCCCCTGAACAACTCAAACATCTTAGAGTAGAAGTATTAATAAACTCTTGGTCAAACCACTGTACCAAAAGAATTCCACAAATCTCAGACTTTACCACAGCAATATTCAATGAAGAAAAAGGGAAACATCGTGTATGGATATTTCAAATAATTACTATATATTTTTAATTAAACTTTAAATGAAATGGCACTATGGTAAATATTTTTCAAACTAAGGAGACCTAATTTTTTTTTTTAATAGAATAGATCTAGTGAAATGGAGATATATAAAAAGCATGTTGCACAATTCAACTTGTCAGTAATTTACGATAGACTGCATGAATGTAATAGCGATATTAAGAGATCCAGAGACATGTCTGAATTTCTCAACTAAACTGGAAGAGATACAAAGACTGAAGAAAAGATTCCAAGCTTCCAGGATTTGTCATATTCCAAGCTAAGGAGACAAAATAGAACTGCATATTTTTAGCTAAGATAAGTAGATCTTGTCATAGAACCTATGTTTTGTTGGTTCTATGTTTTGTTGGTTGTTTTATTCTGGTCTTGCTATCTAGACAACTTCAAAGTTAAATAATAAAATGGCTATTTGACGTAAAAAAATAAAGCCGATCCTAAACTGATGTAAAAAACGATCTTAAACCGAACAACCGAACCTTAAACAGATTAACAAAAACTAAAAACCAAAAATTAACAAAGGAAAATGCAACTATTGGAGAGCTATCATCATCGACACGCCAAATGATCTCACCCAGAAGAGCCAAAGTAGTTCGAAAAATAAATCAAAAAATCGATTCAGAGAAAAACGTCGGATCTACTTTTTGGAAAAATAATATGTCATTCTTTGATAAATGATCACTATGAGTCAGGCTCAATAGAATTTGATCGGCCCGCTTTCTCCCCATTAACCAATTACGTTACGAGTTTGTGTTCACAACCTCTCCTTTCAGTCGAGTTTGTGCCAACGAACATTCTGGGACTTAAACCTAGGTGGCTAGGTCTTTGGTGTGTGACATCTATACTATTAAAGCAGAATACTTCTTATGAATCTACCCCTGAATTTTTCTATTAATTACAAAACATTCAATTTCTTTTTTCAATTGCTTTAAATATTTTTCAAAAATGAAAAGCCCAACCAATTTACTACTTACATTGTCATTTTTAAGCCCATTAAGTCGTTTTAAATCTCATTTACTCAGAGATTTACGGAATCAAATCAAATAAAAAGAAAATCCCCCAACTTGAGGAACACGCAGAAAATTTTTTAACTGTTTGACATGGTAACTGAATTTTCCCAAAATTAATCTTAAAATATAGAGAGATTCAATTTTAAGGAAAAGATCCCCCAAGTTTCTCCTAAAACCTAACACCTCGCTTTGAATCCGATCAATATTATAAATAGGCAGCACCGGTTTCCTATTATTAAATATTTCTGTTATTATAATTTAAAATTTATGCATTAATTAAAAATATGTAGAATGAAAAATGTAATGTCTATTACATTTTTCATATAATATATAATATTTATTTAATAAGTCAAAATTATAAATAAATAACCTACCAAATATATCATCACAATATGATTAAAGTTATTGAGTAGGAGTTTACCATTTTATAATCTTTTAACTAATTAATTATTTCACAAACAAACATTTTGATTTTAATAATAATTAAAAAAATAAAGAAGACAATATTATAAAAATTGACTATAAACAAATAAAAAATCTATTAAAATATAGATTAGACAAATATTTATTAATTTAAATTAAATTTTAAAAAGAATCGATTCCGCGCTTTGAAAGCGCGGATCAAAATCTAGTATTAACTTAAACGAAAACACCCAAAAGTAGTTTAATGCCCAAAATATTCTTTGGGAGCTTTTCCAACTGGGCATGCACAGAGCGAGCAAATATTCAAAGTTGAAGCTGATGAAAGTGAATGTAATCAAGATCCCACCCAAATACAACTTGTCAGATGCTTCTTTATTTAACGGTTTCAATAATGTACCTGAGCAGAAGAGGTTTGACGCATCAGATGGAGAGGGCTAGCGACGACTGCTTTCTTCTTTCGATCAACTCCGCCGATTCATCTTGCATTTCCGATGCCGTCGTCATATGTGCTTTGGCCTGTTCTATTTTCAAAATTTAGACAACTTGTAAATAAAAATATATCGTCACTGCTCTCTCTCTACTTTAGAATACTCTCATATTTTCCAAATAATTAATATCTATAAAATTGACACCCATCGCATTAACACCGGTTTTCTATCAAGTACACCTCTGGTTTGTTTTCAAGTACATATATTTGAGTATAGACATTACTACAATCTATAATACCTTAACCTATGGTATACAAAAGAATTATAATATTGGACCTTTAAGACAAGAGAACACAATTTCATTGTTGGATCCAGTAAATGATATATTAGCCAACCCATTTCACATTCTTAGGTTCTATCCTACTGAATAAGTTCCCCTAACACAATACAGATTTCTGTTCGGTAAATTTCTCATGTGATCTTCAAATTGACATTCTCCAGAGATCTCAATATGTATATTAAATTCTTCCTTTTCCTTTTCTTCTGCTGATTGTTCGGTTTCGGTTTTAACAACAATAGAATGTCCAGTAGAATGTGACCTCCAAAACCGCAAATTCGGCTCTTTCACTCGCCTTTCATAGTTTTCTATCTCGTCTGTTTGGTCTAAATTAATACCAATAGTTGTAGTCGTAGGATGCTCCTCGTGAACGATGATTGTCAAAGTGTCGCGGGACAAACGCTCTTCATGGCTTTCAGATGTAACTAAGTCAATTTCAGGAATAGCCGGCTGCTCTTCTTGTGTGGTCTGTTCTACATCAAGCTGGCGTCGGCACACCGGGCAAGTCTTGTGTGACTCAAACCAAAGATCAATGCAAATTGTGTGAAAGAAGTGATTACAAGTAGAAATGAGCCTCATGGTGTCATCATCTATAAAGTCTATCAAACAAATAGAACACTGATCCATCCCACGATCTTTCACCGAATATGGAAACTCAGGGAAGGATTGAATGATCTTGGAGCCAAGGCCAACATGTTCAGGGGGAATAGAGGGTTGGATTAGGTTACTAGGACGGTTTCGGTTTCTAAGGTTGTTCCAAATGTTTAAGAGTTTCTTGAGAAAAGATCCACAGAAGAAGAAGGAGAAGAAACTGGTGAGAATGATGAGAAGACCACCGGTCAAAAAAATTGTGACCGGCGTTGAAACGAGATTGCGGACTGGTTTAATATTGTTTGTTTCGGTCGTGGGCATAGACATAGACATGTTGAAGACTGTGGAGTTAAAACGGTCGTATTAGCAATATTGTGATTGGTTTCGTAGATTGCTTGAGGAATAAAAAAAGGATTTGTTCTTAGGTTGCGTGTGGGAAAGGTAATGTCAGTGGGGAAGAGAGAAACAAGGAGAAAGGTAAGGTATGTGTTGTAACTTTTGAGCGAGTCTTTGGTGAGAAATGTAGGTTTTATTTACGGCCAATTAAATAAAATTTTTAATTTGTAACTTTACAGAATTCTAGATATTCGATAAAATAGAAACTCGACATAAGAAATTTTTGCTCTGTTTACTTTTCTCTTTTGTCTTTGTTTATATAATTTCCATAGATCTTGAAGATCTCTTTGATAGAGTCATGCAAATTATGATTTTTGTAAAATTTACTTTTAATTTGTTAATATAATTTGTTACTTTGATAGAGCTCGCAGTGGAGACTGAAGTGATGACTGCGGATGCGGAATAACCAGTAATAAGCGCGCAAATGCAATAGTATTCATCTTCCATCACCCTGATTTAGTTACAAAGTAAATTTTATAAACAAATCATATCGAAAAGAACCAAATACGATTTAGAGGATAAGTGATGTATAAAAATTTTAGTGTATACAAAAAGAAAGTAATCACCGTTTTCAATATTTTTAATTGTTTGAAAAATCCGATGGAAAAAGTGTTTACAGTTTACATGTTTATGTTTGGTTGACATGCTCAAGTTCAAACATAAACCAGTTAGATACGTTCTGGTATAAAGAATACTTGTCTGGTTGGCCAACAAGGAAAGGATACAAAAAAAAAAAACAAATATGACATTTCAACTTTTTAAAGGCCATAATCACTGGAGTTTTTTTTTTTATTTTGGGTTTGAAAACTAAAACCAGTTTGGGGGGACTTTTTATGTATTTTTCTAAAATTACTATAATATTTAGTCAAAATATTTTTTATGGATTTGTTTCGAATTTCAAAAATAAATTGAATTTTTTTTTGAAAAAAATGTTCCTGTTCGAAGACGTATAATTCGAAAATTATAAAAAACTTTTTTTTTAATTTTAGTATTATTTATTTAAATAATTATTCATATTTAAATATCTTTAAAAGAATGATAGAAGGGTCATTCCCTCTTCAATGGAGAAAATATTTGTGAAAATATTTCTTTAATAAAGATAAACATGAATTGAGGTACAAAAAATGGTGCTAAACTTAAAATTTTCCATTTTTTATTTGACATTTTGCATTATAAATACAAAATAATACTGTTTGTTAAAACAAAAAAAATTCTAAAATAACATTTTTGCAAAACAAACTAGTAACCATTAAAAAAATATGAAATATAAGAAGGAAAAAGATGAAAAGAATAAAATAAAAGGAAAAACTATTCATCTTCTAATTTGATAAAGAATAATTGTAGTCTATTATTCCTTAAATGTTAAGGAATGTAAAGGAATCATAAGAACAAATATTTCTTATAAATAGTGTAAATTGTAAATAATGATAAGAAAATCATTATTCCCACTCATTAATTCATTTATCATTCTCTTGGTTACCAAGCCACAGAGTATTGACACTTTGTTTGACAGAATCAAGGATGTCACTGAAATCATGTTTTTTTCTCGAATAGTCGAGAATCACACCTCCTAGCTATTTCAAAACCTGCATAAAGATGAAAGTTCCCCCATGCTACGCTGACAAAGTACTTTTTAATACTCGATTTTCTTGTGAACTTATATGATCCAAACAAAACAAACGCGTCCGCTTGTTTTTTTTTTCTTTTTTTTTTTACATTTAAAAATTGAAAACCCAGACAAGATATGATTTTTCTATTGATCAGATAATAGTAATACTAGTCAGCACTACAGTTACTTCTTTAGTTAATATTGAAAATCGATCAATATTGATAGTTAAATCTGGGACGATACCACCAATCATTTTAAGTTAAAAATCATGATAATATCGTATAATTTTTTTTTTGTCAACGATAACCGTATAGTTAAATATATATGGTTAAACCAAACCTACAAGCTGTTTAGAATAAAAACAAGGAAAATTTGCCAAAATAAAACAAAACAACAATCTCTTTGTGCCTTTAGTATGAAAGCAACCTAAATCAGTCCATTTAAAATAATACTTTTTAAAATCCCCAATCTTACTCTTACTTTATCAATTAACTATTAAAACTCACTTTTATATATCAATTAAAAACAAAAACAAATTTTGACCCAAAAAGAAAAAGAAAACAAAAAAATTGAATTAAAATCTAATTAAAAAAATTTAAAATAAAACAAAGAAAAATAAATAAATAATCCCCAAATCAATATAATATATCAATTCTGTTTAGTTTTCTTTTTTGATGATTATAAAAAAAATTATCATTTTTTTAATTTTGTACATTCGGATTTAATATATCATAATAAAAATAAATAAATGAAAATATATCTAAGATTATAATTTTAAATATCTACATATATTATTAAAAAATAATTTAAAATAAAACAACTTTTTTAAAAAAAAATCGAATTTTAGAAAATAAATCAAAATAAATAATTGAAAATTATTTTTAATTTTAGGTTTGGCATGAAAAATAGCTGAAACACGTTTTAGGAAAGTAAAAAGATTTCCAAATATTCTTAGAATATATTGTAACTGAACTTACCATATTTTCAAAAATATTGTTATTCTTATTCGTACAATGTGCCTTATACAATGCATGCATAGAAGCAAGACAAAAAGTTTCATAAGCAGATTTTACCACATGTAGCCGTCTGAATTGAATCTAGATTTCACATTCATGAAATTTTAGAATATCTCATAAAGTAGAAACTGCATTTACCAAAAATATAGCTATCTTTACAACTGGTAGAATTCACATTTATCATGTTTACAAATTTAATTAAAAGTAAATTGTACATTCTAAAAAATATAAATGAATTTGTTTAATCTGAAATTCAATTTCTTCTAACCAATTTTTCGTAGAAGATAAAATTTATTTTTCGTAGAATATAATTTAAAATTTAATTTAATAAGTTTTCAACTAAAAAAATACCAGTTAGTGTATATGGGTGTTTCATCAATTGTTTCGATTTTTTTTATAATTTTTTGAGTCATAAAATTATTTATTTCATTAAGTTGTAAAAATGAAAAAAAAGTAAAAGAGATAAAAAATGGACAAAAAAAGTTTTATACCAAAAAAAAAGCTGAATTTAAATTCTGTTTTGGCAAATTTCGCAAAAAAAAAACAATAACATCATAGAGATCACCTTCCACGCCGTTGATAGCGAATCTGCCAAAATACTTCATACTCTTAAATTAAAATACATGTGTCAGCATGTTTAAGATTTCTTAATTGCAGTACTCTTTAAAAGGCCGTTACGAAGCGATTTGCACAAAATAAATAACCTTTCTCCTCTCCTTCATTTTACATCACAATCCTCATTCAAAGAATATCCTAAATATGAATTCAACACAAATTCCCCTAGATGAAGATGAAGAAGATATGTTACTAGCCATGCAACTAATCGGTCTTCGTATCGTCCCTTACGCTATAAAAACTGCAATAGAACTGGATTTATTGGAGATTATTGCCAAGGCCGGACCTTTGGGAACCCATCTCTCACCCTTGGATTTAGCTTCCAAAGTCGCTGCAAGAAATCCTGATGCTCCCATGATGATTGATCGGTTACTACGTCTCCTTTCTGCTTATTCGGTATGTACTTGTAGATTGGTGAATGACAAAGAAGAAAGAGAATTTAGAGTTTACGGACTGGGAAAAGCCGGAAGGAAACTTATTAAAGATGAAGATAGATTTTCTTTGGCGTCTACTGTGCGTTTTACCAACCCCAAATTTGAAGGCGATATGTGGTATGAGTATATTAAATAAACTCTTATATATGGTTTTCTTTTGTGTCACGGATGCGAATTACAAAATTTGCAAAAACCACCCTGGATTTTTTTAAAAAAATCTCATTAAAAAAAACTAGATATGGGTGGGGTGGTTTATCCTTGCTATAAAGCAACATAGTGTTAGAATACAAAGTTTATTTTGGCAAGAATAATTAGCACTTACTCAAATTTTATGTTACATATTCGAATTAAAAAAAATCTAAACTACCATGGGGTTTATATTTTCTACACAAAACTTGACTTACTTTTGAGAGAAAATATCTTAAAATTCCAAGAAAACATCTTTCACATATGAACGAACATCCAAAATTATATTTTCTTGAATAATTTCCAACATCGTAAACGTATTGTCGGTCCATATAGAACATATTTCTGTTTTTGAAGTGCTCTTTTCCGAAATTGCAAGTGGGATCATCCCCTAGACTATATTTGCGAAGTAATTTTGCTACATGTGTTCTCTATAATCATTTTTACAAAAACAATGATGACATGACTAACAAGATTGATGACATGACTTATATTACAGACATATATTTTTTGGTAAACTTTATAGAATATAGCAATAATTAATACATTACATTTAATGTTGATTTATATTTTTGGTAAACTTCTTAAAATATGGTAATAATTCATAAATCATCACTAAAATAAATATATTAAAATATGCATTATAGTTTCGAAATATATTATTTAATTGTATTTTTATAATTATATAATTTTTATTACTAATATTTTCAAAATTTTCTACATGTTTTTAAAAATATTAATAAATTGTTAATCGTAATTTTATTAGTTTCTTTTTATAAATATCTACAAATTTTATAAATATTATTTAGTTATAATTTTTAATAACTATACAATTTTTATATGATTTTTTAGTAATTTTATACACGTTGATTTAATGCATTTAACCAAAATAAATAGATAAAAAATTTATCTAAGATTCGAATTTTAAATATATTACATATATATTACTAAATGTAATTTAAAATAAACAAAATTATTTTTTTTCTTAATTTTATGCTTAAATAATCAATTTTATATTAAATATTAGTCAAAAATAATAAAATATATAATATTAATAAATTTTATTTTAAATATAATTTAACTTTAAAAAAATTATCACTGCACATGGTGCAGGAAAACACCTAATATGATTTGAGATGAGAGATTGCTTAGGAGTAATAAGCACCGGTTAGTCGAGTTTTTGTCCCTACGTCCTCATTATTGTGTTTATTTGGATAAATGGAAATTTTATTTTATCAGTCAAATCGTTGTTTTTATTTTTTATCTCTTTAAAATAGATACTAACAATAATATGAAAAATTTATTCAACCTATCATTTGATATTATTTTCACTATTTATGTTATAAAGGTAGAAAACACTACTTTTTGATGATAGACAAATTCATGAAGCTGATGAAAGAATTAGACACGTAATATCTTATTTAACAAGTATTATACACATAAAATTTTACTTACCAAAGTTGAATAATATCTCTCTGGTTGTGGTCCTTGTGGATTTCGATTTAAGTTATAAGTTTCTATAGTATTTGAGAAAAAAAATATTCAGTTAAAGATAATAAATATCAATATTTACACAAAGATAGAGCGAAAATAATTACGTATACAATTTTTTCTTCATTTAGTCACATGCTATAGCTAGGCAAACATGTCTGCATGCAATTCTATCGAAATTTAGTTGCCAGTGACATGTTCCCAACTTTTAAATTCGGCTTTGTACTGGTTAAAGAAACCCACACTGTGACATGCTCTATATACGTATGGTAAAAGGCAAGAAGAAAAATCTGGTAAACTTATTAGTAATTTTCTTGGTTATTTTTTGGCGAGAAAAGCTCTCAACTCACGGCGTCAATACTGGAGGGTGGAGCACGGCCGTACGAGAGAGTATATGGGGATTTGATCTTTAAGGATATGGAGAAGAATGAAAATATACGGGCTGAGTTTCACGAGGCAATGCTTAACCACACATCAATAGTAATGAAGAAGATACTAAAGACTTACAACGGGTTCAATAGTCTTAGTGGTGGAGTTTTGGTAGATGTTGGAGGTGGCTTAGGTGCAAATCTTGCTTTAATTCTCTCCAGGCTCCCACAACTTAAAGGTGTTAACTTTGACTTGCCTCACGTCGTTTCAGAAGCTCCCAAAATCAAAGGTAACTATTTTCTATAATTATAAGCCACGAATTTAGTTATTTTTATTTATTATTAACTCATTGTTACCATAGCGATATATAATTTAATGAGTACTGTGTATTAATTTTTTTAATAAGATATAACAGTAAATTAAAACTAAAAGAGAAAAACAATCGGATAATTCTCTCAAATAGTTTTTTTTTTAAAAAAATTTGTCACAAAAATAGCTTTCAAAGAGAAAAAATGATCAAAATAACCAATTTTTATTTTAAAATTTTAACATTTTTTTAATTTTTCAAAAATTTGAAACCTTATCCTCAAAATGTCACACATTAACTCTAAACCCTACGTCTAGATTAATTAATTATAGGGTATAAATATTGTTTTACCCTTTAATAAAACTTTTTTGATCATTTTTCTTTTTGAGGGTTATTTTCTGAAAATAAACTAAAAATAGTTATCATAGGGAATTTCTCAAAACATTTTTTTTGTAAATCATTAGGTAAACAAATAACGCACTTTAATTATTCAATAAAGTATCAATTTTAAAAAGATTACGTAGAATAAAACTAAAATAAATACCACATAGACAATTTGACTAGATAATTTGAAGTAAAAGTATTTATATAGTTCACAACCACTTAAAAACAACTTACCGACCTTTTTGATTCTAAAAACGATCGCTGGAATTTAAGAAGGCTACGTTGAATCCCCATGGTGACAAAGTCAACTATTTGCAGGTGTAGAACACGTTGGTGGTGACATGTTTGATGCAATTCCACGGGGTCAAGCCATATTCATGAAGGTAAAACCTAACTATTTCGCAATAAATACGTTTAAAGCTCTTCGATAACAAAATCAGAAGAAAATCATAGAATAAATTATCAATAATTGAAATATAACAATACTAATCAAAGTATTTTTATTTTGCATGATTAAGTGGATACTTCACGATTGGAACGATGACCAATGTGTGGCGATATTAAAAAACTGTAAGAAAGCATTACCAAAAAATGGCAAAGTCATTATAATTGAATATATAATGCCGCGAGAAATATCTGAAACCGATCTAGCAACCAAAAATTCACTGTTCTACGACGTGGGAATAATGTGTGCAACACAGGGAGGCAAAGAGAGAACCAAAGAAGAATTCGAAGTTTTGGCTATGAAAGCAGGTTTTAACATCCCAAATATCATTTACGGCGCTTACTCTTTTTGGATCCTTGAATTATATGCAGATTGAAATGGAATTTATATCTGAAAGATACTCTTCGTTTTTCAAGCTATTTAAATGAAATTATTAATGAAAGAAAGTTTATTGTATTTTCCTCCTTAATGTGGTTGTACGTGGTCGGGTTTGTGTTCCTTGAATATTTATATATATTTGAATATGATTATTAAGTTGCTGTCAAATTTTCTATTTTTCCTTAAAGTTGCTGTGAAACTGACTATTTTAGTAGAAAAAAAAAGAAACCCATGGTCTCATATTCTCATTAATCAAAACAAATGCTCAAAGGTGGATGATAATATTAGCTTTATTAAACTAAATTATATAGGTAATTTTTTTACAACAACATGCTACTATATTACTCAAATTTGAGGTGGGCTGAATAATCATACCAGAATAAAACAACTAATAAAACATGGTTTTTTTTTGGATCAATAATAAACATGGCTCTCTTTATGAAAACACCTTGCAGTTTTAGCTAAAGAATCAGAAATTCTATTTTGCGCTTTTGGGATTTGAGAGATCTTAAAGTCCGAGAAACATAGCTAAAGAGTTTTTATTGCGGCCTCCAATTCTGTTGCAAAGTTGGCTATGCTTGAGGCTTCTTTATCATTGCAATCATGTTTTTACAATATATCCTAAAATTCTGACATGTCGAATATTGGATCATGCTTACCATAGCCATCACATTGCTTCTAATTATGTTTTCAAAGCAGCCTTTCGACTTCTTAAATTTCACGTCCCCATAAGTTCAATCCATCGGCATTCACTAAACTGGTCTGTATAGGTCCATGATCCATCCACCATACATATATTATCCAAGCTTAAGACTTGTGGTTCCTCGCTAAGTTGTTCTTTTGGAGATGAAGGTATCATTTCATTTGCATTGAAACAAACGTGACATTCGCTTTCCGCATAGCTGACTAGTTCTGTAGGATCCTTGTCTATGCCTAACGAAAACCCTCCCGGGAATCGGCACTTGATGGTTGGTAAATGGATAGACTTTGAATCGAATACTCGATCAAAGGAAGGTGGAACGAAGGGTCACACAACGGTTGTAGAAGGGCTTTGATTTGCCCGCTCCTAAGCCCGAGGATATGACGCACCAAGATGACCTAGGAGGATTTGTTGCTCGGGTTCACACACCTCGCAACAGAAATACGATGTTCGTACGAACAAAAGACTCAACAAGATAAAAGATGATTTTATTTAAAATGGTTAAATGATCTGAAATGAAACATACAATGGATTTAAATAAGAAACAAACAAGGCTTGCATGTCTATCTTGGAAATGACTGATATCACTTAAATTACCCTAAGGAGTGATTTTACTCACTCAAATAAGAGGTTAAGCTAGGCAAATAGTTTAATAAGCACTAAATAAATAGAACAGGGTTGAACAAGGCAGTTGTTCGGGGATTGAGGTTTGTAAACAATAAGATGAAAGCACTAGACTTAGGGATTTATCAATCAAGAGATTCAAAACTACAATTCAACGATGCTAATGGTTTATAGATTCAATTCTAGAACTCGATTTTAATAAGTAAGCAATCCAGCTTTCGCAGGTAATTACTAATCAGATGTCTAAGTCCAGTCTCAGCTGTCGCTTGTTGACATGGATCGAGCGTCGACGATGCTATAGCCAAAGCGTTGATCGATGCTTCCTTAGACAAGCATTAACGACATAATCAATTAAGTTCAACTAGATTCCTAGACCAACTCTCGTATGCGCCTAGGTATCTAATCCATCAGAGTTTGGGTTCGGTTAATTGATTGCACTTTCGTGCCTCTCAACTATCCGATGATTCTAGGTTCAAACAATTAGTCACACTGTCGTGCTATTCTAACTATTCCAAATCCTAGTATTACAAATCACCCTGATGTAGAGATCTATAGATATTCTAGCAATCCTAATTGATTATAAGTTTGACATTAATCTCATGAAATACCTAAACCTAACAAGATGAATTACTCAAACATGCAAGCAGTAACACAAATCATAGTCTGAATAATATAATAGATAAAGAAATCAGTGATAAAACTAATGGAGTTCCAATCAATTTCTGAAGGAGAATTAATGTTCTATCCAAACCTAAGAGAAAACAATAGAATAGGATAATAGAAAGTTTGTAGCCGTCAACAATGACTTAGAAATACATAAATAGGATTTCTGGTCGTCCATGGGTATTTTGGTAACTTTGTATAGCTTCTGAGCTTTAGTCGGTCTTGAAATATGCTTGGCCCACGTTCTGGCATCACCATCGATCGACGGCAAGGGTGCACCGTCGATCGACAGTCTTTCATCTCCTCGACAGCTTCCTTTCACGAGGCAGACTGACCACTCTTCAGTAAAACGAGCATAACTTCTGCTACATGATGCTGATTGACCTCAGACCAGTGGTATTGGAAATCTAACTCAAAAATCTATATTGTGTCAAAATATAGCCTCAATTTAACTATGGTAAGGTCTCCATCCATAGCTAAACATCTGACACGTATGTGCACCTCTGCATTCAAAGGGCTCCAAAAGACACCAAAATCACCACTTTCCTCCAAATCGTCCCTGAACCTGTAAATACTCTAAATAGACTCTATATCGTAGTAAATATATCTTAAAACACCTATATACCATGGCTAATAATGAGTAAAATCCATGGTATATCAACGACACAAGGCTTGCATGACATCCTTGGAAATAGATAAACGCATAAAAGAAAAGACTAAAATGAAGTAGGTGGTGTTTGAGACAATGGTGGTTGCAGCCTTCTCTTTATGAATTTTGACCAGGCTTCTTCTTCACTCTTCTTAAGCCATTTTCTTGATCAAACACAAGCCCAAATCCTCATTTAAAAGCCCATAAGCCAAGACGTCATTTGATTGGTTTTAGCTGCTGATTCGGATTACATCCAGGTCTGCAGCTACTCATTCTTATCTTTGATAACGTCATTAAAGGGACACTCCCCCTTAAATAGAGTATGATGAATAAAACGACACCGCATCATACCTTATTATAATCTCATACTTCTCTAACCCTCCTTCTCAGAAGGAGTCTCTCCTCATCCTCATAACTTCTTCTTATTAGCCACTATTCTTGATCTTCTTAGTCCGGGGCTTCTTCTGAGCAAATGCCAAGGGCACATCTAGCTTATTATATTAGTTGGAGAGCTTGCTGTCTATAGCTGGTTGAAAGCGGCGTTGTTTTGTTATTAGGTTTAGTTAGCAAATAGGTTTAGGTTTAAGCTTGGTTTAGTTTTGGTTTATTTTTTATATGTAAATCGTTTTTAGCTTATGAATAATTCAATTTAAAAATATTTTTTTCTATTTTTTTTAATTTTTCAGTAATGTAATAATAACAATAAAAACATGCTATTAAAGAATATTTAATTGCATACAAAAAACCCTATAATATATAACAATAAAATAGGAGTGTGAAAAACCGTTATCTAATGTTTATGATACAATGCTTCATAAACCACTATCGTATCGTTAGATAACGTTTTTCGTCCGTTAAGAAAAGTCGTTTTTCTTATAGTGATGGTTCGCAGTTTTCTGAAAATGATACTAAATTTAAGTGTAACTTAAGACTAATAATTATATTTATATTTAGACTGATAATAATATACAAAATAAAAATTTAAATTGATAAAATCTCTGAAATTGAGGCTAAGATTAATAAATTCATAGAATACATAATATGCTATGAAAGGAACAACGCGTTTGTTATAAATTTTGTTACTGAAGTTAAAATACTTATTTTCCTAGAATTCCCTGTCTTTAGTAAGACTAGAGATTTTTCCGGGCTACGCCCGGGTTTTTTCCTATATATTTTAATTAAATTTAGGTTAGTTTAGAATTTATATTTGAGTTTACATATTTTATACTTAGACTGATAATACTATATAAATTATTAGATATTATTGTACTTTGGTGTTGTTTTTGGTGACTACAAATTAGAAATTATTAAAATTCACAGTTTTTCTTTTCAAAATAAAAAAGACATATAAACTGGTAAGCAAGTTTATAAAAAAAAATTAAATTAATTCTTATATAAAGTTCTGTTATTCTTTTCTCTTTTACTTGAGATTTTTATATGAATATGGTTAAATTAATGTATAGTTCAAACTTTGTTTTAACGTTAAAATCAATCAACATGCATTTTTAACTTTCGATAATTTATTATTTGGTTATAAAAAATTTATATGAATATGTTCTTATGTCAAATACTTTTTTAAACATGTAGCAAAACATATTCGAAAGAAAAGATTAAGAAAATTCCATTAGATTCCATTTTCCTCCTTTCATGAGTGTTTGTTAGCTGCCAAAACATGTTTATACAACTAACAAACGTAAATTTTCAGAAGAAACCCTTTTACAACTTATTAGTATGGAAACATGATACAAATTTTCAGAAGAAAAAATAAATAAATAAAAGTTAATAACTAATAAGAATAATGTCGACAATTATAAGTTTGTCACTTGATTCTGTCCCAATGACCTTGTCAAGCAAGTGTAATTCAGGTGTAAATCATACACTGCTATTGGCGCGCAAGCGTGGGGATTTTATTTGTAATCAGCAGCGGCAACTTTGGGTGTGTCCATATTGTTTGAATCAACCTTCTTGTTAGCATCATCAGAAGGATCAATTGTATCAGCTTAAAATACCACTTAGTAGGCCTTTACCTACCCACAATTAATAAATCAAACATGCTTTAGAAAAAATGAGCTTAAGGAGAAACTATATCCTCAAAGAAATTAAAAGAAAAAGAACAATAATCACACTTGCCTACTACGAAAGCTTGAGTCTTCCGTTTGAACAGAGATTTGTCTGTTAGAAACAAAATACCACCACGTACCTTTCCATCAATGATCATTTCTATAGTGCAACCTATAGGACTTTTTCAGTTACCCTGGCTTCGAAGACCCATTTTCCTGCATCAATCTAGCCAAAGCACACATGGATAATCTTTCTTCCTACAATAAAACCATATACAACAACTGAGTGATTTCATATTTACAAAATAAATGCTACTTGATTCCAATACAATCCTAGGACTTATGTGTTAACAAACCTTGATTGATTCTGCTTTCGGTCACAGCTAGTTTCTACTCGCATTTGAGCTTCAATTTTTTTTCTTAAAGACAATCTCCCTGGAGTTTGTTCAAATTGTGCATTGTATCCACCATCTGTTAGCCATAAGAAAATAAGAGTAGGAAGTAATTAGCAAATCTGCTATAACCAACCAAAACAAACCAATGTGTAGGTAGCAGATGTCATCCAAGGTCTTTAGATTCTTATTTCAGCCACCAACACCGGAATTAAAAAAAACCAGTCTTGTAAGAACCTAAAGAAACAACTGCAGCATAAAATTTAGCAGACGACCCTTCTTCCATGGCTACTACTTTGGACCATACACCCGTTTCTATAGCGACAAACTAACAACCATTTTCTTGATTTCGATATCAAGAGACAAATTAAGCAATCGAAAGCCTTGATGCCACTGTTACATACCAACATCAAGCACATAGAGATATTGTAAAGGTTATGAGAATCAGTAAACCCTCAAAATAAAAATAAATTCCTTTCAGTGGACAGCCAAATACATCTACAATTTTAACTAGAAGAGTGGTTCAATGGCAGAGAATAAGAGCAAAAGCTTACCATGATCCAAGGTGGGAACTAATCCTGGATAATCTTTGCAAGTTGTGTATATGAAACTGGCTGTCAAAGTCATTTCCAGCATACAAAACTGTGTTCAACTACATCAAAGAAGAACAACAAGTAATAAGTGGATCTTGTTCCTCTACTTGCTCACGGTTCTGTCTTTTCTGATAACATAGAAACAAAGAGGCATTTTTTATTCCTCCTATTGCATATTCAAGTGTATAAACAGAGAGAAAGAGAAGCACCTCCTTCTTTTTATGTGTCTAAATGTGCGGCATGATATTGGACTAAGGAGGATTAAGTGCAGATTTGGCAAAAACTATAGTGACGTTGTGGATCTGCATCATCATGGATCTCTTGGATTTGCTTCTCTTCATACAACATTGGATAGTGCAGATGTGAATCTGCCGATACAGCTAAGTGTGTTTGTTATTATACCTTTTGTATAAGATCTTCATGCTTACGTGATATCCTGCAAAAAAAAAAAACGTGGAGATGCCCGCTCAATGAGAAGGGACCTAGCACCTCTCCGAAAGGTTTCAAAATGATAAGCGGGACCAAAACTCGGAAACTCAAACCTAGAAATCACCAAAATCTTGAAATCCTGTATGTTAATCTGAACCTTCTGAAGAAAGGAATCTGCTCCAAGCCACACATCATCCAGCACAACAATATAGGGCCATCTTCTTTAACTTCCGCAATCAGCTTCCTTAAGCCATCAACTGCTTCAGAATCCTTCTGGTGCTTCGTAACCTCCGTGATGGAGTAAAGTCTGTACAATGGTCCTAAAGGTAGAACACTTAAAACGACGCAGAAGAAGATATACGTGAACTTCTCTGCAAATTAATGGAAACTAAATGAAAAACCAGAAATACAAATTCAAGAGAAATAGTGAAAAAAAAAGAAGACTTTCAAAACCTTTGATCTCTTCATCATGGCAAAGCTTAGTAGCCAATGTGGGTTTCCCACACCCGAGAGGAGCAAAGACCACAAGATCATCATCACCATCATTAAGGAGCTTCGTCTTTACCTTCATCAATGGCAAATCCAATCCAATGAGAACCTTATTAAGCTTGGGCACCGAACAAAGATCCAGCCGGGTTGTGAAGACTCATCCTACTCTCAACCATCTCTTAAGTATAGGTTTAACGTGAAGGAAACAGATAGGTCGGCATCGTTATTGGGTTAAATGAGAATAACATTTATTGGTGGAATTAAGATGAATATGTTGAACGATGGGGAAAACCAAGCGTTGATAGGTAACCATTGTGTGTTGCAGAGTAAGATTAGCGGAGGCGGCAAAGTTACATAGTCAAGAACGATAACAACGAAGCCCTAATCTAGTAAATCTCAAAACACATAGTTTAGTTTCAGACAAAACACAGAGTTTAGTTTATTAACCAACTTTCTTTTAAAACCAAGTTGACTTAATAATCAGGGTACCGAAATCAGATGGCATAAATTATCAAACCAAACACACTTAATGACCAGCCAGACCGAAAAAAGTGGGCCCCCCATTATTAAAAAAATCGAAGACCTGTCTTATGTGTCTATTTAAATGCTTCTCATTGGCTGGTTTTTTTTTGAGAACGTGGCAGCCTCACTATTGAGTATATTGTGCTTTTAGTATTGTGATGATGTTTTAGTACAAAATTCATAAATTTATTGGCTTTGTAACTTAGTGACGACATAATATGGTGTATTCCAAAATGATATTTTTTCTACTGACTCTTGCCACTCTTTCTCTTACTAATAAATGCATATATTCATATCTAAAAGAAGATGTAATTTCCAAAAGGATGTGTATTTAGAGAAGTGTTGGCTCACAAAAGAAACATAAATACACCTTTTTGCATTAGTAGTTTGATACACACATAATTTTATCAATCTAATAAATTCATAAGTTAGATTGCATAACCAAAATAAACGTAACCATATGATTTAGTTAAACACTTCAATGTATTAATTAAAAGAGTGAATCATTCAGAAATTGAAAAAGCATGTGAAAAAGTGTATTGCTCAGAAATTAAGAGGGTGAATGGTTTTGCTGTGAGTGCTCTCTACGACACTAATTAAATCTACAGCTGTATTTATAAAGCAATCTAACTTTATTTACAAAAATCTGTTCAAAGCAGCTTTGGAGAAAAACGTCTGTAGAATTGATTTATAAAGCCAAATATCTATAGCCTAGTTTTATGGGCTTTAGAAAAAGATGTAATATTTTCATTTAGCATTTATTAAAGAATATGATAAATAACAAAAATCCTAGTAACAATGTTTTTACCCTCGTAAACACACACATATCGTAGTATATAACAAGAATAACAATCCTGACAAAAAGGTCTTTTGCCAACCAAAACCAACAAAAAAAATTAAAGAGATGGTTAAAATACAAAACCTCGTATACATTTTATTAATTTTCTGTTATGCAAAAACTTATTTTTTATTTTTTATTTTTTTAAAGGATGTTTAATCTACTTTACGGAAATTTTAGAATTATTATTTGTTATTTATTCATCAAAGTAAAAATTATTATAAACTTTTATTCATATATGTCTATATATTGTTTAATATATGTATATAATATTAATATATAGCTAATTTATATCAATCATGCTTTATAAGAAAAACTACAACTTTCTTACAGCTACAACAAAAAATGTACAACTTTAATTCTACAGCAAAAAAATAAAACTACAGCTTTTACTGATCAGGCCCTAAAAGTTGCAGTTAAAACGGTGCATTGGAGAAAGACGAGCTCTTTACTAAAACATTTTAATGATGTAAAAGAAAAAAAAAAGCGCTTATCTGTCAGATTTAAAATTGTGATAAACTAAATCGTTGGATTAAGATTTTTTTTTCTTATAAACAAATGATGACCTTAAAAACACAAAAGCATGCTTGCTATTAATAATGACGACTTCATCAGGAAAAGAAAATCAGGTTTTAGAAGATATTTGCCATGTCAAATATTTTTTACAATGTCTCATATATATATATATATATATAGACAGCCAAAATACACTATTGATATCACTCAAATTACTCTAAAAGAGTGATTTTACTCTCTCTCAAATAAGAAGTTCAATTGTAGTACTTAGGAATCAAATCCACAGAAAGTTAGGGCACACAATAGACTATAGAAATCAAAATTAAACTAGGCGAACAATTGATAAAACAGTAAATCAATGAAAGCAAGGTGAATAAAATAGTTGTTCGATTGGTCGATTGAAGTTGTAAACAATTAAGAGAAATAGCTAGACCTAGGGATTTATCAATCAAGAGATTCAAAACTACAATTCATGGATGCTAATGGTTTATAGATTTAATTCTAGAACTCGATTTTAATGAGTAACTAGAATTTGAACCCGCGGATATATCTTTATTTAAATTATAAAATATATTTTTATACCAGTTACTATTATTTTATATTTATATTTTGTAAAATTTGTTTTGATGAAATTTTAATAATCATATATTAACCACTTGTTTTTGTATTTTTATTTAAAAATGTAACAACATACTAAAATTTTATTTAGTTTTAAATAAATTAGAAATGCTCAAAAACTTTTCATGAATACATAATATATATATATATATATATCTAAATATTGATAATTTGAACCGAATGAGTTTCTAAAAATATATATTAAGGATTCCATGTTTTTCTATATGAACGATTGAATGAATTTCATATATCATATTTAGCACTGGTATAGTTGCATCATATATGATTTAGAAAACCATACGCAAATGTTACGAACAGACCAAAATAAATAATAGGAGCATAATATGTAGCTATGGAAAATTTCGATATCATAGATATACTACATTAATACATGCATATCAAACCTTTTATTTATATTAGCTTTCCTTAAAATGTATATACGTATAAAAATGTCTCCATTAGTATTCTCTTATTAAACTATAACAAACCTAACTTCCTAAATCCTTGCAACAAAATATTCACACGAAAACAAACATGATGTATATTGTATAACTGAATTTTAAAGGATGTTATATTTATGTCTAATAGGTTCAAAACTTGAATAACAACATTATTTTTAAGTAGATAAAAAGTAAGACTCTAATTTAATAGAATAGATTAAATTACCCAGTAATTGATTTTATGAATATTTAGATAATTTTAAGATTTTATATAGGAGAATTGCCACTAATACCACTTTCCTAATACCACTTTTCAACTTTACACTTTTCAATTTTACCATTAAAATTTTAATAGGTAAAAGATTATTGTACCCTAACTAATTAAAAGAAATGGAGAACCCATCATCGTCTCCAACCTGGCCAACGCCTCCTCTTATGAGTCCGTCGCCGCCGAATTGAGCTCGATGCTCATCGAGAATCGTCAATTCGCCATTGTTATATCCACCTCCATAGTTGTTCTCATCGGCTGCATCGTCATGCTCGTCTGGTGAAGATCCGATGGCTCCGGCAGCTCGTAACGTGTCGAGCAGCTTAAGCCTTTGGTGATCAAACACCTCCTCTTACGAGTCCGCCGCCGTATATTGACATCTTCGATTCGCCTCAGCTCATGTCTTCGCCTGCTCAGGTGAACTCATCCCTTCCAATTCCAATCCCTAGATGATGGATTCCTTGGCTATTTAAAGGATCGTCAAGTATTAAGCCTTAACTTCGTTATGTTCTTGAGTTTGGAAGTTTAACGGTGATGTATTCAAAATTGACTTGAGCAAAACTATGATTTATTGAGTTTTATAGTTGACACATCAATTGATTCATTGTTTCATCATATCTGTTGGTTTGAAATTAGGTTGAAAGATCAATGGCGTATAACTAGCACATGCCAAGAACTCCTCCACCAGACTTACCATCTATGCTTCTTGACGGGAGAATTGTTTACATTGGAATGTCTGTAATTGATTCTTTGGACTGCGTAGACTTAAACTGGTGTTGTGGTGCTGATTGAAATTTTTGTGTGTTTTATTCAGCTGGTGCTGGTGGTTACTGAGATGGTTGTGGCAGAGCTAATGTAGCTTCAGTGGCTGGATCCCAAGGAGCCTGTATACATTTACATCAACTCCACTGGGACTACTCGTGACGATGGCGAGACTGTTAGTTTTTGAACTCTTTGTGAATGATTTAAGATCTTTTTTCTCAGTATTTGTAATATTGGTGAATGAGGTTGACTGAGCAGGTTGGAATGGAATCAGAAGGTTTTGCGATCTATGACTCTTTGATGCAACTTAAAAATGAGGTAACTTTAATCTTTAAACTGCTCGTGAAATGCAAGCATATAAGTAAACAGACTTGAACAGTTTATTTTGTCTCCGAAGTGTTTTTGTGTAAGCTGGTTGATGGTTCTTACTTGTGCAGGTGCATACAGTGTGTATGGGAGCAGCCATAGGTCACGCATGTCTGTTACTTTCAGTGGGCACAAAGGGTAAACGGTTCATGATGCCACATTCTAAAGGTATATGCGAGTGTATTCTGGATGACTGGATTGCTCACTCTTGATAATAAGAGATTCTCAAATGTTTGGAACGATATGTTGCAGCAATGATCCAGCAGCCTCGTGTGCCTTCTTCTGGGTTGATGCCTGCCAGTGATGTCCTGATTCGTGCCGAAGAGGTTTGTTACTCCCTCTGTGCACATTGTATTCTGGAAATCTAATTTCAACTGAGATATGTTCATGATGTGCTTATAAGTTCATCCCTATGCTTCTCACTTGAGCATTTGGCTAGGAATTTCAAACTTGACGTGAAGAAAAATTTAGTTTCAGTACATATCTCACGTTCATGGTCGCAATTGCAGTTTATAACAAACATGGATATACTTGTGGGACTACTATCAAAGCACATTGGGAACCTTTATAAGCTCTTATAAAATTTATTAATGGTTCATAAATGGTTTTATAAACCATTAGAAATAGTTATATAAATATTTATATGGTTTTATAAACCTTTATAATTTTTTATAAACCCTATATAAACTCTTCAAAACCCATTAATACCTTTTATAAACCCTTACAAATCTTATATAAACTTTTTATAAACTTATTTAAACCCTTTATAAACCCTTATAAATTATATATAAAATTTATAAACACCTGTAAGTGATTTTGTAAACCCTTTTATAAATTCTTATAAATCATTATAAACATTTTAAACATTTTGTGATGACTTGAAAACAAAACTTATGGGAGCTACAAAGCAGTTTCAAGATGTTCTTACTGTGAGATCAGGTTATTTGAATTGTTTGTCAATGGTCTTCCAGGTTACAAAGCAGTTTCAAGATGTTCTTTACTTTGGCTTATGTTTCACCTACTGCTGCTACCGCTACTCCACCTCCTTATGCTAACTCTTCTTCTTCTTCGCCAGCTACTTCCCTTCCACACAGTGCTTCTTCTGACTTTAGCATTGATAACTTTGTTGTGGATAACAAGAACGCTCTCAGGTTTGTCCTCAGATGATATACCCTATCAATCCTAAAATAGATTAATTCATGCATTGCTAATCTTCTGAATGAGTTGCTATTTTCAGGTATGATGCAATGATATTTGAAGCTATCTCTGAGTTAGCGGATCCAAATGGATCTGATGTCGGTTCCATCTTCAGCTTCATCGAGGTAGAGACAAGTTTCTCTTTGCGCTTCTTTTTTGCATTGATCAGAAGTCAGAACCTCATAAACTGATAAACAGTTTGGTAGAGACTTAATCATCTACATATAAGGGAGAGCTAGTTATGTTATTTTCACATTGTTATAGTTCTCTTGATTCTACTTTTAAGTTGGTTGCTACAACCTTTCCTAACGGAGCTTGTGGTTTATTTGTGGAAAGAGCAGCCAAGTCATGAAGTGCCGCCAACTTTTAGAAGAGTCCTTAGCTCAAGACTGAGGAGGCTTGCAGCTCAGGGAAAACTTCCAAAGGTTAGCAACTCAAAACCTGTAAGTCTTTGAAGCACGCCTCCTCTCTTTCTTCTCTGTCACATGTTTCTTTTAAGACTTCTTGTTTCTTTCATGCCTTGTCTACATCTTCTAAAATATATCTTGTTTAACAGTTACTGAACTTCTACAAGCTACCAGATGGATCAGAAACAACAAATAGAACAACACCTGCCCCAACCCCAAAACCAAAGGAGACAAACACAAAACCCCGGCATTCATACATTAATCAACCCCCTTTGGTTTCTCAAGAGATGATCGACGAAGCAGCAATAACCGGTGCATGTAAAGTTGTAGAGGCGGAGAATAAAATAAACATTGCCAAAGCAGCAGTGGAAGAGTAGGAGAAAACGACTAAGCTTGCAGATGAAACCGAACTTTTGGTTATGCACTGGAACATGTGGCCTTGGAATATTTAGTAGTTATTGTATTCATATGCTTCTTTATGAAATAGTTTTTTGGTGCGTAATCTAATATATTTTTAGGTTATGAACAAATCATTTTGATTATCAGAGATATAATAACGAGCATCCATTTACTTGAAAGTAGAACTAGAATTTTTTGTTTTCAAGTACAGAATAGCTGGGAATTGCACATATGTGAGGGATTTGGGTAATTTAAATTCAAAAGAAACCATAAAATGATTTATAAAGGTTTATAAATCATTTCTCAGGATTCATAAATCAATTTGTAAGGGTTTATAACTTTTTTTATAAAGATTTATAAATTAGCTATAAATATTTATAAATGCTTATAAATTATTTATACAGACTTAGAAATTATTTATAAGAGTTTTAAATCATTTAAAATATTTTAATACTCAGCTATAAATGTTTATACATCATTTTGTAATGATTTATAAATCAATTATAAATATTTAAAATGAGTCTTATAAATAATTTATAAGCCTTTAAGAAAATTTATAATGATCTAGTAAGTCTTATAAATCATTTACAAGTGCTCATTGATAATTTTATAAGCGTTTAAAAATAATATTATAAGAGTTGATAAATGTTTATAATTAATTTATAAGAGTTTATAAATTAGTTATGAGAGTTTATAAATTAGTTATGAGAGTTTATAAATTATTTGATAAGGGTTTATACATATTTATAAATCATTTATAAGAGCTTAGAATTCAGTTATAATAATTTATAAATAATTTTATAAAAGTTTATAAATTAGTTATAAATATTTAGAAAGGCTTATAAATCATAAATGAGTATAAAGGTTTATGAATGTTTATTAGGGTTTGTGAACCGGTTTATAAGGCTTATGAACTAATTTATAAAAGTTATATGTACTTATTTATAAGCGTTTATGAATTGATTTATAATGGTTTTAAATCGATTTGTAAGTGTCCATAAACTGATTTATAAATTTTATAAATTTTTGTCGTGTGCTCAGATTGGCTTGCACTAATGCCAAAGAAACTAGAAAGTGCTTATGTGTTATCTTTTTAGAACAAAATAATGATAACGAAGTTATAGTTAATTTATCTTATGGTCGTACAGATGATTGTGTTTAAATACATGGAAACGTGCATTGAGATTTTCACAGAATTTTTCTCACATGGGATGATACAAACGTATATGTTTTGCAAAGCTTTTTTGTGTGCATAGTCTTTCTGAGAGGTTTTAGAAACACCAACTTATAAGCCATTATAAATCAGTTTATAAATATATTTTTATAAATGATTTATAAACCCTTATAAATAAGTTAAAAATCATCTATAAATGATTTATAAATCTTCATAAATGATTCATAAACATTTATAAATTATTTATAATCTTTATATAGCCTTATAGAAAACTAAGTTCAAGTTTGTTATACATATCCTTATAGACTGATCTTATAAAGTCTTATAAATGAATTATACTTTAAAAGATATTTAGAAAGCCTTATAAATTGTTTTGATAACCAATTATAAATAGATTTATGAACCTAATAAATGGTTTTATAAATCCCTATATATAATCTTTAAATTGTTTTATAAAATCTTATAAATTTCTTAATAAAAGATTTATAAACCGTTATATATAATCTATAAATTGTCTTATAAAAACTAATAAATTTCTTTATAAACTCTTGTGTTACAGCGCCATGGTTTCTTTCCAACTTCATCAATATGCTTCCATGGGAAAGTGGTCAGGTTCCAAACTTGATCTTGCCAGATTTTTTATTGATCAGTTCTTTATTTTTTTCTAACGTTTCTTTTTGCTATAACAGTTCTCAGAGTGTGGGATGTGCTTCTGTTTGAAGGAAACCGTGTAATGCTTTTCAGAACAGCACTTGGAGTTTTATGGTACTCGGTTAAACCTCAGTCAGTGTCCATATTGATATATAATGTGATTAAGTCTTATGGACTTACTAAACAAACCCAGTAAACACAGGTCCTACACTGGAGATGCGATTACTTTGCTTCAATCAATGACTGGCTCAACGTTTGATAGCAGCCAGCTAGTTTTCACGGCTTGCATGGGTTACCAAGATTTAAACGAAAGTAGATTGCAGGAACTAAGAAGCAAGCACGGGCCAACTGTGATGGCTGCATTTGAGGAAAGACTAAAGGGGCTTCAAGCTTGGAGGGACTCGAAAGACCTTACAACCAAATTATATAACTCTAAGCAAGACCCAAAATCAGTTCTTCAGATGACTTTCATCATCCAACCACCGTGGTGTATGCCATCACGAGGGTCTTTCTGAGTCTTCACACCAATCATCATAACCTATAAAATCGAGAAAAAAAACGAAGTTCCCTAAGCTGACACGCAAGACAGCATCAGTCTCAAACCATTCCCGATCAGGTGTATTGTGAAAATGGTTAATCCCTACACAATAATGTCAATCATTAACTCCATAAGCTAAAAGGTTACAGTGACATAATACAAGTAAAAGAGAAAAAATTTACAAGGAAACTATGTCAGCTCGGTTTTATATTATGATTTAAAAATTTAAAAGTTAATTATGGTTATGAGAAGTTTACGTTCACGTGTCATTCCTATCTATCTTCGATTTTTTTTCTCTATTTTGTGTCATTTTGGTTATTGCTCGATATAAAAATTGATTTTTGAGTTTATTCTCATTTCTTTCTTTTATTTTGGCCTTAGATTTAGAAAATGTTTAAGATTCAAAACTATTAAAGAGATACATACTTAGTTTAAGATATGCGCCTTTTGTGTAGAATAAATAATTATTTTATATTTTTCTGCATATTATGAAATAATAAAATAATAATTATATATTAAATAACAAAGAAAACAGTTACTATTATGTAATAAATTGGCTTTCACATATAAATCAAATGACTGCTCTTGTTTATTCGCAATCATTTTAGAATAAATAAATCAAAACAATCAATATTATCTATCGTATATGATATATACTTAAAATTAAACGATATGAAGTATATATATATATATATATATATATATATTAACATATATAGTAACATAAACACCTATTAAAATAAAATTATTTATTTATATAATTTTATTATCATTTTATCTTATTATAGAAAAAAATTTAAACATTGATCACAAAATTTTTAGTCGTTTTGAAAAATTAAAAATACAATATATACAAAAAAATCTAAATTTTTAATATATGATTAATGTAATTGTGTAATTTATTTTAATAGTAAATAATTAAACAAAAATGATAAAAAATATACAGATTATTAGTAAATCTTCATTATTTAAAATCATTAATTACTATATATATCATAATCATATTAGGTAATTCCGTAGGTTTTATTTAAGGAAATAATATATAATAAATAGCCACCTTGCTTTAGTTAATATCATATAGTTGGTATTAAATGTTTCTAGTGAGATATAAGAATTGAATTGGACCAACATGTTTTTCAATTTCAATGTGAGGCTGACATGTATGACTAATTAACTACCTAATTAATTGACACATAAGTAATGTGTCTTTTTTAATTATTACAAAATTGAGGTTACATCTTTTCAAATGTTCCTCAATTAATATATAGGGGATTAAGATGTGTTTTCTATTAATAGTAAAATCTCAAAAATTTAAAAAGATGCAACTTTTTATCCTAAACATTGCATCAGTTTTTAAGAGATGTATCTTTTATTAATAATAAGAATCTCAATAAACATGGAAATACAAATTTCATCTCAAACATTGCATTAGTTTTAAAAGATCATAAAGATATTTTTTTTTACAAAATATGTCTTTTCATATTAAAATTACATTGAGTTTTAAGAGATCACACATTTATATTATTGTGAAACACTCTTTCTCCAGAAATTTTAGGATATACTAAAAGGTATTTCACTTAGAAATTAAAGAAATGTGTGAAAAGATGCATTGCTTTTAAATTAAAACTAGGTGGACCGTCCGCACGAATGTGCGGGCATTAACATTAATATTAAATTGATAATTACATATTTACAACTATATAATACTTATGTTACATGTATGTGGTTAATATGAAAGATTCGATGTTACATATTGATATTTATACTATGTTCATATGAACAAAGAATACATTAGAACGTTTAGATTAAAAATTTCAGTGTTTCGTATAAACAATATGAGTTATAGAAAATACAAAGTACCTTAAGTCCATAAAGTAGAGAAACCAGACCTTAAGACCAAGGCTTCGAGTTCTGTCTATATTAAGATAAAACCCACACATCATATAAGATCATATTTCCTATGTCTTGAGCGCCAGATTATCATGAAGAGTGCTCTCGATTTTCTTAGCACCAACATCTTCCAATCAATTGAAAGAACTGTCCCAATAGATTCCCCCTGTTGATTGTGCAAAACTAAAAAAAAGTCAATCAAAATGCCAAAAACATTGTAATCTCCATGAGAGAAGAAAGACTAAATAGGAATATAGATAGATAGATACTCACAAATGATTTGCTCTAGCACTCCTCATATCCTCATCAGAATTCAAATATATCTCACGGAAGAACTTGTTCAAAGCAGTGTCTCCTTCAAGCTTATCATCCTTCTATTCTTCTTCACTTCAGCTTCAAGCTTGTCATAGTCCTTTACTTTCTTGTAATAATGATAAGCCGGTCTCATTGAAACCTCGGCACCATTACACAAACAAATAATATAAATTTTAAAATGTCAAGAGTCTGTGATTCAAACTTCTCACCAGGTGAAACTAAATAATAAGAAAATAAAAAGTAGAAAACCTGTTTAAGAAATTCGGGTCTGACAAAACTGCTGGTTGTTTGCCATGTTCAAGAGAGGCCCATGTGATTATCTCTGCTTTTAAAAGACTTTTCTTAATTTTGGTTGATATTACTTCATATCTGTACTTCACTACTGCTATTTGAATACACACCGCAAGGAAAAAAACAGTCAATACAATGTGTACAACTCAGAACATGGCATTGTTTGAGTTTAAAAGGACTGCTTGGTACTATCTAATAAAACGTATCATTTATATCTGATAAAGCGTATCCTTTAGATACATAACTCTTTGAACTGCTTATAGGTTAAGCATGATTATTCTGTTAGTTCAAAAAGTTAGAGTTCAAAAGGTTTAAAAGGACTGCTTGGTACTATCTAATAAAATGTATCCTTTAGATGTCAATTATCCAATTGCATCTATAAACCAATTACCTTTCTCAACAATCTCGGTTTGAGATGATACGTTTTCTCTCTTGGAACATCAATCACAATACTCAGATGCAAAATCACTAATATAATTGACACAATTTACATAGAAGTGTTTATCATGGAGGTGTGTTATGAGAATGTATTATGCTTCAAACGATCACATTTAACACTAATCTTAAAACATCAGAAAAATATAATTGAGAAAAAAAACAAATATTTCACGCATAACCCCAATAAAAAATCAGCCATGAAATATAAAAGAAAGATTTGAATTACCTAAGATTTATTATCATTGGTTTCATTGTAATAGCATAGATGATTTACGGTTTCCTTCTCTAAGCCTTGAGTCAGAAAAGAATTAATTCTAACAAAAAATATTTAAAGATGTAAATAATCCCCAAAAGATAACAGATTATATAATTGATAGGTCAACGTCAATGAGTTTCAAAGTTTTAAAAAGCTTTGAGATTACCTTTGGCTCTCTGATGTACCTGAAGAGGATCACACACAATAAATAAATTACACTTGATTAGCATACACATCTTATATTATATTCTTGCTAAGTGATTTAACTTTATAAAAAAAAAGAATTATCTTTTTCGAAAGGGATGATCAGTTCCTGGATAAACAGAGTCGTCTCTTTTTGTTAGTTGAATCACTACTGATGCAAAAATATTGATGACATACAACATGGAGAGGAAGATAACAAAAATAAACGGAGAAGACGAATTCCTCATAAAATTACCAATAATGGTGTTCCCGTCTATGAGTTACTTATTGATTATCATACACATGCGCAAGATCACAAAAGTAGAATTTAAATTAGAACGATCAAAAACAAATGAAAACTTAAAAGATAGATGCGTGAAACTAATGGGGTGGTGTGATATTTATATAGCAAATTAGTTTAAGTTTCTAAATGACCTAGCTTTCAAGAGAAGCTATGAGATAAAATATCCTCTAATAAAATTTAATTCAGCTATGAGATAGAATATTTTCTAATAAATTTTTAAAGATATTCAGGTTATAATATATACATAATTTTGGTAACTCAAATCTTGCTATATATATATTTAAATATTAAATGCATGATATTAGAAAAGAAAATATCTCGTCAGTTGATTACAACTGGTTTTTGATAAAACAAATCCCACTATAAGAATTTAAATAATAGATAATAAGGAATGAATAAGGAATTTTAATGTATAAACCCCTCAACTAAGTTTGTTTTGGGTAAAAACCTCCAAACTAAGTATTTAACAAAAAAAAGCCCATAAACTAACTTTATTTAATGAATTAAACTCTTTAGATCATAATTACCATTACTACCAGTAAATCTTTAGTTTAGGGGTTTCTACACTAAGTTAACATAGTTGAGGAATTTTACCATTAAAAATGAAAAAAATTCAAAATATTGTAATAAGAGGTAAATTTTCAAAATACATTTTATAAATTAATGTATAAGCTTCTATAAATGGCTTAGAACCTCTTATAATAATTTAAAACATCTGATAAGCCAATATAAATAATTTTATAAATATATTTATAATTTTATAAATGATTTATAAAGCATGCATTGAATTATTAGACATTAATAGTTATTATGATACTTTATATACAAATATAATTCTTTCTATACAAATATAAAATCATTATATCAATTCAAATAAACATTTTTGTTTATTATTTTATGTAATTTATAAATATATATATAAAAATTGATCGCATTATTACTCTTTCATAGTTTCAACATTTAGTTACCATAAATAATTATTTCTAATATTATGTAGATTATTTGGAAAGTGGTAATTGAATTATCCTTTCCTTTTAGATATAATTATAATAAATAAAATTAAAAATCATCGGCCAATCAAATTATAACAATTTGAAGAGTTCATTTATGATCAACACGTAATAAAAAATGACTTATGTGACTTCTCAATCAATATATAGTAGGATTTATATTTTTATAAATAATTTATAATATTATATAAATAATTTTAAAATTCTGATAAATTAATTCTATAAACAAAGATAAATAATTTAAAAATCATATTAATAGACATGTTTGGATTTTGTAACATTTAAAATAGTTATTATATAATTATATTCGAATACAATTCATCAACTAGAGTATAAAACTATTATAATTATCTTATATAAAAAATTCATTCATTATATTTTATAGTTTATAAATATTAAAAGTAATAAATAAAACATTATTAATCTTTCTATAATTTCGAGAATTAGTTGCCATAAATTATTATTTGTAATATTCTTTAGATTATATGGCAAGTAATGTTAAATACTTTTAGACTTACCTTAAATTTTTAGATCTAATTTAAATAAATAAAAATTAAAAATAATCAACCAATCAAATTATAACAATTTTTTGAAACTTCACTTATGAGCGACACGTCACCAGAAATCACTAAAATGAATTCTCATTTAATATATAGGGGATGCACATGTGAAAATTGCGTTGCTCAGAAATTTTTAAAAACATACTAAAGGGTACATCGCTTAGAAATTAAAAGAAACAGGTTAAGGTATGCGTCGAAAGGACATGTCCTTTAATAATATAGTTGATGTCTTGGTGATGTCAGATTTTATAAAAACAAACTAGGTTTTGACCCGCACGCCCGTGCGGGTGTATTTTTTTTAAAGAAAATATGATGCTATTTGATTTTTATGTCACTATTTAGGATTTGACAAAAAACTCGAATTCGAAAAATTGAACCGATCTCAATCCGAATAAGTAGTACTAAATCCGAACCGAAATTGATTAAATATCCAAATTATTCAAAATTTTGGTATTTGAAGAACTGAAATCTAATCCGATCCGAACTGAAGTATTTTGGATATCCAAAATATATTTATATACATATATATATTAATTATTTTTAGATTTTATATATATAAAAACATCCAAAATATATATGATACTTTTAAGTTTGCTTAAATGCTTGAAAATATATACAAATAATCAAACGTAAATATCTTAAATAGTTAAAATATACTCAAAACTCCAAAAATACTTAAATAATTATTAATTCTCTACCAAATATTTAAACCAAACCTATTTAAATTGATTATCCAAATCCGAACCAAATCCTCAAAGATCTGAAATGAACACGAAATCCCAAAAAGACCCGAAAACGAACCCGAACGCTCACCCCTAATCACTATTATATATATATATATCCTATATATATATCCTATATGTGTCATCATAGGTTACAAAATATGTGTTATCATATAATTAATCATATTTTATACGTACCATCAAATCAGTTTTCTTATAATTAATAATATTTTATACGTACAATCATATAAATAATCACATAAATTATATTATTAAATTTAATGTGAAATATAAAACCATAATTTAAGTTGGTGTTTGAAATTGGGCTTTGTATTATATTTTTCTTATATATATTGAAAATATTTTTATAATAGTTATTGAAAAATATGTTAGTAAAAATCAAGTTTTGAATATATGTTTATTTTTGAATGAATTTTTGATATAAATCAATTTTAAATTATTATTTTGATTTTAATATATATATTATCAAGTAATATAGACCCATTACTTTTTAATATAATGTAATGGACTTCCAAATTTTTAGTAACATAAGCCCATTATTTTTTTTTCTAACTTACTACTATTCATGTTTCCAAACAGTACTATTTTTAACTACTATTCATATTACCAAACAATCTCAATGTGTACTTCAACTTTAATAATATAGATAATATAGATTAATATTGCCCATTAAATCACAAAATTGTGATAAACTCATCTGTCGGATCTAACCATTTTTTCCTATACAAAATGACGACATCAGCGGAAAAGAAAAACATGTTCGCTAGTATTATATATAGATTGCCCGTTAATTTCGTCGATAATTGGTTCGAATCTACTTGTTTAAATGGCGGGGCAGGTGCCCACATATTTTTTTTTGTCGTCTACCCATCTAGATCAAGTGGAGAACAGGCGAGCCGATTTTCCGAACAGCATCTCCATCTGTCTGGGTTTGATATATAAGGGAGAAAATATAGCCTCTGGTCTTTGCATCTTTTGCTAACGCGTCTGCCCGGTCATTCCGACTTCGAAAAATACGAGACAATCTCACATCTTCGTAGTCATCATGTAACCTCTGGAACTCCACGATCTCTGTCGTGAATGCTGGCCAGTCCATCATGTTTGTAGTCATGTCCACTAAGTTTGAGCAGTCCGTCTCGAACCTTACTGAAGTGATCTTTCTGCCTCTCATATATGAGGCTGCCAAAATTAATTATTCTATCTCAGCATGCAAAGCTGAGAGGCACGTGCCCTCACATATTAATGTCTTGACTTTTTTTGTTATGATGGCTATGAATGTCAACTGCGGATCACCAATACGCACATAGTGGTCCAAATATGTGTTTCCATTCAACATAATTTTGAGTTGATAAATTGTATATAAAAAATAAATATAAAAGGTGTGGGGAATATGTAACGAGGCTCTCTCTCTCTTTTCTGTAGAGAGAGATAATTCTCTCTTTCTTTCCCTGTTCACAAACACATATCTTTCACAGGGAAAAAGAGATATGCCTTATGTTTTGATATAAAATAACTCTTCGATCGAAAGATCGATTTGTTTTGTTCGCTTAGGCGATTATGTTTTCCGATTAGCGGATCAGTCTTCGCTTTGGCGATTTTGATGTTTCGCATAGGCGATTTTTGTTGTGTCTCCAAACTCAAAATCAAAGCTGTTCTTCATGGATGTTCGCTTTTCTTTGATTTTTTGGGTTCAGTTTTAAATAAAACTCTCCTCTTTCGCAAACTATTTCATATCCCGTTTTGTTTAGCGTTGGGTTATCTTCTTCTTCTCAGATACGCACTAACTCCTTTTATGGGAATCAACCTTCACCCTCCTTTGAGGTGGGGCCAGTAGATCGGCTTGGAGTGAAGTACCCTTTACGAAAGGAATATGTGGTAGTGGATTAATCTCAGTTGTTTAGTTGGAGATTTAGAAAAGTCAGCATCTTTTATAGTGAAGATGGTCTGATAAGGTCTCCTCTTGAAGCATCTGAGTTCTTCCCAGTTTTATCATCTGATGGTGGATAGAAATTCTGACCAAACGAAACGGCTTGGGCGAAAGTTAGGAGCTTTGGAGTCGGTGAATGGGGCATCTACGTCCATTACAGTGAGGCTTTCAACCTTTACGGCGGTGGAGAGACAGAGATGGAGGAGCGGTTACAGAGAGAATTGCGGCGGTGAAGCTTCTCGGCGGCAGTGATTGCCGTTCAATGCATGAACGACACGTGTGAGAGACGTGTTATTGTTTTGTGCGTTCTGAAGCTTCGATAAAGATACGTGGAAGACAAAGCTTTTCTGGATCGCTTCTTTTATTTAAGTATGATGTTGGGCCTTTCTCATATTTCTGTATGGGCTTAAATTATGTTTGTAAACCGATCCAATTTGTCCTGTTGGACTAATGAAATGAACAAGTTGACAAAAAAAAAAGGTGTGGGAAGAAAGGAACACACATCAAACACAGTAGAAGGAAAAAAGGTATGGTATGTGTACTGTACATGTGTTTACTTAATTGAATCTAATTTATAAAACAAATAAAAATATATTATATTTTTTTATGTAATATTTACACAAGATTGTGGTAATGTTTTCTCACACCTATTTTTGGTGAGCAACAAAAAGGGGAAACAAGCTTTGGAATTTTTTTACATATTTGTTTAAAAAGAATCAGAAAAAAAAAATTAATTCGGAGCTATGAATCTACATGTGGGCTGTGAACCAGAGCTGAAGTAGGCCTCTCAAGCGTGGCTTCTGAGTGTACTTTGTGGATGTGATCCTGTTCCTCACAGTCTTGTCGATGACCTTTTCCAATTGGCCGGCCTGTCTCGGATTCTTCATATGCTTCCTATCATTCCTCTCCCTCCAAACCATATAGATAGTAACTTGGAACACTAGCCGTATGAGGATTGAGGTAAGGAAATCAAACCGGTGGTGTGTCAAGTGATCCAGCGTGTTCTCCCAGTCCGGGTCCGGGTCTCTTCCCAACAGCGTGCCTACCACTTCAATCCAAACCGTAAACGTGTAAGGGCAAGCAAAAAAGAGGTGGTCCCGAGTCTCATTCGTTTCACCGCAAAAGATACAGCCCTGGGTGTGACCCCAAGTCCTCATATGATCCCCCGTAGATAGTCTATTCTTCACAGCAAGCCAAGTTATAAAAGAGAACCTAGGCACTCCCTGAGGGAACAATTGTGTCATTTACGGTGGGTGATTTGTAATGTATGTGGGATCCAATATACAACAGTTGTATAACACGAAACAGTGCCTAACTATGTTTAACTTATTTCGCAGAAACATATAAATAGAACGAATGGTTCGGTTGTTTATGAACACACAACCTTAATATGAAGCAAGGAGATTTTACAGTTAGAGAATACAATACATTGTTCCTAAAATTCGGACTCCTTGAAATACACCAACAGGAGACCTTGGTAATGATGTATCGAGATAGGTTACGCGAGGAGATACGGGCAGAGCTTGGGGTTCACGTGTTCTCAACCATTGACGACATAATGCAGGCAGCTTTAGATGTTGAAGAGGGTGATGAATCTGATGAATCAGGGAACCGGTCGGAGGAGAAATCCCGAAGCGGAGAATGTGAGACGTCGGGTGATACCGATGGCTCTACAACCGAATCTGACAAATCGGGGAACCGGCCGAAGAAGAAAGCCCGAACTGGAGAAGATTTTCTTGAGAACTTAGACGGAGAGGAAGAAGATCCCGACCAGGCGGATGACAATGATGCTTTTAACGACAGTGACGGGTCTGTTCCGCAGGGGGTCGGAGGGAGCGATGAGGAATCCGATAGTAAGGTTGATCTTGAAGACTATAAGGAGTATCTTGAGGAACATCACAGGAGCGAGTCCGAGTCAAGTCGAGAATCCAAGTGATCAGAAATATGGCAATAGATTTATATGTATTAGATTTATATGTGTGCTACAATATGTTCTACACTTTAACAACAAAAAAATGTACACCTTTGATAATATGAACTAAATTATGTATTACATATTACTGAGATGGGTATACCTGCATAGATTTTAAAAGCAATCATAATTAACTATAAATTTTAAAAGCAATCATAATTAACCATATTACCGAGATGGGTATACCTGCATAGATTTCAATCATAAACTCGTACACCTGCCGCTTATATCCTTACATAACGTACCTCTATCAACATTAACCATATACTGAAATAAATATAATATATAAACACAAAAAGATAGTGTCTGCAATTTAGCTACACAATGAATTGTACACCCTTTAGAATAAGTTGTACACGTTTAGTTATTTAAAGTATGTGGTATACATGGATAGACTTTAATAAGAAAGTCAAACGGAAATACAGTTTTAGTCCACAATAATGTATCTGAACTCTTTCTGTTGTAAGACCGACGCATCATTCGGCCCAATGTAACTGGTATTGAAGAATGAAAGTTGGTGTAAACAATTGGCATACCCGTTAAACGGTTAATTGTCCTCATACCCGTTAAACGGTTAAGTATTTTTATCTTGCATCATTTCGTTTCGTCCCCATGATACTCCTTTGCTAGTCACATCATTTCATCTGTGTTTGTTATGTAAACCTCGATTATAAATAGGGTTGACCCTATTCAATTTTTGGAAGCGGTGACACATTCTAGTCGTAACATATAAACAGAAATCTCCTAAAAATGAAACAATTCCCTATACTCAGCCTCCCGACTGAGGTCCAGGGGTTAGTCGTTAAACGCGTGGCACATAACTCCTTCGAAGATCTTTTCAGACTCCGCGCTACTTGCAAGGCTATGCGTTCGTTGGCAGACGATGAAGACGTTTATGCTTCGTTCGATTTGTTTAAATACCCGTGGAGGCTCGGCGGGTTTAGGCTCCGTTACCTATTGAGAAGATGCTATGCCCAGGGAAACCCAAGTACACTTTACATCAAGGGCGTTGAGTATTTTTACAGGCGAAATATGTACGTTGAGGGTCTTGATTTGACGAAGAGAGCAGCCGATGCTGGATTCGAGCGAGCCTCGTATACCTACGCCATGACAAGCAAATTATGGGATGATGATGGCGACCACTTCAGGGGATTTTCAAGAGACTACGTCGCTAAGATCGGACTGCTGGTAAGATCCTCGGCTGGATTGTGGAATTGGGACCATAACGACTACTTCCACATAAGGAGGCACGTCTTTATATCAACAGTCGCACCGATATTTTACAGCTGTCCTTGTTCTCCTCTATTGGAGGGACATTGGGCATTATGGGACATCGACAATAGGAAGGCCGAAGACATGTGTAACCGTGCTTCTGGATAAAAGAGGTTGGAATTTTTCTACGCGACTTCATGGCATCCACCGGTTATCCAAACTTTGCAACGTGGCGTTAAGACTTGTTGGATGGTGGTAATCTGCATGCACACTGCTCAATCCTACGTACACCGTTGTTAAATTGTTGCACACCAACAAATATTTCTAATCTTTTGAAGAGAATACTATTATGTCAATTGAAACGTAGGATACTATTATGTCAATTGAAACGTTGGATACAATTACATCAATATAAAACTTGCACACCATATATAAAAGTTGCACACCATATGTCTGCCGGAATAGATACTACAAAATAGATGCAACAAGATATTATATTAAAGTTTCTCAATAATTTCCTTGAGTAATGCAATCTCCTCAGTGTTTTTCTTCAAGACTTTCTCCATCTCATGGATCTGATAACCAAGGTTTGCATTCTCACCGTCGTTTTTTTGGGCATCTTCGTCAATTCGATCGATCCGATATTCAACACGACCTAAGCTACGTATCCTGGATTCGTGGTCGTCAACTGTTTTCTTCAAACGTCGGGTTTCGTCTTTGATAGCGGCGGTCCATTCTTGCTTTCTGTGCAACCCGTCATTCTGGAAATAGGATTACAACTTACCTTTAAATCTTTGGAAGCAAAGCCAACAATTACATAAAAGCTTACAACTCACCTTAAAATCTTTGCATACAAAGTATTTCTTCGGAATGGCTGCCGCTTCTGTAGAGATCTGAATGATAATTGCGCTTCCGCAAGGACAATGATCCGGGATTCCAAGGTTAGAGTCGTTCACAGCGTAAAGCATGTCCACATACAAGGCACCATCCGAGCTGCTGGAAGTCGACATCGAGGGAATTTTGCTGGTAAAGGAGAAAGGGAGATGTTATTAGGTCGAAGTTGGAGAAAGGAGAAAGGGAGATATTATTAGGTCGAAGTTGGAGAAAGTGCTCGTCACTGTGCATTTTATTTCAAAATTTAAATTAAACTAAATTGAAATTTCGGTCCGGGTTGCCCAAAAATCCAGCCCATTCAAAACCCTAAACCCGACCCATTTACATTTCTTCCCAAAATTCTTTTCTCCAATTCGATTTCAGTCCTTTTTTGGTGTTCATTATTTTTCTCCAACTGGGAAGAGATATGGAATTCGGTGGCAGATCGAGCTATAAGGAAAAGGGAAAGGGAAAGGGTAATGAAACCGATGTGCGTTGTTTCTGTGCGTTGCCGGCGAAGAAATGTAAATCTTGGACGGACAAAAATCCTGGCCGGAGGTTCTACGGGTGTGAACGCTGGAAGGTAGAATAGTAGTATTGTGTTGTTATTTATCGAAGGGGTTTGATTTTGTTTATCTTGTAGAGTCCACTTGATTGTGGGTTTTTCCAATGGATCGATGAGGAAGAACCTTTCGGATGGCAAAAGCAAGCTCTGATTAAAGCTAGAGACGAAATTTCTGAACAAAAGCGGACTATCATGGAATTGAAAAAGACCATCTCGCACCTCCAGAGTGATTTGGGCAAAAATGCAGAAATAGAGGAAGAAATCATTAACGGGTTTCTAAATATGTGAAGAGATGTTTAATTTGTCCTGCAAGCTTGTATTTTGGTATCTCAACATCTGCTGTAAACGTGTTATAACCTATGAATTAGTTATGAATTAGTTATTTAAATTTGCAAAGGTATTGTTCCAACAGAAATTATATGTAGTATTGGGATCGAGGAACTACATTTGGGAGGAAACGACAGATGTTAAAACATAAATGACATAGGAGAAAACCAGAGAGATTTCCCTGTCAATAATATTTAAAGGATGTTTGCAATGTTGACGCAAGTCCAAAATAGCCTGCAGTTTTTGCAATCACCTTCTAAGTTGTCTGCGTAATCATGGCCATACACGCACCTGGGTGTCTTGATAACACCATCATCCGGGAACTTGAAAGATTCCCCATATTTGTTGCAGTTCAGGTCTTCTGCTCCAAAGGCTTTCAATTGGTTCTCTATGGATTCTCCCATTTCACAAGTATCATCCGATCGAAGGTCATGGTGATATGCTGCGAATAGCTGAAACACTTTGCTCGCTTCCTTGTCGTTGCTAAGACAAACATTGAATATGTCGACAGCTAGGGTTGAGAATCCATGCATTGGGACATTTGGTTCCAATATTTTAATACTCTCCTCAAGTCCTATGCTCGGTGCTGTAAGGAGACCTTCATAGTAGATTGCCTTTCTGTTGCCAGCACTGACACACTTGAGATGAAACTCCCGGAACTGACAACCTTGGCGTATTTGACATGTGACGAACCCGTCCTCCATTTCACCAACATCGCACTTCTTCAAGACTGAGGGTTCGTGTGCGAGGGCGTAACCGCGTTTTTCAGCCCGCAGAAAAGGGCCAAGATTGTAAAATGATTCATCTCCGACAAGCTCAATGATTTTGCACACAATTTCCTGGGGAAGATTTGGGAGTACGTGAGCTTCCATACTATTTGGGTCACTTGTTGGAGTTTTTTTGTGGTCTGTTTTATGGTAGGTATGAGAGGGATTATAGAAATTTAATAGACAGGTTTGTAGAGAAAACGTATGAGGTTAATACGAGAATTTATTGTCCCACCTACATTTGAAACCTAACACTGTCAAATCATGTTTTAAAGGGTCAATAAAAAATCCATTAATTTGTTTGTCTCGGTATAGGGTCAATGCGTCTCCTCGATATAATGACTTATATGGGCGTGACCATCGTAAATAGACAACCCTTCGCTTGCCTCCGTCCGCTCACTATAATTACTGAATTTTGGACATCATTTGCACAACGCTGAAAACACAATCTGGCTATAATGGCAGAGACGACTTTTCTAGATCTCCCTTCAGAAATCCAACAATTGATTGTCTCCTGCGTCGCAAAAAATTCCTTTCAAGATCTGTATAGACTCAGATCTACTTGTAAGTCAATGCGTGCGCTGGCAGACACGCCTGACGTCTATTATTCGTTTGATCTGTATAAATACCCTTGGTGGACAGGCTTGCGTGATACGTTGTTGAGAAAATGCTACGATGTCGGAAACCCAAGTACTCTTTACATCAAGGGTGTTGAGTATTTCTACACCCTAAAACGCCACGAAGAAGGTCTTGCTTTGATGAAGAGAGCAGCGGATGCTGGATACGAACGAGCGTTGTATACCTATGCAATGACTCGCAAAATCTACTGGGATGATGAGGAATACTTCGCTAGTTTTACGAGAGAAGCAGTTGGTACAATTGGATGGCTTGTTAGAATGGAGGATGTTCCGTGGGTGCCGGTCGTTAACGAGGGGTTCTTAACAAAGAAGTTCATGTTCATGTCAATAGATCGACCCTTGTTTTATAATTGCCCCTGTGCACCTACGTTGGATTTCGATTGGGATCTGTGGCAGATGAAGTTAAGCAAGACTGAAGACATGTGTAACCGATGCTTCTGGATAAAAGAGGTTGGTCTTTTCCTCCGGGATTTTCGTTGCGCCACGAGTTTCCGCCCTTCGACAGTTGGCAGTTATTATTATTTGTTGTAATGCATTTACCACATTAAGCATTGTTCTAATTCCGTTGTCGAGTATAACATTAGCTGTTATTTTGGAAAGTAATGTATACCATCAAAGCTAAGGAGACAAACTCCAACATCGGTCTATCGTTTCTTTACTTATACAGTTATTATGAAAAGATAAGACTCGGTGTACAACATTAAAACAACGATGTATAAGATTTAAAAACAAAACAATGCGTTTTACATAATATAATACAAAAACCGTTACAAGGTCTAAGAAAGTCAATACATATGGTTGATGTGAAATGTCAGACTTGGTGTGCACCATTACGCCAATGGTGTACGATTTTTAAAGACCAAACAAAACGTTTCACTTAATATTGTACACCAAACGTTACAAGGTCTACTACCGACAATACATGTAGTTCATTTTGTTCAATGATGTGACTTTATATAATACAATCAAACATCACGAAAAATTCTAATTATAACACAATAACATTCGCAATCATTTTGTTCAATGATGTATACCTTCACGTAGTTACAACAACATTACAACAACGGTGTCCGAGGTTACAAGGTCTACCAAAGTCAACACATGTAGTTGGTGTGCAGCGTTTTAACTCAGGTGTACATATCTAGAAATACCAAAGTCAATACCGATAAACTTTTTTGTTTCTCGATGATCATAAACGCATAATCACACAAACACACCATAAATATACCATTAAGTTCCATTTCGTTCACACAAACATAAGTACCATTGGGTTCAAACAACATTCTGACAAAGAAAACAACTTCAAGTTTACTCATTGTTTACTTTAGCATCGCCCAAGAATTCTTCATAGCAGTCCATTGCATACTGCTCTCGAAATCTGTCAACATCTTTGTCGGTAATCCGACTCATTTCCTCCGTTAAGCCGGCAGCATGCATTTCTATGAACTTGGCAGCACATGGCCCACAGTCGCCACCCCTTTTGTTGTGATAAATGCCTTCTGCGCGGCTCCAAGAGTAAATTCGAAGACCTTCCTTCACCTTATAGAATTTATGCCCTGCATATTTTTTTAATATATAAGGCAACGACTGTACAACCGAACACATATGTCCTTCCGCAACCTCGATCTCAGTATGAGGAACATAGGAATCAAATACCGTCACATGACCTTCAATCAGCTTAATGCAGAGACCAACCCAGTGATCTCCACCCCAATTCATTGGGGTGTACACGGTGTCGACATCGCGGCCAAGTCCCAACTTCATTTTCTGCCCCTTGCTCTTTCCTGTCACATACTGTGCTACGTTTTTCCCCCATTCGAACTGCAGCTTATCATTGTCTGCGCTAAAGGCACTCCAGTTTGACTGAATGGTTTTTATAAAGTACTGATCCAAGATCACCATCCTCTCCTTCTGTAGATAAATCCCGCGACGCCTCCACAACATGTTCATTATCACATGCATGTGCTGTCCCAAAAAAATATGTAACAAATATTAGTTACATAAGGTAACTGTCAAAGGTATAATGTGACGACGATGCAGAGCTTAATAGTACCTCGTCAGACATCAATTTCCCCGGTTCAGCAATTTCAAAGAAGAAGTGATTACACACAGAGTGACCGGTAGCGATATCCCACATCCTGCAAATTTAACCAACAATCAGGAACTTATGCACGAGTGTATGTATATAACCTTAAAAAGAGTTAGTAACTTACTGCTCGGGGTTTTCCCTCAAAATTTCGGGAAACTTCTTAAACTGTGTTCGATTCGTTTTGGCAATGGGCTTATACTCAACCTTCTCCTCGCTCTTAAACAACTTTTTCACCCTTGGGTCAGGGGTGTACACTCCAGAAATCCTGCTGGATCTCATGCGATGCCGTTTACCACCACTGCCCACATCTTCAGAGTCCGCATCCGTTTCACCACACAGATCACGTGGGTTCTCTTGTATCTGGCTATCAGTGGACATGTCGTCTTTACAACTGTCATATCTCTCTTCGTCCTCCGTCCCCTGTAATTCAGCGTTGATCTCCTTAACACTTGCCTCAACACCCGCCTTGGGAGGAGCAACTTTTCCAACCGCCTCCACAGGCTTTGAAAACTCCATATTTGATGTTTCAACGGAGTCAACAGATTGGGGCTGTTTGTCTGCCGTCCTCGCTTCTTCACCACTGTCAGGATCCTCCTCAACGAACTCACCACCGTTGTCGGCACCCGTTTTCTAGATGGAGTCAGTAACCTATGTCAACAGGTGTACACCAAAAATAAAATATGGATGTGTACACCAATAATAAAATGCACACCACCTGCGCAAAGTCAATCCCGGCCGTTGGTGTCATGCGGGCAGCCACCGACTCGTTTTCTTTTGGCTGTGCACCCTCCCCACCCCTCGTTGCCCTTATTTCCTGAAATTTCAAATCAGTTAATTACGCTCTCTGAGAATTGTCGAACAACAACAGACCTAAACCATTGCCTAAGATATAACTACCTCGTCCGCCCCCGGGATTTCAGAGTTGATCTCCTTCACAAGTGCCTCAACAAACCCCATAGGAGCAGAGACTTGTTCAAGCCTCTCTCCATCATTCTAATTTGATGTTTGACCGGACTCACCACCGTTGTCGGCACCCGTTTTCTAGATAGAGTCAGTAACCTATGTCAACAGGTGTTCACCAAAAATAAAATGTGGATGTGCACACCAATAATAAAATGCACATCACCTGCGCAAAGTCAATCCCAGTCGTTGGTGTCATGCGGGCAGCCACCGACTCGTTTTCTTTTGGTTGTGCACCCTCCCCACCCCTCGTTGCCCTTATTTCCTGAAATTTCAAATCAGTTAATTACGTTCTCTGAGAATTGTCGAACAACAACAGACCTAAACCATTGCCTAAGATATAACTACCTCGTCCGCCCCCGGGATTTCAGAGTTGATCTCCTTCACAAGTGCCTCAACAAACCCCATAGGAGCAGAGACTTGTTCAAGCCTCTCTCCATCATTCTGATTTGATGTTTGACCGGACTCATAGCCCACCGGTGGAGCACCTACCCATTTTTGATGGCCCTCCCCACCTTCGGGAGCACTTTTTCCCTGCATCAAATCCGTTAATAACGCACTTCATGTAATGTACAACAATAACAGACCAAACTTAATGTGACAGATATAACAACTGTCTATGATATAAACAGCAGCGGACACGTTTCAATTCCGGTGGATGCAACCTTAGATTTCGAGGAGGGGTTTCCATCCCATGAAGGATGAAAGGAGCGTACACTACCAACCGAACTGTAACAGTTCGGCTTTGTTTTCTCCCATGCGACTGGGGAGCCTTGCTCATACCGGTACGTTGGGTTTCTTTTCTGCCATGCCCCCGGGGAGGTTACCGCATGCTGGAAGGTAGAAGAAATCCGCAAATATTCACAACTATTGTTATTACCACTACTTAGCCAAACACTACACAACTAATTAAGATGCAAACGAACCTCTGCTGGTAACACATAGGACTCAGGCTCAACATCTAATACATCTCCAAACAGGACGAGAGCATTCGATTGTGTTTCTTGCTGCTGACCATCCCCCCAGCGCTGGGTTAGAAGTCTAAGCAATAACACAACAATAACACTATCTATCACATTACCTGATCGCCTTTGTTTCCGCCGGATGGTGGAAAACGTGCATTGTCAGACTCGTTTTCTTTTGCATGATCATCATCATTCTGGTGACCACTTTCTCTCTCTGATGAGGGTGGGTTCTTTCTACTCACTTCCTGGAAAACGGCAAAGGTGTCAGGACAGTAAATAACCACGAATTTGTATATTATGCGAAAAAAGAACCTCGGCGTACAACCTTTGTCACCTCCTTTCCACCTCCAGATCGACGTCGAGGCAACGTTTTTTTCCCAACAAGCCGAGTGCCAACCGTTTTCCTTTTTTTCCCCTTCCTGTTTCGCCCCTCGGTTTCACTCACAATACTATCATCAGGAGACGGAGTGCGACGCACCTGCGGATCATCCATCGCTTTCCTCTTCCAAGCGTTGCGTTTGCTCCCCTCGGGCAGACCCAAACTCTTGCAAATCAGTGTCCGCAACTCTTCAATACTGTTCTCCATCCCCTCAAACCGCTGGGATATCCAATGTTTTAAATTTTCATGCCTACACCTCTCTGAGCATTGACGATTCTCTTCTCCGCTGTTTCCAGAAGAAGAAATATTTTCAACTTCAAAGGGCGCTGTATTTCGCGGTCGCAAATTTCTCTGGCGTACAGGAGTGGGACAAGCTCCCTCCTCCTGCGCAGCGTCAAGAACCTTTAACTTGGGGAAAAACGACTCGTCACCACCTGGAAAGTCCTCAGGTTTGAATGTTTCCCCACAAAGCAACTTCTGCAGCAAAGAAGTTACTTGCCTATCTTCATTCTGGTCCACCAACAGCAGCCGTTCCTCATCAGGAATCACGGTGAAGTGGACAGAGAGCTGCAGACAGGCAAAAAGCAATGGAAGCCACGTTAACACCAGAAGCCGTAACCATTTTGCTTAACTGTATTTTTGCATCCGCTGTATTTAAAACAAAGGGAAAACAAACTTACGTCTGGGTCTTCCTCGACAGCACTATTTCGTTGAATGTGAGAATAGTCGACGGCGAAGAGCAAGCTCCGGGGGAATCAATGAAAGTGGCGGTGTTCCCTGCGTCGGGAATTTTTTCCAAAAGCAGAGGCACATCAGCAAATAAGAATAACTGCAGAGCAAGTGGAAACCCATAGCAAACTGTTGTCTTTTGCGATAGCCGATCACGCATCACTTGCAGTGGGTTCTCACCTGGTGCGACAACAAGGGGAGGCAGGAAACGCGGCACGGTCGTCAAGAACGACTCTCGACCCCACGGATACGCTAAAAAGCTCTCAACGTCTGACAGCATCTCAACGTACCTGAGCGTTAGTTTAAGATCTTTGCTACTGGGGCAGAGAACACCATCAACCAACGCGATCAGAGCCAAAGGGAGCCGTTTCTCCACAGCTAGATATTCATTTTCCAACATGCGCAGTACACTCAGGACTGTTAACTTACCGACAGCCGTATCAAAGAGTTGTTCCACATCGTCGGAGGAACAGATTCAGATGCTTCCGAATCCTGAACATCGAAAGCTCCGCAGTTTAAACCTGCAACGTCTCGGAATTCATCCAGCGAGAAACGGAGTGGATTGGGCCCGAAGGTGAACCAGAACTCGTGTCTGCGAGCTGTAACTAGCTGTCGGCTGAGGAGGCAGCCGATGAGCTTCGTAGAGTTCTGGCAGCGTACAACGGGATGCTCAAACAGCCCCCAAAACTGGGAAGCCATCAAAGTGTCCATCGCATCCGTCCCCCTTAGAGCAGCAGCAACATAACCGATGACGTGTGATTTTGAGTAGATGTTTACTCGCAACTTTGTCGGGTACGCACCATATGCGAACAGTCTCCGGGGCAACACAGATGAGGGCACCCCATCAGATAATTGTCCCCCTGAGGCATCACCACCACCGGGGCCGTCCTCAGATCCAGAATCTACAAATAGAACAAAAATCGATAACTCAAATAAATGGCTTCGAACACAAAACGGTGTCGACTAATCATTATTAAAGAATCTGTCCGATGACATGCAAAGACGGAATCCACATGAACGGAGGTGGACGAAACACATACCCGGATAGCGCTGCTGTTTCGTAGGAGGGCGCTCCGGGAGCTCCTCGCCAGAGGATCTGGTCCGACGACGAACGGTTGTGTCACTTAGCTTGGACTTCGTCATCACTGCAGGCGTCGTCTGGGGTCTAATTATCGCCGGGGAAGATTCTCCAACGGCTGCGGATGGCTAGAGAATACAGGTGGATCTAGGTCGAAAGTCGAACAGTCCTCTCAGACTTTCACAGTAAAAGAATTTACCAGAAGGTCGTTTACCGCCCAGTGTAGGTAAGACGACGAAGTTAATGACCCGTGTTTTTCGGGAACCGGGAAAGTCGCCAAAATTCTCACGTGCGAGAGGGGAGTGGCACTTCCGATATTCCGCAGCTGGAGAAAGGATCGTTTCGTCTTTTGCTTTCAAGTTGCATAGGGTCACAAATACACGCGACCCATTTGCCGAATAAAAACTTGGCGCGGCCCAAAGCCCGAATTATAAACTCGAAAGTGACCCACTTTGCCAATATTTTCTCGGAAAGAACATAAGTTTTTAACTGTAATTATTTTAGTATATAGCTATTTAAATTAAGTGGTAATATAGTTAGTTAATTATAAACCTATGCATTTAAATAAACTAACAATACATCAAAACAAAGTGAAAGTATAGTTACTAAATTATAAAGATGTGCATACTTTAGAAAGTATATTTGATTATCATATTATATGTTTTAAAACTATAGTTTACTGAATGTAAACGAATAAAATTATAGTATAGATTATGTAAATTATATGATAATTTATTTTTATATAGTATGGATATTTAAGACAAACACAAGTATACATGAGGTAGGTGATTTTAAATTGTATAATCTTGGTTTCTCATCTTGTTTGTTCGTTCTGTTTTAGCCATTCCATTTCAGAAAAGAAAAAAGAAAACAAGACATCTTGCTCAGAAAAGAAATGAAATGATAATATAATTATTTAATAATTATTTTATGCATTTAGATAAAGTAATAATACATCACATATAAATGAAATGAAAGCATAGTTATTTAATTTTAAAACTGTTCACGCTTTAGATAAATATATTTGTTTATCACATTATATGTTTTTTTGTCAGCTATCATATTATACGTTTTACAATATAGTTTAATGTATAAAAATAATAAAATTATAGTTTAGGTTAGTAAATTATATGATAATTAATTTTTATATAGTATGGACATTGGATAATATCACATATATAGATTTTTAACATCAACTTACAAATAGATGTAACTATTTTTATTATAAATTAACTACTATAAACAGACTACCTTTTCTCTGTATTTGTCATATTTAAATATATATATATAATTAATTACTATTTTAAAGTTAAAAATATTAAATATATACCATATATAAATGAGAAAAAGACTAGGATATCACCAATCCAAGTTTTTGTTCCCAAACTAGCACTCAAGGCTCAAAGTCACAAAAATAGGTTTCATTAAAGATGTAAATATACACTTATACCCATTAGATTAATTAATCCAAACCTTAGGGTTTAGAAGTTAAGGGGTGGGGTTTTGGAATTAGGGTTTAAAATTTTATAAAATAAAAAATAAATACTAAAAAATTAAAAATAAAAATTTAAAAAACAGTTTCAAAATGTATTTTTGAATTATAAAAAGAAAATTTGGAAAAAAAAAATAAAAAAATTTTGAAAACAAAATTTCAAAAAAAAAATTATAATCAATTTCAAATCTGAAAACATATAATCTGAAACTATAAAAAAAATTTCTTTTTTCATTTTTTTTTAATTTTTTTTTAATTTTTATTTATTTAATTTTAAACCAAGGGTATTAGAGATATTTTACCCTTTAATGACGGTCATTTTTGTGATTTTCTCCTTCTAGTGTCATTTTTGAGACAAAAACTCTAAAGGTGCTATTATTGACAATTGCCCTATATAAATATGTTAAATAATAAGATTTAACCATAGTTAACAGTATATTAAGTAACCATAAACTAACTACACACATTATAGCTTACAATGTTTACATAATCTGATTACTTACTATAAATAATAATGTACCTTTATACATTTAAATCAATTTGTTATTTTTATATACAAATGAGTTGGGAAAAAAAACATAATCATTATATAAGAAAACTACTATTTCTTAACAATACGATGAACTTTATTTTAAAAAGGTAATAGTTTACGTTATATTTAAGATTCTATAGTATTAACTATTATATTCAAATTGAAGGTGAAGATGTCGTCAAATCGCCAGCGAAATACCAACTCTTGCAGACCAACAAATTCAAACCAACCGGCGGAAGATTCAACTCCTCTAGCAGAAGCAACTTTTAAGGGTAAAGTTTTACTAATTTTGACTTATAAATTTTGCAAATTTAATTTTAATACTAATGTTATAATTTATAAATTCGTAGAATAAAGACAAATACAAATGGTCATACATACAAGAAAAAACATTAATTCAACTGTTCGATGAAGCAGTTCCTTTGGATGATTATACTCTTAAAACTCCATCAGTTATCGGTAGAGAGTATATGGTTGACAAATTCAACCGAGCGTTCAATATGAATATAACTTATAATTTCTTCAAAAACAAGCTTGATGAATTCAAAAAAGTTATAAGAGATGGAAAACTCTAATGAGTTTTACTGGTATCTCGGTTGATCCTGATACATCTATGATATATGCGTCTGAGGCATGGTGGAAGGAACGTGAAGTCGTACGTATACATAATTTTTATAATAACAAAATCAAATACTTACATATAAAATAATCTAATGATTGTATACTTATAGGAATGTAAATTAACAAAAAGCTTGAACCGAAAGCCACTCATTTTTTGGGAGGTGATGGTACGATGTTTCGCACTACATGATTTTCAATCGCAATCTCAACACTCTGCACGCCAACGAAGAGAAGAGTTGATCAACACACGTTTAGTAGATGAAGAAATTGACGATGGATCAGACACAAATAGTGGTGATCGACCACAAACACAACCTCAAGAGATGGAAGAAGAAGAAGTGTATCGTGCTATAGTTGACTTTGGGACACATCATTTTAATGAAGATACCAATGAAACAGTTCGTAGAGGCCATCAACGAGGGAGACAAAATTTACAATCAAGCGCTAGACGTCGGACCACATCTCATAGATTAGGAGAAACTTCTGGAGTTCCTCCCAAGAGTGGGTAACGAGGAAATAGAAGAAGACAATCTTTTGAGACAACAATACAAGACACTATCGCTGGATATACAGAATTTCAACGACAAAGTTTACAACAACTTCGTCCATGTGCTTTTGACCAAGAAAACTATGATGAATGGAAAAAGGCAGAAGAAAAATTTCTTCCTCTAGACATTCCAAAATGAAGATTTTACTGGACATGCCTTAATACTCTTAAAGAGTTAGTCTTTTGGCGTAAGTATTTTCTTGATATAGCTGGAAGCATCGATGAAGATAAGTTACAATTATTAGAAGCTATGACTGGTGTTTCACGAAACAACGAAGATGTGCCAAAACAGTTAGGTGTTGACCAATCATGTAGGAGTTCATATAGTCAACAATGGGGCACACCGCCAACTGCTCAACAATGGGGTACCCCACCGTTTTCTCGGCAATGGGGTACACCACCAAATGCTTAGCAATAGGGTACACCGCCAAGTGTTTCACGATGGGGGACAACACCTAATGCTCAGCAGTGGGGTGCAACCCAGCCAACTCAACAATGGGGACAACCACCAAATGTTCAACAATGGAACACACCGCCAACTTCTCAACAATGAGGCACACCACCAAACTCTCAACAATGGGGACCACAGCCAAATATTTCACAGTGGAGTACGCCACCAAATGCTTCACAGTGGGACACACCACTAAATGCTTCACAGTGGGGACTTTCACAAAATACTTCAGGGTGGGGGATTTTATCAAACTTTCAACAAGGCGGACCATCAAGGACGAATCCAACAACTGTTCAATATGGATTTTCCGTTGGAGTGAAGAAGAAAGTCTGAGGAATACTCAAGAAAATAATGCAGCAGTCGGAATTTCACCAAACACGATAATGCTGGTCATACTTCACATACACCTAGACCATGAGGTTTATTCAACATGTGGGGAACATCTATAAATATAAATGAAAGTCACCAAAATTACTCAGAAGACGAAGATTAGTTTTTTGATAGTTGTATTTCTATATTTTAGCTTTTATTGTAAGATATTGACATATTTTTAGTGTTATAATCTTTTTTATTTGGTTAATATATTTTATATTTACTGACGGATTATTTTATTTCATGTTTAAAATTTCAGGTTTTTCGTATATGTCAATTACGAGCACAAGGTATACACAATCTAAGTTACGAAGAGAAAATAGAAATGTGGAATTTGGAAAATGAGCAGTTTGCAGAGTTAATAATCAATCCAACTTTGACTTATTATCATCGCTATTTTGAAAGGGCACCAGTACAAACCGATAGAGGTCTAGGTTGGAGAAATATATGGCGACGATTACAAGAAGATGATGATGCTTGTCTTCAGTTATTACGAATGTCACTGCCGTGTTTCTGCTCATTGTGTGATACACTACAAACAAGCTATGGTCTACAACCAACACTAAATGTAAGTATTGAAGAAAGTGTGGCTAAGTTTCTATAGATATGTGGGCATAATGAAGTTCAAAGAGATGTTGGTTTAAGATTTAGTCGAAATCAGGAGACGGTTCAAAGAAAATTTATGGAAGTTCTTACGGCAACAGAACTATTGGCATGCGATTATATTAGAACTCAAATAAGACAAGAGCTAATGCGAATTCATGAAAAAATTTACTCAGATCGAAGATATTATCCTTTTTTCAGTGGATTCGTTGGAGCTATGGATGAGACTCATATATGCGTAAAAGTGGAGCCTGAGTTACAAGGAATGGATTGGAATCGACATGATAATGCATCTGTGATTTGAATATGTTATTCACGTATATATGGAATGGAGCACTGTGATCTTGTCATGATACTGCTGTAGTATTGCAAATATGTTGTGCGAAAATCAAAATAGTCGATAGTATTTTTTTTTTGAATTTTACTTTTTTTTAAATATATATGTAATTTAAATTTTAATTCAGGTAAATTTTGGTATTAAGAGTTTCTAAATAAGAAAAACAATTACATCAATAACAGTAAATAGAAAATTTGAACTTTAAATTATATTGATTTCATTGATATTTTTGTTTAACATTATTTTTTTAATTGTTCAATTCTGCAAACTATACATGTTCACCAATCAACACAATTTCGCACCGCTAGTTTTTTCAAAACCACACTTGTCCCGCAAACTGCACGAACCGCACTTGGACCGTACCGCACAAAAATTCCGTCCAGCTAATATTACCAATTCCGCGGTCACCATTTGGACCCATAATTTTATCACAGACAAGGAACATACGTTACAGAACTAATGTTTTCCAAAATCAACATTGAGGACAACGAAAAATTTTGACATATGAAATTATCCAAGATTTAAAGTTCAGTCTACTATATAAGCTAATATTTGATATTTGAAAATTTTAGCTTTGAATAGTAAAATCATGGATTTCATGTCTGGATAATATTTTTCACTGGTTATTAGATCTATTGTTTACATACTTACATAACATAATTCAACATGCCAGAGCTTCGGGACAGGCTGTAAGGAGCTGATTGCGGTGATAAAGGAACCTCAGGCTTGGCCAAGCTTTGTGACGGAATTGGAGAGGATAGAGACGCTACACATATGCTTTCCGGATTTCAACATCATTCATGTTCCACGAGCGCGCAATCAGATTTCAGACTTTTTAGCTAAGACTGCTAGATCCTTCCATAGGGAGTTACATTTTATTGGTTATTCTATTCCGGTTTGGTTATCCAGACCACATCAAGTTTGAGTAATAGAATGGTCTTTCGACGTAAAAAAAAAACATAATTCACAGAGATAAAACAAAAAGCAACAAAAAAAATACAAGTTCTTGCTTTTGTGTGAGGTCATAATCCAAAGAAGTAGCATATATGTTATTGGTTCCATTGCACTTAAGTCTTAGTTGTAAGAAAATAAGTAACCAAGATGAACAGTCCAAGAATAAAAGAGAGAGAGTTGTGAATCCAGAAAAAGAAAAAGAGAGAGAGAGAGAGAGAGAGAGAGAGAGAGAGAGAGAGAGAGAGAGAGAGAGAGAGAGAGAGAGAGAGAGAGAGAGAGAAAGAGAGAGAATAGAAAGTTGTTTGAAAGAGAGAGAATAAAGAAGGAGAATCTTATTCCCTTAATCTTTTCTTGTAGTCTAGAGTTGAGTATATATAGAAGGATTATACAGAAAGTAATATTGTATAAGCAAATGAGTTTGATGTGACAAGTCTCCAACAACTCTTTTGATTCAAATTCAAAATGGTTTCTCTTGCCTCCAACGGTCGAATGGATACGTTGTTTTGGATGGGTTACCGGGGAAACAGCTATATGTGGATGGCAAAGCTTGGATGGGTTAGCTCTTCTTCAAGAATTCATGTTTCCTCTTCTCAATACTCCCTCTCAAACTTGAGCATAAGGTATGGTCAAGTTTGAAAGCCATGAATATATTACATCCCTCATTAAAATCTTAGTGTGAAAACCCCAATGGGATAAAAGCACACTAAGAAAAAAGAGTAGATGCTTCATGGCCAAAATGATCATGATCTGGACAAGTCTATGAGTCCTAACCTTGGATGGATGGACTCACAAACTTTGGTACTTGCTCCTTTGGTGAAGATGTTAGCAAGTTGATCTTCATTCCTTGTGTAGCAAGGCAATATGATCATTTGCTCCACAGCTTGTCTCACCTTGTGACAATCCACCTTAATGTGCTTTGTCCTCTCATGAAATACTGAGTTTGATGCTATATGAATAGCCGCCTGATTTTCATAATGCATTGTGATTGGTGTTGTTGTCTCTATGCACAAATCTCCTAGCAGGTTTCTGATCCAAATGAGTTTACTAGTGAGCTTCCTCATTGCCATATACTCTGCTTCAGCACTTGAACATGATATCACCTTTTGCTTCTTGCTCTTCCAAGTTACTAAGTTGCCTCCAATGAATGTGCAATAGCATGTTGTAGACCTCCTGTCCACTATATCACCAGTCCAGTCTGCATCGCAATATCCCACAATCTCTGTGCTCTTGTTGCAACCCATCCATACACCTTGACCCGAAGCTTCTCTCAAATACCTCATGGTCTTTTCCACCATACTCCAATGATGAACTTTAGGTCTTGCATATGTTAGCTGACTTGATTCACAGCAAAGCATATGTCTGATCTTGTAATGGTTAGATAGTTCAGCTTTCCAACCATTCTCCTATAGAGTTTGACATTTCCAAATAGCTTATATTCAAACTTCCCCTCGCACAATACTTTGTACCCTTCTTCAAGTGGAGTTTTGGTTACTCTTCCTCCAAGCTTTCATGTCTCATTTAAAAGATCAAGTGTGTACTTCCTTTGGGATAAGAAGAGTCCCTCTTTAGAGCAGCATATTTCAGTCTCTAGGAAGTACTTTAACTCACTCAAATCTTTAATATCCAATGAAGATTTAAGAAAAGCTTTGGTTGAGATGATACCTTCCTTGTCACTTCCAGTGATGATGATCATCAACATAGAAAATGACAAAGTACTTACTAGTCTTAGTATCCCGAAAGCAAACATCATTAGAACTGAAAATAACATTGCAATTCAGATCATTAGTTGCTTTCTTAACAGATAATAAGTTAGAGGTGAAAGTGGGCATGTAAAAGGCTTGTGATTCCTTATCAAACAGCTTCAGATTTCCTACTCTTTCAATTGGAATTCGATCTCCATTTGCAATCATTACACTACCTAGAGCAGGTTTGACATCACTAATCAGTATAGCATCCTTAATCATATGATGAGAAGCTCATGAATTAATAATCAAAATTCTAGGAGTATGAGATTCATTGTGAATAGAATTCAAAGCATTAACATTGATGTTACCAGAGTTTGCATTAAGAGCCTTTATAAGGGCTTAATGTCTGACTTGAGAGCTGAGAAGTGGTTTGCATTGTAGATCCACCAGCATGAGTGGTTGAAATTATTGGTCTCCCATCTTCTCCCATGCGCATGGAGACTGCATTGTTTGGTTGCACTACTTGAGCTCTTGCTTCATGTGCTCTGCCTTGGTTGAAATTGTTTGTTGAGGGTGGTCTAAGGTGAGGATGGAGAATCCAGCAGTTGCTCTTGGAGTGTCCCTTCTTCTTGCAATGTTTACAAGTCACAAACCTATCTCCTCCAGCTGGTTTGTAAGCTCCATTGTTTGCTGAAGCATTCTCCACTTTTGCAGCCTTGTATGCCATAGATAGCTTCCCTTTTCCACCAAACAACCCATATGAGCCTAGTTCCTTTTGAAACTGAGCACACACATCACCCATGCTTGGAAGCTCCTTAACTCTCAAGATGTGTTTGAACACATCATTAAAGCTCGGATTGAGTGTCAGAAGTAACCCAAAGACCTTGTCTTGCTCACGCCTTTCTTTGAGGGTGTAAGGATCAGTGGTGGTTGGTCAGCATTTCAATCTCAGACCACATCTGACTAAACTTTCCAAGGTGCTTGGTGAAGTCCATCACCTCCTACTGCAAATTGTTAATTTTCCTCTTCACGTCAAAGATTATGCTCACGTTTAAAGTGTTGCCATACACCTTGTGTAAGGTATCCCATGTTGGGGTCAAAATCGGTCACGACGGAATCAATGCCTGAAAGTCCGTAAAAGTCAGCATAACCGTTTTTACGAAAAGTAATCTTCGTAAAGATATCTTTACGAACAGCCTTGCAGTAAAATATCGTCCAAATCTCAATCGAACCACTAAATACCGATTGTCCCAAGGAAACGGACATGTATCCAAATCGGCCGCGGACAAGCTCGAGTATGGAAATCAGACCGCGGACAAGCCAAGCTCGATCGATACGCGGCGACCAAGCATGCACACAGCTCGGTCGCTATGTAGCGACCAAGCCTCCATCTCGCTCGGTCGCTACGTAGCGACCGAGCTCGAGCCAAAGCTCGGTCGCTACGTAGCGACCGAGCCAAAGCTCGGTCGCTACGTAGCGACCGAGCTCGAGCCATAGCTAGGTCGCTACGTAGCGACCGAGCTCGAGCCAAAGCTCGGTCGCTACGTAGCGACCGAGCGATCGTCCCGCTCGGTCGCTACGTAGTGACCGAGCTCGAGCCATAGCTCGGTCGCTACGTAGCGATCGTCCCGCTCGGTCGCTACGTAGCGACCGAGCGATCGTCCCGCTCGGTCGCTACGTAGCGACCGAGCTCGAGCCAAAGCTCGGTCGCTACGTAGCAACCGAGCGATCGTCCCGCTTGGTCGCTACGTAGCGACCGAGCTCGAGCCAAAGCTCGGTCGCTACGTAGCGACCGAGCTCGAGCCATAGCTCGGTCGCTACGTAGCGACCGAGCGATCGTCCCGCTCGGTCGCTACGTAGCGACAACGCTCGAGCCAAAGCTCGGTCGCTACGTAGCGACCGAGCGATCGTCCCGCTCGGTCGCTACGTAGCGACCGAGCTCGGGCCAAAGCTCGGTCGCTACGTAGCGACCGAGGGCTCGTCCCGCTCGGTCGCTACGAAGCGACCAGGCTCGAGCCAAAGTTCGGTCGCTGTGTAGCGATTGAACCTTTCCGAACGTCAATACGACACCAGTTCTTGCATTCTCGTGAAAACCTTCGAATGCTATCTCCCGAAGACCGTAGCAAGCTCAGTCCATGTTTCCCGCCATTCTAATTCATCGATCAAACTTCGCGGATTAGAAACCGCGGAAAACTCGTAGTAAACGTGTCGAGTCGGAAGACGGCCCAAAGGGACCTAAAACACGACTCGAGGCCCATCCTATGATTTTCCTAACCATAAGCCCGTAAACCACAGACTGGTTTACGCTTGGTCCACAAGGAAGGATAAATGTCAAGTTTCCGCGGATAAATACGGAAGTTTTGAAGATAATTGTGAAGATCGGGAAAAATGGAATATCTCCATTTTTATGCTATGACGGCTTAAGGGCAGAAGAGTAAAAGCGTAAACCGACCTTGGAGCTAGTATATAAGGAGTCCTAGGCGAGGAGCAAGGGGGGGAGAACTTTTTAGATTCAGAATTCTCTGCACTTAGAAACTTTAGGCTTATTCTCGACAAGTTCGGTTTCTATGACTGGCACTCAATTACTAGACGAACTCGCCCAGGCAGTTCGATCTCTTGTCCAGCTCTATCAATTGAACTACGTTCGGCTTGATCCTTGAAAGGGGTACGTAGGCAGCCTTTAACAAGGTTCAGTCCGAAATCAATCTAAGCCTTTTAGATATCTTTTTCGTCCTTTGTTATCGAGCTGCGACTCAACTAGGATTAGGGTTTTATGTTGCTAGAACTAGGTAACTCGCTGACGGCCCCTGCGGCCAAAGCCTTTGTATTCTCTTGTAATGATTGCAACGCCCTTACGCGGACTCAAAATAAGATCTACTGTTTTCTCTAAACTCGTTTGTTATCTTTTCATGATTTCCGCATATATTCGATCACTTGTCGTTGGCTCTCGCAGAGATCCGGGACCTCTGGGAAATTAGGGTTTTCCTAGTTTCCTTATTTAAACGGAAATCGACAGTGCGAATTTCGGTTACCACAGTTTGGCGCTAGAAGGAGGGGGGGTTACGGATTACTCTTACTCATGGCCACAAAACGCTTGATCGAAACGATGTTTGGATATATGAAAGACAAACTCGCAGCACTGACTGCTTCTATGGCCAACGCTTATGCAAACGCCGTAGTATTCAACAAAATCGAAAACTTAGTCGCGACCTTCCGCCACAGGAAGAGCACTAAACAAGCTCGCGATTTCTCCCTGTAAACAAGAAGGGAAACGATAAATATTATCAAAACCTCGTAAACAAATCTCGATGCGTAAGGGTTTTACCAAAACACGTTTTCCGAAAACATTTCGGAAGGATAAAACTTGTTCTCCCAAAAAAACCGCTGAAAAACCCCTACGTTAATCGCGAAAAAAGAAACACAACAAAACGATTACACAGCTCGGTCGCTACGTAGCGACCGAGCACGCACACTGCTTGGTCGCTACGTAGCGACCGAGCACGCACACTGCTCGGTCGCTACGTAGCGACCGAGCACGCACACTGCTCGGTCGCTACGTAGTGACCGAGCTCAAGCCAACTCTCCACTCGCTACATAGCGACCTGTAAGACCTCAGAAAGGTCCTCCTTTGGGTTCTCTTTTGAATCCTCGTCAAAACGCTTTTCGTTTCGTCTCAATCGGAGTTTCCGTTGAGATTTTACGACGAAAACAAGTGGGACTCGTCTCGGCTTGCTTCCACTCGCTACGTAGCGACCTGTCAGACTGTCAGTCGCTACGTAGCGACCTGTAAGGCCTCAGAAAGGTCCTCCTTTGGGTTCTCTTTTGAATCCTCGTCGAAACGCTTTTCGTTTCGTCTCAATCGGAGTTTCCGTTGAGATTTTACGACGAAAACAAGTGGGACTCGTCTCGGCTTGCTTCCACTCGCTACGTAGCGACCTGTCAGACTGTCAGTCGCTACGTAGCGACCTGTAAGGCCTCAGAAAGGTCCTCCTTTGGGTTCTATTTTGAATCCTCGTCGAAACACTTTTCGTTTCGTCTCAATCGGAGTTTCCGTTGAGATTTCACGACGAAAACAAGTGGGACTCGTCTCGGCTTGCTTCCACTCGCTACGTAGCGACCTGTCAGACTGTCAGTCGCTACGTAGCGACCTGTAAGGCCTCAGAAAGGTCCTCCTTTGGGTTGTCTTTTGAATTCTCATCGAAACGCTTTTCGTTTCGTCTCAATCGGAGTTTCCGTTGAGATTTTACGACGAAAACAAGTAGGACGCTTCTCGGCTTGCTTCCACTCGCTACGTAGCGACCTGTCAGACTGTCAGTCGCTACGTAGCGACCTGTAAGGCCTCAGAAAGGTCCTCCTTTGGGTTGTCTTTTGAATCCTCATCGAAACGCTTTTCGTTTCGTCTCAATCGGAGTTTCCGTTGAGATTTTACGACGAAAACAAGTAGGACGCTTCTCGGCTTGCTTCCGTTCGCTACGTAGCGACCTGTCAGACTGTCAGTCGCTACGTAGCGACCTGTAAGTCCTCAAAGGGTACTTCCTTTGCGTTCTCCTTTGAATCCTCTTCGAAATGCTTTTCGTTTCGTCTCAATCGGAGTTTCCGTTGAGATTTTACGACGAAAACAAGTAGGACGCTTCTCGGCTTGCTTCCACTCGCTACGTAGCGACCTGTCAGACTGTCAGTCGCTACGTAGCGACCTGTAAGGCCTCAGAAAGGTCCTCCTTTGGGTTTTCTTTTGAATCCTCATCGAAACGCTTTTCGTTTCGTCTCAATCGGAGTTTCCGTTGAGATTTTACGACGAAAACAAGTAGGACGCTTCTCGGCTTGCTTCCGTTCGCTACGTAGCGACCTGTCAGACTGTCAGTCGCTACGTAGAGACCTGTAAGTCCTCAAAGGGTTCTTACTTTGCGTTCTCCTTTGAATCCTCTTCGAAATGTTTTTCGTTTCGTCTCAATCGGAGTTTCCGTTGAGATTTTACGACGAAAACAAGTAGGACTCGTCTCGGCTCCCTTCCACTCGCTATAGCGACCGAGATGACATCCTCACTCGCTATAGCGACCTGTCAGGCCTCAAAGGGGTCCTCCTTTGCGTTCTCCTTTGAATTCTCATCAAACGCTTTTCGTTTCGTCTCAATCGGAGTTTCCGTTGCGATTTTACGACAAAACAAGTAAACCTCATCTTAAACTCCTTGACTTGTTTCTGCTCACCCTACCTCCATCTTTGCGTTCACTTTCGAATCCCGATCGAAACGTCTCTTGTTTCGCCTCGATTAAAGTTACCATTGAGACTTTACGATATAAAAAAAAAAAAAAACCGCAAAGACCTATTTTCTCGCATGGATTCAGATTAATCGTATAAAACGGTAATGGTTAACTTAACACCTTAGCCGCCTTAACTATACGATTACATTGGACCTTTTTACAAAAATCGACGTCTTATCTAAGGAGAAGATAACAGTCAAGTTCGGAAGATAAATGTCAAGTTTCAAAGGATAAACACCAATATCGGAAATGGCGAACATACACGAGAATAGGAAACATAAATGAGCACGCAAAACTGAGAAGGGACAACTAAGGTATTTCCGACTTGAAATTTTTAAAATCAGACTTGGAATTTTCGCAGGAAATTACTTTGAGGCTGCCATAGAACTTTAGGGAACGTAAAACCTAGGCGGATAGTCTAGCGAACTAAGTTTTAAGCGATTTTTTCCTGTCTCGATATATTGTTCCATAATTGGTCATCCAGATCTTGCAAACCGATCTAAACTCTCCGAAAGTCGAGAAACGATCGCCACGCATATCAAGCTCGCTTCCTAAAAAGAGAAAAAGTTAGAGACATGAACGTCGTCTTAAAACCGATTCATTTCTGGTAATTTCCTCGGAACCGACATATCCCAAGTCGTCAACGTGGAAACAACCAAATCACAGTCCAAGCGTAACCTATGAAAAACGTCCCGCGACTAGATCGTATTGAAATAAACTTCGGTAATACTCCATGGGTAACTCCAAGCAACTTTCACCTAAGATCAAAATCACAACGGGAATGTTTCTCGTAGAACCCGCAGAAATAATGCTACTTTGACATATGTATACATATCACTAAGTTACGACCTTCGTAAAATCGGTTATGTGATATGATAAATTATCGTATAGCCCACAGTCGGAAATCATATGATAAATTCTTCGTAACGAAACTAAGTCCTAACAACCAAACGGTTAACGGAAAATCTAAACTTTTCGAAAATTGACCAAGTTCAATACGCTCCTCCAAGCCCGCAACGTTTTAACCGTAATACGCGGCATGTAAAGAAAAATTCAGAACAAAGCTCCTAGAGCTATACGAAACATCCTAAAGAATCCACGAAATAGATCTCGGAAGGCCAACACTTCACAAAACACTATGAAGGAAAACGCATGTTCCCATGGACAAATTTACATGACACCTCAGTCATAATTCCTCGATCGCAAATAAAACTATTAGCATCCAAACAGGAACAACAATTTTGGCTGCGAACATTTGTAGTCAAACCAGAATGTTTCTCAAACACAGGGCTAAGACTAAACCCTTGCAACATCGCGAAACATCTACAAACCCGCGAACATTTCAAGCCCGAAACGCGGCATACGAAAGAATAACAAATCTTCAGCATCGCGAGACGTCGCAGACGCCTGAAGATTCGTTCTTCGACGAAATTTCCTTCCTCGATAAAAACATTTTCTTGGAAGACCAGACAGTCATACGCACTAACATCTTCTCAAAACATATCCTTCGCGAAGACTCGAAACGGTATTTTTTACCATTAAGTTTGTTGCTGATCACAACAAACTCTCAACGTCTTAAACAGACTTAGCCATCTCGTAGAGATGACTCTCGTACATCCGACACAAGGATAATAGCGCTATAAAAGAAATCCAAAATTTTGGTCCAGCACTTCCGATCTCCGGAGAGATGCTCGATTCCAACCATACAAGTCGTATAAGCCGAGAACCTATCGCGGAATTTAAATCGGTATGGAATCAGGATGAAACTGAAACGGGATACGTAAGTCGAATTAGTCATCGCACCCTCTAAAACCAGGAGTAAACCTAGGTCTTGCCCTAAACCCAGCGCACTGGTCTCTAACATCTCTAGGCATAGTATCAAACACCCTGATACGAGATCCCAAAATTTGTCTCTTTGCCAATATTCGAGAATCTTCAGAAATCCCCAAGTTTACACACTGCAGAAAACTCTCGAAACAGATTACGGATATAGCAATTCACACAGAGTTAGATTACGAGATGACAACTCGTAGTTTTCCTTCTACATCCATACAAAATGCCATCGGCAGCAACACGCCTTATAACCGCTACATAAAAACTAGACCATAAATGTCTCACTAGAAAACTAGTCATAAGATCCTTAACTCAAAGACGAACTACGAAAGGCTTGATCCCTTCAACAAGGGTACGTAGGCAGCTGTCATAAGGCGCAGCCCCAATCTTATCGCGTTCTATTTTTAGGAGAGCGAGAAAACCATTTACCACTGACCTTTTCAACCATTAATTCCGCCTAACTCACCTTACTTGCCTAACTTGCTAGGCCACTCGCTAGAACCTCACGCTGTAAGCTCATGGTTCTAACGAGCTGGGGGGCTAACTGTTGGGGTCAAAATCGGTCACGACGGAATCAATGCCTGAAAGTCCGTAAAAGTCAGCATAACCGTTTTTACGAAAAGTAATCTTCGTAAAGATATCTTTACGAACAGCCTTGCAGTAAAATATCGTCCAAATCTCAATCGAACCACTAAATACCGATTGTCCCAAGGAAACGGACATGTATCCAAATCGGCCGCGGACAAGCTCGAGTATGGAAATCAGACCGCGGACAAGCCAAGCTCGATCGATACGCGACCAAGCATGCACACAGCTCGGTCGCTACGTAGCGACCGAACCTCCGTCTCGCTCAGTCGCTACGTAGCGACCGAGCTCGAGCCAAAGCTCGGTCGCTACGTAGCGACCAAGCAATCGTCCCGCTCGGTCGCTACGTAGCGACCGAGCTCAGCCAAGCTCGGTCGCTACGTAGCGACCGAGCGATCGTCCCGCTCGGTCGCTACGTAGCGACCGAGCGATCGTCCCGCTCGGTCGCTACGTAGCGACCGAGCTCGAGCCAAAGCTCGGTCGCTACGTAGCGAACGAGCGATCGTCCCGCTCGGTCGCTACGTAGCGACCGAGCGATCGTCCCGCTCGGTCGCTACGTAGCGACCGAGCGATCGTCCCGATCGATCGCTACGTAGCGACCAAGCGATCGTCCCGCTCGGTCGCTACGTAGCGACCGAGCGATCGTCCCGCTCGGTCGCTACGAAGCGACCGGGCTCGAGCCAAAGTTCGGTCGCTGTGTAGCGATTGAACCTTTCCGAACGTCAATACGACACCAGTTCTTGCATTCTCGTCAAAACCTTCGAATGCTATCTCCCGAAGACCGTAGCAAGCTCAGTCCATGTTTCCCGCCATTCTAATTCATCGATCAAACTTCGCGGATTAGAAACCGCGGAAAACTCGTAGTAAACGTGTCGAGTCGGAAGACGGCCCAAAGGGACCTAAAACACGACTCGAGGCCCATCCTATGATTTTCCTAACCAAAAGCCCGTAAACCACAGACTGGGTTACGCTTGGTCCACAAGGAAGGATAAATGTCAAGTTTCCGCGGATAAATACGGAAGTTTTGAAGATAATTGTGAAGATCGGAAAAAATGGAATATCTCCATTTTTATGCTATGACCGGAAAAAATGGAATATCACAGATAATTGTGAAGATCGGTAAAAGCGTAAACCGACCTTGGAGCTAGTATATAAGGAGTCCTAGGCGAGGAGCAAGGGGGGGAGAACTTTTTAGATTCGGAATTCTCTGCACTTAGAAACTTTAGGCTTATTCTCGACAAGTTCGGTTTCTATGACTGGCACTCAATTACTAGACGAACTCGCCCAGGCAGTTCGATCTCTTGTCCAGCTCTATCAATTGAACTACGTTCGGCTTGATCCTCGAAAGGGGTACGTAGGCAGCCTTTAACAAGGTTCAGTCCGAAATCAATCTAAGCCTTTTAGATATCTTTTTCGTCCTTTGTTATCGAGCTGCGACTCAACTAGGATTAGGGTTTTATGTTGCTAGAACTAGGTAACTCGCTGACGGCCCCTGCGGCCAAAGCCTTTGTATTCTCTTGTAATGATTGCAACGCTCTTACGCGGACTCAAAATAAGATCTACTGTTTTCTCTAAACTCGTTTGTTATCTTTTCATGATTTCCGCATATATTCGATCACTTGTCGTTGGCTCTCGCAGAGATCCGGGACCTCTGGGAAATTAGGGTTTTCCTAGTTTCCTTATTTAAACGGAAATCGACAGTGCGAATTTCGGTTCCCACATCCCACAACTCCTTTACGGTTTCACAGTGAGAGTAGGACTCCATAGTTGGAGTAACAAGTGATATTTGCAAGGTAGACAACACCATAAGGTCTTCCTGACTCCATTTTCCTTCATCTACCACTACCATTTCCTTGCCATCTTCTCCTTGAGTGATTTTTATTGGTGCTGTACCTGAGGTGATGTTCTCCCATAGGCTTCTTCCTCCAAGGGCTATCTTGGTCAATTGTGACCAAGTAATGTAGTTTACCCCCTTCAGGGTAACCGAAATGATCACTCGTTTGTTCTTCTCCATTTCGATTTGTTATTATCCAGCGGGTAAAAGAGTGAACTGAGTAGAAATTTGAATTTTGAAAATTGGATTAGAGAGAAACCAAGAAGAAATTAAGTGTACTCTCTTAAGATGAATTGAAATGGACAAAACAGGGTGAGCACTTCCAAAGAAATGAATAAAACTTGCAAGATCAGACTTATTATCCACTGGATAAAAGAGTGTTCTTCAAGAGAACTGAGTAAGTAAACCAAGTAAGTGAAAAATTGAGGTGAGTGAAATGATTTTGCAGAAGAAAATAGGTGTTTATGAGCTTAGAAGAGATAGAGAGTTGTAAATATGTAACCAGAATGAACAGCCCAAGAACAAGAGAGAGAGAATTGTGAATCCATAAAGTAAAGAGAGAGAGAGAGAGAGAGAGAGAGAGAGAGAGAGAGAGAGAGAGAGAGAGAGAGAGAGAGTATAGGAAGTTGTTTTTAAGAGAGAGAGAGTAAAGAAGGAGAATCTTATTCCATTAATCTTTTATTGTAGTCTACAGCTGCGTATATATAGAGAGATTGTACAGAAAAGTAATCTAAACAAATGAGTCTGATGTGACAACTCTCCAACATCTCTTTTGATTCAAATTCAAATGGTTTCTCTTGCTTCCAACGGTCGAATAGATATGTTGTCATAGATGGGTTACCGTGGAAATAGCTCGCTGTGGATGGCTAAGCTTGGATGGATTAGCTCTTCTTTAAGAATTCATGTTTCTTCTTCCAATATTTGTTAATAAGTATCAAATGTTGGCTTTAAACTCTTAAAATTGTTAGTGAGACTTAGATTTCTACAGAGTTTGTTGATCTTAAAAGTTGAGTAATTAATAAATTAGGAAAAATTGTAGAGAATTTTGTATATTGTGAAAATCTATGAAAATAAAGTAATATAATAATTTTAAGAATCTAAGGGATACATGTATAGTATTCTCAAAATCTAGTTTTGTGAGTTCAAAAATTAAGAATACAACTCTCAAAAACATTTACTTTAATAGATTTGTAGAATAATTAAAATATAAACTTTTTAAATAACAAATGATTTTGTATAGAATTATAAAATCATCAAACTAATAACACTAGATTTTGAATGGGAATATGAAAATCTATAAACCAATAACACTAGACTTGAATTTTTTTTAATAATCATTATAAATCCAATTCTCACCAACACTCTTTAAAAGAATTCTAAGGACTGTAACTTAAGAAAAAAAAAGCTATATTTCCTTAGGTTTTAAGAAAAAGTTGTGTATTAGCGAACATAAATAATTAAAATGACTTGAGGAGATTTTGAAAACTTTTAAACTAATAAAATCAGATTGGGTAAAGTTTACTAAATCATTCATTCCATCATAAGTGAAGTAAGTTCATGACCAGACTGTTCATACATAAACGCATAATTTCACATACTGCAGAATTACACTAGTACAAAAGAGAGAAAGATCTTCAAAGAGGTGAAATGAATGTAATAGACCTCAATCCTCCATGATTCAAAAGATCTTCAAAGAGGTGAAATGCACCTGAAATGAGAACCACCATGGTGTAAACTTTGCAGTGCTTCCAATCATAACCGAACTTTATTGGGATTTGAAACCTTGGAAATCAAGGAAGAAAAAAAGAGAGAAACGATTAATCCTTGCAACTTTCCATATGAGCCATAACTCCAAATTGTTGGTCTGGCTCAGTAGAAAATCAGCCAAGAAGGGAGAAAATCAGCTGAGAACGCTAGATCTCACTTTGTCTCTCTAGGGGCGCTTAGGGTCGAAAGTCTGACTTTTAAGACTTATTTTTTTTAGAAAGTTTTAAGAGCTCTTAAAGTTGATTTACCAATCACAACAACAATTCTTTACACATAGTGCAATTCAAAAGTGGATAGGATGTTTTCCCAATCCGAGAACTCAACGTTCTGCTTTCACTACTTTCATTAACTGAGAATTCAATGGCGTCTTCTTCTCTATCAACTCTGTGCAGCTCCACTTCTTCTTCTCTCCATACCAACACCAAGCTCTCATACTCTCTTTCTACGAAATTATCCTCCAAAGCAAATGTCTCCGTCCAATTTCTAGGAAAGAGACAGTTCGCACATCTCTCCCCAACCCCCGAGATTTCCCACCGTCATCGCCATGGCTCCGCCAAAACCTGGAGGCAAAGCCAAGAAAGGTATATTACATACTGTATATTATATGCATACACATACTTGTATAGAGTAGATATTAGTGTAGAGCAGTCTAATGTATTTGAGTATAAATACTCCTCCTTGTACTCATTTTAACTTTAATGAAGATATTTCATATTACATTCTGTTTGTCAATATGGTATCAGAGTGACTGAGCTCAGCTCAATCTTCGATCCTCTTCTCCGATCGTCGTTGATCTTCTCCGATCATCGCTGATTGATTCCGATCGTCGTTGATTCCGATCTTCATTCATTCATTCAACAACCTCTGATCTCTCTTCGCTTCCGCTCATCATCACCATCTTTCATCATCATTCATCATCTTCCATCGTCTTCCGCTTCGTTCTTCATCATCATCGATCGTCATCGATCTTCATCTAATCTCGATTCGTTTCTCAACTATCCTCTCTCGGAATGGGGAAACGAAAGTGTAACTCAAAGTATCGGAGCTCTACTCCGGAAGATCTCACTCCGACTCGTCGCGATGCATCTCCTCAGTCTATACCTAATCGCGAGGCGTCTGGATCTTCAAATCAACCTCGAAACGCTTAGAATCTTGACAATCCAACTCCGATTCGCGTCTCTAAACCGTTTGAGGTATCCAACTCTCCTGATAACGTTCATAGTCCGTACTATCTGCATAGCTCTGATCATCCTGGATTAGTTTTAGCATCTGAAGCATTAGACGGAACGAACTACGGTATCTGGATTATTGCTATGACTACCAGCCTTGAAGCTAAGAATAAACTTGGATTCATTGATGGTGATGTTAGGAGTTTTCAAGGCTCCTAAGACAAATGTTGTAGTATAAATGATTGTCGAACCAGTTCTGAGGGATACCAAAGCACTGAGAATGCAAGTACTCACTTAATCTAAGTGCAACCAATGATTTAGAAGGGTTTTAAACTATGACTAAAACTAGAAAGCAATAACAGAATGATACTTTCTTGACTAAAGGAAAAGAGAACTCATGGGTATAGGGATTAGACCTTGGGTGATCAAGTATCGAACTAAGGATGGCAAATGATCAATCAAACTATCAACCTTAAGCCTAGACACAATTCTAAGCAAGCTCTATGTCTAGATGAATGCTCATTTGCTAACATATCTCAAACATCAAATGTCTTTGGTTGAATAATATGAAAGCAATCATTACTAACAAGTCTATTAGCTATCTTAGCATCTTTAACAACAAATGTCTTTGGCAAAGTATACTAAAAGCCTAGGAGAGTTGTCTCGGGCATTTCATCGAACACCTTTCGGGTGAGAAATGCCTAAAGATCAACAACTGAGTGGCCAACTCAGAAGATGCATTATGATTACTCTACTAGCAAGGAAATATGAATGATCTACACTAAAACATCCTAGCTCTAACCTAATCACCCTTAATCTCCCTAACCCATGAATTCAAAAGGTGATTACTCACTAATCTCCATGATTCCTCTTAAACCCATATTGGATTTCAGATTAATCATGTAGAGAAATAGATAAGAAATCAACAAGAACACAAGAACATAACAATCAAAACCCAAGAGATGAACTTCTCAAGAGAGTTCTTGTGTCTTTCTCAATAGATCAAAGATAAAAGATAATCTGCCTCTGGTGGCTACAAAAGATGTTTAAAACATAGGTTTTTCCAAGTGCAAAACGTCCAAAATAAATTGCAAAAAGGTCCTTAAGAAATCATGATTTTCGGCAGCAAAATAACGCGGAGCGACTTGCAGGTGTCGCTCCGGGAAGTCGCTCCAGGGCCGATTTTTGGTGTCTCCAGGCGAGAGGTCGCGAGCGACTTTGGTGTGTCGCTCCAACGGGTCGCTCTGGATCGGGAGCGACCTTGGTAGGTCGCTCTGAGAGGTCGCTCCGGGCTTCGCTTCTTGTCGTCTTGCCATAGAGACGCGAGCGACCTCGGGGTGTCGCTTTGGGAGGTCGCTCCGAGAGGGGTGTGAGATGCGAGCGACTGCACGGGGTCGCTCTAGCTAGGTCGCTCTGAGAGGTGCTCTGGAGCGACCTCATGACGTCGCTGCGGAACCTCGCTCCCATGCTCTGCTCGTCCAATGATCACCTGTTTCACGTCCTTTAAGCTCCAAATGCATCCAAATGTCTCCAGAAACTCCATGTGGTACTCAAATACCTGATAGAGACATATGTATGCAAAATGCAACCTAAACATGTCTAAATCCTAATCTATATGATGAAAATGTTTATGAATGAATGGATAAAACAATGTAAATATGCAAGATATCAACTCCCCCAAACTTGTTCTTTTACTTGTCCACAAGTGAACTTTCTAGAACTCATAGGGAGAGAGGTTGAAGGAGGGAGCACATAGCCAAAAGAAACACAACTAGCACACTCTCTTATTACACTCTAGCTTCTCTAGGCCTATCTTAACTCTTTTTGTTCTTACACTCAGCATCAAGCATCCACACATTCAAATCAACCAACTCTCACATTCATTAAGCACAAAACATCAGGTGAATTCTTGCAAATGGTCAGTTGGTCCAAGTCATTTGGTTGGGTAAGGGAAGGCTTTTATTCAAGTGATTCAAGAGGTTCAAAACATATGATCTTTAAGGTGGTTTACTCTCAAAACAAGTAGCCTTGACATTGCACATAATATATCTAAGAAAGGGACCAACTCATGCATACAATGCTCAATCTCCATTGTTCTACCCTTTTCCCAAACATACATTACACAATCATTCCCAAATGTCAAACCCAACTCACATCTCTCACCAAAAGATCTTAAGAACTTTAACTCTTTCTTTTTGAAATCTACAAGGGATTTTTCACAACCTCAAAACATTTCTTAGCTCCTAACAACTTTGCTAGCCCCCTTTTCTTTCTTTTCTTTTTTTTTTTTTTCGATTTTTTTTTTTTTTTTTTTTTTTTAGGTTGGGGGCCAAGACTTTTCGAAACTAGAGCTAGAGGTTCTCTACTTATCCCAGAAAATCAATTCACTTAAGCACAAAGAGTCTATCATTTTTATTTTTCATTTCTCCCAAATCATGATCTTAACACTCACCCTCCCACCTATAGCTAGACAAAAGAGTGTCCAATCTAGCAAAAATGAAGATCAAGCATTGTCGTTCCCGATACTCTCAACATTATGCGCATGTAAGACTTTCCGAAGAAGGTCTCACTCATCAAACAATGAAAGCTTAAAAGGAAGGAAAGGTTTTGGGAGTGGTCTACCACTAGAGTTTGTCAAAAAGATTGGCATAAAAGATGTGACAACTCCAGTGTGTATAGCCATGACTCAGTACACAAGGGACCATGAGCAAGAAGCATTAAGTTCATTCAGTTCAAATAAGGTTGTAGTTGGCTTCAAAGACTGAGTTTCAACAATCAACAAGTTTCAGGAAGAGTTTTCAAGGCTCGAAACATACAAGTCTTTTTGAGAGGTGCAAAAGCTAGTCAAGTGCAACGTAGTGTTCTTTACAAGGCATTCAAATCATTGCTCCCAATGCAAGTGAATGCAACCTATATGCTCTAGACTCTCCTAAAAATGCAAATGATGCAAACTAAATGATTGATTTTTTTTTTATCTATGCAAATAGGTATGCCATGCATGACTCAATGAAACAACATCAAAGCAAACATGATCAAATACTTGGTACCTCCCCCAAACTTGAGTGACACAGTCTCTGTGTCGTCAAGTAGAGAGAGAGATACCGAAAAGAAGACTAATATGCAAAAATGAAATGGTATATACAAGGGAGTGTGGTGGGTTACCTTCTATAGGGAATGAGTAGAGGGAGATGCTCCCTCCTCGTCGTCCTCAGGTGGTAACTCTTCAAGGTGCTCATCAGCAGGGGTGTCCATCTCTTCAATGTAGAAGGCTTGCCCGAACACAGTTGGTTTCCTCATTTTCCTCTTGATGTCAAAGTGGAGGATGTTCTCTTTACCCAAATGGAGATCAATCGTGCCCTCCTTCACATTAACAATAGCTCCTGCTGTAGCTAAGAATGGCCTTCCTAGAATCAATGGATCTTGAGCCTCCTCACCCATCTCAAGCACCACAAAATCTGTAGGTATCTCATACCTTCCAATCTTCACAGGGAGGTCCTCTAAGATGCCCACAGGATACTTCACTGAACGATCAGCTAACACCAGAGAGAGTCTACACTTCTTGTACTGAGTGAATCCAAGCTTCTTTGCAACAGACAAAGGCATCAAGCTGACACTAGCTCCCAAATCGCAGAGACATTTCTCAAATACCATAGGTCCAAGAGCACAAGGTAGTGTGAAGCTTCCTGGATCCTCTAACTTCTCTGGAACATCAAGCCTCTGGATGATGGCACTGCACTCATGGGTAAGAATCATCATGCCTTCCATCTCCTTCTTCTTTGCAGCTACAGCATCTTTCAAGAACTTGCTGTATTGAGGAGTCAACATGAAAGCATCGATGATGGGCATTGCAACCTGAGCTTCACTCATTTGCTTCTCAAACAGAGCCTTGTACTTCTCTAGCAGCTGCTTCTTGAATCTACCAGGGAATGGAAGTTTGGGTTCATAGGGAGGAGGAACAAAAGAACTTTCACTTGCTGGAGTAACAACTTCACCATCCTTTACTGTCTTCTTCTCCTCTCCAACCTTTCCTTTACCTTTGGCTTCCACTATCTTCTCCAAGATCTCGTCATTGATCTTCTCATCAACAATCACCACTTCATCATCTATGTTGATGGCAACCCCCTCACCTAATTTCTCAGCATCCTTGGTGAGGGTTCTAGGAGGTAACTGCTTACCACTCCTAAGGGTGATAGCTTTGGCCTCCTTGGGATTTTGGTCAGACTTTCCAGGTAGAGATCCTTGCTGGCGATTCTGGTGAGTGTTCATGGAAGCAAATTGATTCTCTAAATTCCTGACTGTAGAAGCAAGGTGTGAGAATTTGTTGTTGAGCTCATTGTAGCTCCCATCAATCTTGGAATGAAGGTTCTTCAACTCATAACCAACTTGCTTCTCACTTCTAGTCTGAGACTCCAAGATTTGCTTCAGTAAGGTATCAGTGCTGCTCTCTTGAGGAGCAGAGGAACCAGACGAGGGGTTTTGCTGAGGCTGATAGCTGCCTTGCTGGTTGTTCCGAGGCTGATAACCACTCTGCTGGTTGTTGGAATAGGACTTCTGTTGGTAGTTGTTGTACTGAAAGTTGGGTTCTTTCTTGTACCAGCTACCATTGTTGTTGATGAAACACAGCTCTTCCTGACCTTCCAAACCCTCAACTTCATGGACAATAGCTGGTGTCTCTTGGCTTGGGTTGCCGACAAAGTGCAGCTGCTCTTGGGTAGCTTTATCAGCAAGGAGGATGTCTATCTTATCCTGTAGAGCTTTCAACTCCTTCCTCGTTTGCTTATCCTCAGTTCTACTGCTTCTGTCGTGGTCTCCACTGTAGACTGCATCACTCTTTACCATGTTGTCAACCAGCTCCTCTGCATCCTCCTCAGTTCTCCCCAAGAAGAACCCATTACTAGCTGTATCCAGTCTGGCTCTGTACTTAGGGAGAGCACCACGGTAGAATGTGCTCAGCAAGCTCTCCTTAGAGAAACCATGGTGTGGGCATTGAGCTTGGTAGCCCTTGAATCTCTCCCAGGCTTCACTGAAGCCTTCCAAGCCCTTCTGTTGAAAGCTGGAGATCTCGTTTCTCAGCTTAGCAGTTCTTGAAGTAGAGAAGAACTTCTCCAAGAATGCTTTCTTGCAGTCATCCCAAGTGGTGATGGAGTCGCTGGGTAGAGACTTCTCCCACTGACGTGCCTTATCCCCCAAAGAGAAAGGGAATAGCTTGAGCTTTAAGGCATCTTCGGACACACCATTGGTTTTTGACAACCCACAGTAGCTGTCGAACCTGTCCAAGTGATCAAATGGATCCTCTAGAGCCAAGCCATGATACTTGTTGTTCTCAATCACGTTGAGGAGTCCTGACTTGATCTCAAAGTTGTTGGCTGCCACAGCGGGTGCTCGGATTCCCAATCTATGACCATGAATGTTGGGGCGGTCGTAAGTGCCAATGGGTCGAGCTGCTCGCTGTTGGTTTTGAGGTATGTCTCCCATATCAGTACTCAATCTCTGCAAGTGAGCCTGTTGCTCTTCTTCTCTTCTATTTCTAGCACACTCTCTCTCTAAAGCTCTGATGTCTGCAGCTATTGGAACTAGGTTTGATGGACCCCTGCTCCTCAAGTTCATACACCTGTAGATTAAAGGGAGGTGAAGAAAGAGAATCAGTAACAAAAGAAAATAAAAATGACTTAGTCTCAAGCAAGTGACTAAATCTCAATGTTCAAATCTACTCAGAATTTGGCAACGGCGCCAATTTGATGTTAGGAGTTTTCAAGGCTCCTAAGACAAATGTTGTAGTATAAATGATTGTCGAACCAGTTCTGAGGGATATCAAAGCACTGAGAATGCAAGTACTCACTTAATCTAAGTGCAACCAATGATTTAGAAGGGTTTTAAACTATGACTAAAACTAGAAAGCAATAACAGAATGATACTTTCTTGACTAAAGGAAAAGAGAACTCATGGGTATAGGGATTAGACCTTGGGTGATCAAGTATCGAACTAAGGATGGCAAATGATCAATCAAACTATCAACCTTAAGCCTAGACACAATTCTAAGCAAGCTCTATGTCTAGATGAATGCTCATTTGCTAACATATCTCAAACATCAAATGTCTTTGGTTGAATAATATGAAAGCAATCATTACTAACAAGTCTATTAGCTATCTTAGCATCTTTAACAACAAATGTCTTTGGCAAAGTATACTAAAAGCCTAGGAGAGTTGTCTCGGGCATTTCATCGAACACCTTTCGGGTGAGAAATGCCTAAAGATCAACAACTGAGTGGCCAACTCAGAAGATGCATTATGATTACTCTACTAGCAAGGAAATATGAATGATCTACACTAAAACATCCTAGCTCTAACCTAATCACCCTTAATCTCCCTAACCCATGAATTCAAAAGGTGATTACTCACTAATCTCCATGATTCCTCTTAAACCCATATTGGATTTCAGATTAATCATGTAGAGAAATAGATAAGAAATCAACAAGAACACAAGAACATAACAAATCAAAACCCAAGAGATGAACTTCTCAAGAGAGTTCTTGTGTCTTTCTCAATAGATCAAAGATAAAAGATAATCTGCCTCTGGTGGCTACAAAAGATGTTTAAAACATAGGTTTTTCCAAGTGCAAAACGTCCAAAATAAATTGCAAAAAGGTCCTTAAGAAATCATGATTTTCGGCAGCAAAATAACGCGGAGCGACTTGCAGGTGTCGCTCCGGGAAGTCGCTCCAGGGCCGATTTTTGGTGTCTCCAGGCGAGAGGTCGCGAGCGACTTTGGTGTGTCGCTCCAACGGGTCGCTCTGGATCGGGAGCGACCTTGGTAGGTCGCTCTGAGAGGTCGCTCCGGGCTTCGCTTCTTGTCGTCTTGCCATAGAGACGCGAGCGACCTCGGGGTGTCGCTTTGGGAGGTCGCTCCGAGAGGGGTGTGAGATGCGAGCGACTGCACGGGGTCGCTCTAGCTAGGTCGCTCTGAGAGGTGCTCTGGAGCGACCTCATGACGTCGCTGCGGAACCTCGCTCCCATGCTCTGCTCGTCCAATGATCACCTGTTTCACGTCCTTTAAGCTCCAAATGCATCCAAATGTCTCCAGAAACTCCATGTGGTACTCAAATACCTGATAGAGACATATGTATGCAAAATGCAACCTAAACATGTCTAAATCCTAATCTATATGATGAAAATGTTTATGAATGAATGGATAAAACAATGTAAATATGCAAGATATCAGATGGATCTATTGTGATGCCTGCTGAAACTGATCCATACTATAAGATTTGGTGTCGTTGCAACAGTATGGTGAAGTCCTGGTTGCTCAACAGTGTATCTAAGAAGATATACACTAGTATTCTCTATTTCAGAGCAGCTGCGGATATATGGAAGGATCTACACACTCGGTTCCACAAATCGAATCTTCCAAGACTGTACAAGCTTCGACATCAACTTCATTCACTCAGGCAAGGCAGCATGGATCTTTCTTCTTATCACACTCAGACTCAGTCATTGTGGGAAGAACTCAATAGCCTTCATGTTCCAGCTCGCACTGTTGAAGGTCTTCTTGCTCAAAATGAGAACAACAGAGTCATAGATTTTCTCATGGGACTCAATGATAGCTATGATCATATCCGCAGTCAGATCCTCATGAAGAAAACCTTACCTTCTCTCTCTGAAGTGTATAACATTCTCGATCAAGAAGATAGTCAACGCTCTGCAAGGAACTCTTTTCACACTGAAGCTGATACAGTCACTCTCCAAGTTTCTTCTAATCCTAACTATGGCAAGAATCGTTCAGTCTGCACTCACTGTGGTGGTTATGGTCACATAATCGATCGTTGCTACAAGTTACATGGGTTTCCTCCAGGATTCAAACCTAAAGGGAAGTTCTTTACTAAGAAGCCTCAGTCTCAGAACTCTCAAGTAACAGCTAATGCAGTACTCACGCAGACTGATCAGCCAGAGGTTATAGCTTCACCAGGGTCTTCTTCTCTCACGCCAGAACAGATGCACCAGTTCATTGCGTACTTCAGTTCTCAACTTCACGGTCAGGGCAGCACATCATCACAAGACGGACTTCTTCCTTCGCCTTTAGCTGTACCAAAAGCTTGCAAAGCGAATGGTACTTTCCTTCCACTATATACTTTCTCTCTTATTGGCATGCCTTCAGCTCTTTCTTCGGGAAATACTGTAGTTTCAAGTGAGTCTTGGGTTATAGATTCAGGTGCTACTCACCATGTTAGTCATAACAAGTCTCTTTTCACTTCCCTTAAACCCTTACTAAACACTTTTGTTACCCTACCTACTGGAAACTCAGTGAGCATTATAGGCATAGGTCCTATTACTCTTATTGATAACATAACACTGAAAAACGTTTTATACATTCCTCAGTTTCGTTTTAATCTGTTAAGTGTTAGTTCTTTGACTAAGGATACTGAATCTATGGTTGGTTTCACTGCATCTGATTGCTTTATACAGGATCTTACACGGGAGTTGATGATTGGCAAGGGTAGACAAATTTGCAATCTCTATGTTCTTGATTCAGGTTCTCTCATTCCTGCTTTTCTCGATAATCAGAACAGTGTAGTTTGCTCTTCAACTGTTAATCATCACACATGGCATAATCGTTTAGGTCATCCTTCTATGGCTAAGATTGATACATTGTATGAAACCTTATCATTGAATAAAACAAAGAAACCTGAACTTTTTCATTGTGATATATGTCCTAAAGCTAAACAAAAACGTCTCTCTTTTCCATCTGATAATCACATTAGTGAGAATACTTTTGACATGCTTCACATTGATGTTTGGGGTCCATTCTCTGTTATAACTCATGAAGGAAATAGATATTTGTTAACCATAGTAGATGATCATAGTCGAGCAACTTGGATTTATTTGATGAAAACTAAGTCTGATGTTTTAACTGTGTTTCCTGCATTCATCACTATGATTGAAACCCAATTTAATAAAAAGATTAAAGCAGTTAGGTCTGATAATGCTCCTGAGTTATCCTTTACCAACCTATACCGTTCAAAAGGAATCCTTTCTTTTCACTCCTGCCCTGAAACTCCCCAACAGAACTCAGTAGTAGAGAGAAAACATCAGCACATCCTTAATGTTGCTAGGTCTCTTTTGTTTCAATCTAATGTTCCTCTTGAGTACTGGGTTTAGTGTATTTCTACAGCGGTCTTTCTTATCAATAGGATTCCCACACCGGTTTCAGGTAATAAATCACCATTTCAAATTCTCATGAACAAGTTACCAGATTACCACAATCTTAAAAGCTTTGGATGTCTATGTTACAAAAGTACCTCCACCCAGGGTAGAACTAAGTTTGCTCCTAGAGCTAAAACATGTGTTTTTCTTGGATATCCCACGGGTTACAAAGGGTATAGAGTCCTTGATCTTGAAACTCACAGTATTTCCATTTCACAGCATGTCATATTTCATGAAAACATCTTCCCTTTTGCTGCTTCCTCTCTTTCCGATACAGCAAAAGCTTTCTTTCCATGTCTTGCTATGCCTGATGATAGTGTACCTTCTGTACCATCATCGTCTGGTGAATCATCGGCTCCTGCCTCTTCAGCTTCTGATGTAGGTTTGCCTTCTGCAACTACATCTTCTCGCATTCGCAAACATCCTGTTCATTTGCAAGACTATCTTTGTAATTCATCTCATTCTCTTTATCCCATTTCTGCTTTTCTCTCCTATGATAAACTTTCCTCAAATCATTTTGCTTTTATTAATTCTACTGTCAACATCACTACTCCTAAAACTTTCAATGAAGTGAAGAAGTCTAAAGAGTGGTGTGCTGCAGTGGACGATGAATTTGTTTCTTTAGAACGCCTTGGTACTTGGGATGTCTGTTCTCTACCTGAGGGAAAGGAGACAATTGGATGTAGATGGCTTCATAAGGTAAAGCTGAATGCTGATGGCACATTGGATCGCCACAAAAGCCGTTTGGTGGCTAAGGGGTACACTCAAAAAGAGGGTGTGGATTTTGTCGATACCTTTTCTCCCGTAGCTAAGATGGTCACGGTGAAACTCTTACTTGCTTTAGCTGCAAAGAAGAAATGGTTTCTTCATCAACTGGACATCTCCAATGCTTTTCTTAATGGTGACCTCGCAGAAGAAATCTATATGGATATACCTCCTGGATATGCTGAGAGACAGGGGGACAATCTTCCACCAAATGCAGTTTTACGTCTTCGAAAGTCTATCTATGGCTTGAAACAAGCTTCAAGACAGTGGTTTCTGAAGTTCTCTGGCACTCTTATGGATATGGGATTTGAGAAAGTCAATGGTGATCACACTCTCTTCTGGTCTCATTCTGAGAAATGGTTTCTTATGGTGTTAGTATATGTTGACGATATACTAATCGCCAGTGATCATCAAGAGGCTATCACTTCTTTTATCAGTCAGTTAGAACGAAGCTTCAAGCTGCGTGATCTCGGTCAACCTCGCTTCTTCCTTGGTATTGAGATTGCCCGTTCTAACTCTGGTATATCTCTCTGTCAACATAAGTACGTGTTGGAATTGCTTACTGATGCAGGTCTACTTGACTGTAAACCTTCCTCCGTGCCTATGGATCCGAGTATTAAACTTGCAGCTGAAGATGGAGATCTTATTCCTAATGCTGAATCATATAGAAGAATGATTGGGAGACTCCTTTATCTCACAATTACTCGACCGGATATTTGCTTTGCGGTTCACAAACTATGTCAGTATTCTTCAGCGCCTCGTGTTCCTCATCTGAAGGCAGCTAACAAGATACTACACTACCTCAAAGGAACCATTGGTCAAGGCTTATTCTATCCGGTTGATGATGATTTTCACATTAAAGCATTTTGTGATGCAGATTGGTCTCAGTGTCCAGATACAAGACGTTCCATCTCTGGCTTTTGTATCTTTGTTGGGAACTCATTGATCTCTTGGAAATCCATGAAACAGGATGTGGTGTCTCACTCTTCTGCAGAAGCAGAGTACAGGGCGATGGCATTTACATCTAAGGAACTGATATGGCTCTCCCGGATGGTAAATGACTTACAAGTTGCTGAGCCTTCTGAACCTGTTCTCTATTGTGATAGTACTGCAGCTCTACATATCGCCAAGAACCCCGTTTTTCACGAACGGACGAAACACATAGAGCAAGACTGTCACTCTATACGAGAGAAGCTAGTTCGTGGACTGTTGAAAACGCTACACGTTCGGACGGATAATCAACTGGCTGATCCGTTCACGAAAGCTTTATACCCTGCATTGTTTCACAATTTCATGTCCAAGATGGGTTTTCTTAACATTCTAACGCCATCTTGAGGGGGACTATTACATACTGTATATTATATGCATACACATACTTGTATAGAGTAGATATTAGTGTAGAGCAGTCTAATGTATTTGAGTATAAATACTCCTCCTTGTACTCATTTTAACTTTAATGAAGATATTTCATATTACATTCTGTTTGTCAATAAGGTACAGTCCTCTCGCTGCCCTGAGATTTGCTTAAAATCGTATCTTTCGCGCTCGATTGTCTTACAAAAGAATGTTCGCTTATAAAGATGGCTCTAGAGGCCGGGAAAGCAACTCCGGCGCCTCAGGGAGTCATCATTATGGCTTTCTGCAAGGATTACAATGCTAGAACCGCTGATAAAGCTGGTTATATCATTCCCGTAGAAATCACTGTCTTCGATGTGAGTCTAATATAGTTGCTGGTAACGCTGGTTAGTATCTTCATTTCCGGTTCTATTAAGCTAGAGAAGTTTGGGTTTTTTCAATTTTCACCTTGTGATAGGAGCGCAATTTAAATAGTGATAAGCTTTATGAGATTGTTTATATGGTATGGTTGCAGGATAAGAGCTTCTCTCTTATCCTGAGGACCCCGCCTGCTTCGATTTTATTGCTTAAGGCTGCAGGTATTCTTTTCTCGAACCTGAATGGGTGCCATGATCAATGAATTTCCATTTGACCATCTTAGGCGCTTTCGTGAATCTTATCTTGCTTAGTTTTTGCTAGAATTTGTGCTCCTTCTCAGCTATGGATTTTAATTTGATAGCCTTGTTCCAGATCATTTGGCAATAAAATCATTTATATCGTATGAATTTTGTGATGTTTGAAATTTGTTGAATCATGGAAATAGGTGTTGAAAAGGGATCCAAAGATCCAAAGCAAGATAAAGTTGGGACAATTACAATAGACCAGCTGCGCACAATTGCAGCCGAGAAGCTGCCCGATCTGAACTGCACGACCATTGAGTCTGCTATGAGAATCATTGCAGGAACTGCAGCTAACATGGGGATCGACATTGACCCTCCGGTTCTTGAACCCAAAAAGCAAGCAGTTTTGTTGTAAAAGCCTGCAGAATAGTTTATGTTTTGATAATGCCTTGCTCGTTTCTAAATGTAATTTCCAAGTAGACATTTAAGCGAGATACATATAAAGATGTCTAATGTCTTGGTTTGCAACATGTGTTTTCTGTATACTAGGTGTTTTCTACCCCGTTTCGCAAAAAAAAAAATTTTTAAAATATTGTATTTTTTTTTTACTTTTCCAAAAAATTAATGTGCATTTGAACATTATTATTTTTATATTTTAACTTCAAAAATTTAAAAAAAAAAATCATATACATATTTTTGTATTCTTATTTCTTTTGTTTTGGTTTTACTAATTCAGTTTTGTTTTATTTAAATTTTAATAATGTTAATTATATTTTATGAAAACAAAACTATTAACTATATTATATTATATTTAATGATTATTTATTTTAAATATTTCTTTTATCACCCAGTTATGTATATATATATATTCTCAAAAAATGGATTTTTGTTTGTTCTAGTAGACATATGTTAAACTGAGAAAAATTACCTTTTAATAAACCTAATGAACCGATAAATAAATTTTTAAACATTTGATTATCAAAAATATTATTTAACTATTTTACTCTAGTTTCGTATATTTTTGATTCACACTTCCAATTAATTTGGGTAAAATGTTTATATGTATACAGAATATGATATATATGTTGATGTAAAAAAATATATTCGTAAGTATATTTAGCTTATTTTATTAATGTTATATATATATGTCAAATTAATATTTTATGAGTTATTAGTTATTAATGTATTTTAATAGTCTTTCCAAAAATAAATGTTTTTATAAAAGTTTACATTAATTATAATATATGAATTTATAGTCATTACCATATTAAAAAAAATACTCTACAAAAGAATATAAATCTTTATAAGTAAAACTATACATGTCACAATAAGATTAGTGTCATGTCACATTTTTGAAAGATATGTTATATTTTTTGTTGAAATTGAATGTGGTGATGACACATGCAAATTACTTTACAAATAATATCTAGGTAATGTTATCAAAATTGAAACGCATGAATGCTGGTTATGTGCAGGGGTGAGCAATAGTCTCATGAAAATTAGCAAGGTCATGACTGTATCCAGATCTTTTATATCCAGATGTATCCAGATGCTACATATTGATACAAATATTTAGATGCTACATATTGATACATATATTCAGATGTTATTCGTTTGGACATTATTACATCAACATTTAGACGTTGCATTTGGATGCAAAATCTACAATATTTAATATTTGAGATATTAAAATATGTATAGTTTGGACGCAACATTTGCATCTCAAAATCTAAAGAACCAAAAAAATTCAATACAAATATAAAATTAATTAAATAAGTTATTGTAATTGTTGTATATTATTTTTAAACTGAAACTTCATATTTTTCTAATGAAACCGTAAAATTGAGTTTTCCGGTAAAAATCGCAAATCGTGTTTTTCACGAAACTATAAAATCATTTTTCACCAAAACCGTAAAATCATGTCTTCCCGTCAAAACTACAAAACATATTGATCATCTTGTTGAAGTTTCTAGCCATGAGACTCATATTTTCCTTGATATGTTTCACTCGATCTTCTTCTTTTGTTTCCGCAGTGAATGCTACACCTTTCTGTCCTTTATGGAGTTCTTCAACACGTTCAATATCATGCACTTTCAGAATACCAGCCAGTTGGTTGAACTTCATCTCATGAGTATTCACATCAATCTTGAGAATAGCTTTATACGCTTCAAATCTTGAGTGCAAGCATCAAAACAGTTTCTTAACAAATTTTTTCTAATTATACTTCTTTCCAAGAACCGAGGCTTCGTTGGCAATTGAACTTATCTTAGATATGAATCTTCCAATGGATTCGTCATTTTCCATGCGCAAGTTCTCAAATTTTGAAGCAAGGTAATCTATTCTTGTCTTTTTCACACTTGTGTTACCTTCAAAGTGAGTGATAAGAGTATCCCATGCCGCCTTTGCAGATTCACAGCCTTGTATAATCTTAAACTGATCAAAATCAACAATGGAAAATATGGTGGTGAGAGCTTTGGAATTGATCTTTGAGACAGCTTTGTCAGAGTCAGTCTACCTTTCCTTAGGTTTAGGAACGATAGTCTTGTCTTCCATAACCATAGTAGGAGTGGTACATCCTTGATGTACAGCAGTCCAAGCATCATCATCTATGCCTCTGATGATGTGACGTATCCTCGTTTTCCAGTGTCCAAAGTTTCCCCTCGTCCAGCATGACCGGTTTTTGTAATGCTACGATTCTTTTCTTGGTTTCCATGATTACCACATGATTTCAACCTGTAAGTAGACTAGGCGGTCTATAGAGGAGAGCTTCTCTGATACCAAATGAAAGTTTTGATGGATACCAATAATAGATAGAACAATAGCAATACTAAGTAAAAGCAACTTGTATATTAAGAATCACTTAAACAATCTTCTTAAATCTGTTTAATCTGATTTACTCAACGTCACACTTGACTAGAGACATAACAATTCTTAATCTACCCAAAGCACAGTGCTCGAGATGTTCTCACCACTTGTTATCAAATGATCGCAGTTCAGAACACTCTCTAGAACTCGATATGAAATTCCCAAAACCGGTGAGTTATTTGAAATGCTCGATCCCACATATATACTACAACTAACTAATATATATTGTGATAGACATAAATCTTTCCAAATCTTCTTGTTTGCCACCTGGCCAAACCTCCTAGAATCTTAGATCATTATCTTCGACTAACAGCTTCCACTTGTTTTATACACCATGTGTAACACAGGCCGTGGGCTGTGTAACTCACACGAAACATCGTTTACATCTTGAGCTTACAGTTTTTTCTAATAAAATTAGGAGTTTTCCTGCGCAAAGCGCAAAAATAATAAGTTTAAATATAATATTTAAAAAAATTTACTTTACATTTTGACATTATTATTTTATATTTTTAATTTATTAATATTTCTAAAAAAATCGTAAATGTATTTTCATAAGGAAATTTGACAAGGTTGATACCATGTCATATTTGTTTTAGTCATATCATTTTTTTGGTGAGAATGAATGTGTTGATGACAAATAGATAAATCATCGTAAATAATAGTGTCTGGGGATGTGAACCTTTTCTTCTTCAATTTATTTTGTACAAGTACATATCACAAACTCTTGTAGAATTCCACAACAGAGAAACAGAGAGATGTAAATGGAACTTGGACACTAGAAAATCCAGCGAGGCGAGCTAAGACCTCGAATTCTTTCTTCGTTCTTTCTTTCCCAGATGGGTTCATGCTCATCATGAACATCTCAAACTGGAACAAGCTTCTGTCCAAGAGTGTACCTCCTGGAAAATCCGGGATAACCATATCGATCACAATCACCTTACCAGTTGACGGTAACGACTGATAACAGTTGCTGAGTATCTTCACGCAATGCTCATCGTCCCAGCTATGGAGCATCCACATTTGTAGTTGTAACAAGTCACACAAGAAACCCATTGTTAGATTTTCTGTTAAGCCTCACGAGTTAATGAAACTCTCAAATAAACTAACCTTCATGAAAATGGCTTCTCCTTTAGGAATGCTTGTAAACATGTCCCCAGCAACATTCTCAATGCCTACAATACACAAAATCAAGAATCTTTTGAAATCATTATCACAAAACAACAGAAGTTTTGCAAGAACTTGTATTTTATGCATACCTGGAGAAGCTGATGAAGTGTTTTTGATAACAGAGGACAAATCAAAGTTAATAGCTTTGAGGATGTGAGGATGCTTGGAGATTATTTTACGGAGAATAGAGCCATCTCCACCACCAACATCCACCAGCGAATTCACACCATCAAAGCCCTTGTACTTATTCACAACTTCGTCCATGAAAACTTCATTGAAACCTTTCATGGAGCTTTGGAACACTTCTCTGAATCTAGAATCTCTGCCTACCAACTCGGCTGCACTTGAACCATGAGCCTTGTTGAATGGAAGTCCTCCTTCACGAACAGAGTCTTTAAGGTCGTACCTTAAATAAATTCATAATTAATTAGATTACCTACAAGAAAGAGTGCTGCATCATGTTTCAGACAAAAAGAGTTTAGGATGTTGTCAGTGAATTTACCAGATGTCAGTCACGACCTTGTCCTGAAACAGATTAACCAACGGAGCCAACGAGCCACCTCCGTCTCGGTTCTTGGTGAAGTACTTGGCAACAGGAGCTAAGCGGTAGACCTCACGTGGGGCACCTTGGTCAGTGGAAACAGAGCACGTGAGTATGGAATAGCTCGCTAAACATCGAAGAATCCGATTGAGTAAAGTTGAATCGTGGTGTGTTTGTGTTTGAGTGGACAAGAGAGACATGATCTGAGAAGCCGAGAGGGGAGAAGAAGGGCCAGATTCGGATAGGATGTCGAAGAGGCCAAGATCTATTGCTGTCTTCAGAATCATAGGAAGAACAGAGGAGCTTGATAGGATCATGGCGTACAAAGAAAGGTTTTCTTCTTCCATTTTGCGATTCCTTTGATTCTTGAAACTGAACCAAGAAGTGTCTTTTGAGAATTCATCATTTCTTTTTGACTATAAAGAAGACGTGATAGCTTAAAATTATGAATGCATCATTTCTTTTTGACTATAAAGAAGACGTAATAGCTTCTAATTTGACAATTCTGACCATAAAAAGAGACAGTCGGTTTAAATATTCTCCTGGGAGGGATTTTGATAAGACAAGTAGCTAAGGCAGAGACAATCAGAGAGCCAGGCAGAGTCAATGAGCATCATCGTCTTGGAGAGGAAACAAACATCAATATTTGTGGAGTGAGGCCCAATGGGATTTTTAAAATAAGACTATTGGCTATGACTAGGCTTTGATCACATTTTCTCAGGCTTTACTCGTCTGGAAAATGTCAAGCTTGAGTTACAACTTTTGTGCTATTATGTTTCTTCTTACATGTGAATTTTCTGTGTTTGACTTTTGTATAAAACTTTGATAGTATTGTTCAGTTGGATATAGTGATGTCAACTTTGCATTTCTTTGTTTACACATTCTTGAAAGATGAACTTTTATGTTCTTGAGGTTAGTTCTTTTATGTTTTAGGCCATGTAGGAGTAGGAAATGAGAATTCTAAGAAAAATAGAAGTGAGAAGAAAAAAGTCGCAAAGCTGTTATGAAGTTTGAAGTTTGGCATGAAACCTGCCTCACCATTTAGAAGATTCTTATCAAGAATGTAAAACTTTCTAACCATAAACTCTCATTTCTCAATCTTCCTGGTAAATGAAAAACTTTTTGATTCTGGAGAATATTGCATCCCTCAAGTGTTACTCGTCATACCGAAGCCAGACGTTTACAATAGTCCCAATTCCGGGACTTGTGTCATATTTGGAATGAGGCAAGAATCATGATCTGAGCTCTCAGCTACAAACTCAAGCTGCATAACACGGCAACCATGATCCATAGTGATGTTTCTGAAGTCACCACTTGTTGTCCACAAGAAATAAGAGACATTGACCTTGTGGCTTGTGATGACCCAAGCAGGTGTCTGTAAGGTCAAAGCCGTGAAGGCTCTAAAGGCAAAGTGATGGAGATATTGTTTCAGCCATTGCGGAACTCACGTTGCATAGCCATTTCTTCTTTTGCCTTTGTTTCATTGTTTCTTTTCCTGCCACATTTTAGCTAACCACTTTCTTGGAACACTACTTATTTCTTACTTAGGGTCATTCTCTTTCCATACTATGGAAAAATCCAAGACTTACGTGACTCAATTCCAAGTTCGTAAGAAAAAAAGCACTATATTACAAAAGAGCGTTATGACATAGTTAAGAGAAAAGTTACAAATCGCTTGTTTATACATCTGATAATTCAAGATCAGGACCACATAACAAGAAAACATTAAAATCTTCAGCAATCAAAAGGCTCCACGACCAAACAGCACCCAGATTCTGGCAAAAAGAAAGACAAGTTTTGATCAGTAAGGATTATGCAAGTAAAGTACTGAGATTATAACTAAACTCATTCTCTCGAGCATGACAATTGAATGAAAAAAAAAAAAAAAAAAAAAAGAGAGCACCAACTTCATCCTTCTGCACGTTTGGTCACAACACATGTCAGCCCTGTTCTCCGAAATTTTACATGCGAACCTGCAAAATCGAAAGCAAATGAACAAAAGGACCTCTTGTGCAAGCCTTACCACATGTAAAATTGCATTAAACTTCATCCTCAATAAAATGTCAAATGATGAGGTAATATGGGATGATTTGATGTCACCTTTCTAATACACCTCAAGAACCAGGATTCGAAAGAGAAGTCTCGTATACCATCAAACACCTCTCTGCTTCAGCCTTTAGCCATAAGCTTTTATAGAACAGTGACTGCGGGTTAATCTGCTCCTCGCCTTGATGATTCTGCTGGTAACCACTTTTAGCCCCAACCTGCATGTTAATCAGAACCAAAGATCTACCTCCTGATAAACACTAAATCACACATCTCAAGTATGCAGAGGAAAAAAAAAAAAGCCATACCTGACCAAACCCCTCATCTTTGGTCACACCATATTGATACAAACCAGAATCTGGAAACGTCTCCCCTGAGACCACAGAGTATTTCTCCTTCCTTCTAACACCAAGGTCGACGGTCATATTGTTTGTGCTCGGAAGCTGAAGGTCTCTAATCGATAGCTAATACCACAGAGGATTTTGAATCATGGTGACACATTTAACACAATATCATTTATGTAAAAAAAATCTACAAGAGCCAAGAGGTGGAACAAGATACCTTACTCTTGTTAGATAAAAGCTGTAGATCATATGAATTGTGTTGTACAACGCTTCGTTCCTGAATGCCATTTTGGATGTACATGTTGAGATTCTGTACAGTACTGTTAATGAGATGAAGCTCTTCCGGTGAATCTGAAGATTCTGAACCATGTGCAAGTGTTAGTAACTCTGATAGTCCATGAATCGTTGTAAGTAGTTTCATCACATCCATCTTTGGAGATGAGCCACCAGATGAAGCTTTCGCATTCCTTGAAGACGAACCCGCTGCAGTTTCCACCACGTGAAATGGAAAATCTTGATTACCGTTCACTGAAAGGGTAGTGTTTGGCTCCACCGCATACCACTTTGTAGACCCAAAGTTAGTGTCAGCTGTTGGAGATTTAAATGAAGAACTTCCATAGCTATATGCTTTCGGTTTGGTATCAGGAAGAGAGAACTGAGGAGCCAATGGATTCAGTCTCCTCTGACCACGAGACTTGTTATATGAACCTGATATATGAATAGGAGCAGCTTCTCGCGAAGGTGTATCAATCTTGACCTTCCCTAGCAACTTATTATCTGAATAAGTAGTTGAATGTGCATTTGTCTCAAAAGCTGAAGGAGTTAGTTTTGCATTTGAGGGAACAAACACAGGAGCCGAAGGATCCAACCTTTTAGATTGCTGGAACTCATTTCCATCTTGAGATACAAAACCCAAACTCTCATCAGCCAAGATGCTTGCAGCATCGTCTAAGTTGAATTCCGCTGAGGATGATGGGAAATCAGAAGAGAGAGACTTCTTCAAACCATCCTTCTCAAGAACCTTGATAGAGTTGGATGGTATAAACTGTGGCGCCAAAGGATTCAATCTACGAAACCCACTGAGATCATCATCAGTAGAACGCCTGCAAATGGCACCAGCTGAGGCGGGAGTCTCGCGAGAGTTTATTCCTATCCAGCAAGGAGTATCTTCTTCAGAGTCTGTAGAAGAATGTTCAGCTGCGTTGGCACATGACAGTTCCAGCTCGCCATCGCCAGCAACGGTGGAGGACACAATCAGCATCTCAGGCAATTTCGAGACAAGTGGATTGGGGTTTAGCAAGGCTGCAAACAACACACACAAAAGGTACCCAATTATCCGCTAATCCAAAAAAAAAAAGAAGTTAAAGAAGTTTTGAGTTACCTTTGGTGGTTGTGTCCACATCGCGAGAGAGAGAATCATCGGAGGACAAGAAGGAGAGGTCTAAAGTATAATCACGGAAGATAGAATCTTCGTGTTCAGATTTGGAAGCGGAGAGAGAGCTTCGTAAACCATCAATTCCAAGACTACACTGCTTCATCGGAGAACGGAAGGGGATTTTCGAACAAGGTTTCGTTTCTCACCTTCCCCTTCCTTGCGAAGCTTTTTCTTCAGGTCAAGAGTCGATTAAAATTAATGAATAACAAAACACGTCGTTACTGACTCGTCCAATTTCGGATGACGACGAGATTTTCACGATTTGTTATTGAGAAAATTACCTAGAAATAAAAAACTTTTTTTTTTATCATAAATATAAGGGCTTATTTGCCAAATAACCAAAAAAAAAGAGTAATTAGATTTTTATTGAGAGGTTAGAGAGAGATAGGAAGAGAAATAAGGAGAGAGAGAGTGTTTTTGGTTAGATAGTGGGTTTGTATTTTTTTTATGGTTATAGGATGCAATTTCCCTAAATATAAACCTGAAAATAAAAATGAACAAAATAAATTTAAATGTTTTATCAAAATAATTAAATATATCTTTATATCCCTAGAGTTAGAGCATCTTCAAAAGACACTCTACAACTGCAAATATGAAGTTTTTTGCTATTTAAAAAGAAACTTCAAAACTTCAGATTTGAAGTTTTGAGAAGTAAAACTCTATATTTAAAGTTTAAAATTCAAATTTAAAGTTTCATATTTTTATTTGCATTTTGGTCTCTACAATCACACATCACCTTTATGATTCATAAATATTTTCTCGTTTATTGTTTTATTTCTTAAAAAAAAATCTCATAAATATTTTAATTTTTTTTACAGATTTTAAATTTTACACATAAAATTAAATAAAACTTTAAAAGAAGATTTAAAATATTTTAAGCTAGATTTAGACAATAATAATATACAAAACAAAACTTAACAAAAAGATTTTTAAAAATTACATGAAGACATAACTATTACACAAATTTAAATATTACAACAACACTAATAGTCAGTAAGTTTGATCCGGAACCTTCAAAATTTTCAAATATTGTCCAAATTTTTTTGTGTTACTGAAAATGGTTGTTGTTGTTGTTTTTGATGTTTTTTTTTTACAATTCTTTCTTGTTCATATCGAACATATTCACGACTATTAATATAATTGAAAGGAAATTAGTCTTTTAGCAATATTTTATGTTTCTCTTTTACTTTCTTGTTCCGATCTAATGTATTTACAAGTATCAATATTATCAAATTTTAACAACTTTTAGTTCGTAATCTACAAAGTAAAAATGAGGAGAGCCATTTTTACTTCGAGATGCACTATTAGATTATATATGCATTACGAAAATCATTTTATGAAATAATATGGTATTTTGTTTGAAGTTTAATATTAATTAAGTTATTTTATTTAAATTTTTATATTTTAGTAAAATATTTTATTAATTAATATTGTTGCAATATGTTTATATATGTGCTAGTTATTTACAAAAGTTTTATGAATTCAAATTAGTTATGACAAATATAAGGACCATATTATAAAATATAAATAGTTTTGAATTTGAATTTAAATTTTTGCTTTTGGAGAAGAACACCTTTAAACTTCAAATATAGAATTTTGGAAACTTCAAAATAGAGTTCCTTTTTGGAGATGTTCTTAAGTAATCTAGACATTAGAGTTTAGAATTAAGGGGTGGAGTTTAGAGTTTAGAGTTTAGGATTTAGGGTTTAGAATTTAGGGTTTAGAGTTGAGAAGTGGGGTTTTGCGGGTAAGATTTAAAATTTTAACAATTAAAAAAAATTAAAATTTTCAAAATAAAAAATATGCTATTTTGGTCATTTTAGTTTTTGAAATCTATTTTTGTGAAAAACTTAAAAATGTCTATTCGAGTGAACTACCCTTTGTTATTTCACACCTTTTATTTTTAAATATTCCTATATGCTCTCTCTTTTGATTGTAAAATTTACACGTTCGTTTAAAAGTCATTAGTTGTCCAATCGGAAAAAAGTAACAATTCAAAAAATTTCAAAAACTTGATAAAAATAAGATTGTCGAGTTTCTAACACAAAACAAAATTCCATAAAATAATAATGATTAATCAATTAAAAAAACTAAATTATCTTACATTCTAAACACTAATCGTATCTACCTTCTAAATATTTAAATACAGTGGTGGATGCAGGAATTATGTTGAGGGGGTGTCAAAATACCAATTAAAAGAAAGAAAACAAATAAAAAGTGTCAATATGATGATTTTGCCAAAACTACCAAGAAATTTTGTTGATATTACGCACAATTAAAATTTTGTACAGATTTGACACCCCAATCTCTTTAGTGGATCCGCCAATGCTTAAATATGTAAAGACTTCAGATCAATGAATACTTAAATATTTCAAGACTTCAACTTTGATAAACCATCTTTAATTTTTAATAAGAGTCCATGAAAATACCTAAGAATACTTTTGGAATCCAAAATGATGGTGGAATGGATTCATACTTAAGAATTCTACAAAATATTAGCGGCTCGAAATGCAAATTATTTATCTTTCTTAAGAACATATTTTTGCGAGCTGGTGGTATAGATACCCCTTCATACATATTAACTAGCTTATCTACAGCGAAGCCCCTGTTGTGTTGGGGATTCGGCAGAAGATACATTCAGGTTATGATGTAAAAGTATGAGAAGAATCATGGATTCCGGCTTCACTTCCGCTAGGCCAAATTTCCCAGTAGCACATCCCAAAATGACATTTAGTGATTTTATTATTGAAAACTCAAAAGAATGGGACATCACAATGCTTGAGAACTTTGTAGCATAAGAAAATATACCCTTGATTAGAAGCTTGGCCATAAGCCGATCTTTACATCGTGATACTTATTGATAGAGTTTTACCATAAAGTGGTATGTATACTATTAAGTCAGGATACTGGGTGGCCAAACACAAACTTAAAAATTGAAGAAGATGTTGTTTACACATATCCAAGCATCATGAAACTCCAAGCATTTGCTCGAAAGTTAAATGCTCCTCAAAAAATTTGTCATCTTATATATCAGTTAATCACATGACATGTAGATGTCACAAAGAATTTTGAACCGTCTACTTATGCAATTGATAATATTTGTCAGAGATGTTAGAAACCTTATGAGTCTGTAACTCACGCTATCGTTGAATGTCCACCAACACTTCAAGCAAGGGCCCTAGCAGCTACACAGTCTCTTCCAAATATTTTCCATGTGTCCAGCATTTACATTAACATGAATTATATTCTTTTGGTTAAAGACTAGTATTGGAGATCCGAAGATGGACAAAGACCATTATCCATGGATAATTTGGTATCTATGGAAAGTAAGGAACGATAAACTATTCATAGGAATTGATAGAGACCCGCTTGAGCTGATAAGATATGTACAAGGAGAATGTCACGCATGGTTTTCAGAAAAATGAACCAACTACAACAAATTTGATCCAATCACCAGTAGAAACATCTCAAATCTTACGCTCAGAGAATATATGTTTGGTAGGTGGTTCTTGGACCTTGATATACTATGGATTTCATCAGTTTTTATCCATAATACAAGTCCTACTTAGAGTATTTATATTATGTTTCGAATCTATTTTAGAGTCTTTTAAGGTCCAAAAATGTTTTGGAGAATTGTAGATATCATAAAGCCATATGGAGCTTAAAGATAAAGAAAATCGCAGTTGTTCAAGGAAATAAAAGATTGAATCAAGATTTAGAAAACCATCCTTGGTATCGCTCGACACTGACGCGAGTACGGGCCAACTCAATTTCCAAAGTCAAGTTTGGCCCAGAAGTCTCCACATATTATGAGATTTCCCTTGGCCACCTTTATACACACACACACACACACACATATATATATATATAGTTTTAAGCCATTGTTTATGCTAATATGGTTTTAACATACTTTAGAATACTTTCATAGAAGCTTTATTGTTCTTAGAGTTTTGGAGAAAAGATTAGAAGACTCCTTCAGAGATTTAATTGGAACTCTAATATTTCTTACTCTATATTTTTAATGTAATTCCTTTAGTTTATCTCTGTGTCTTGCTTTAATATGTACTAGATTTTGACCCGCGCAGGCGCGCGGGTGTATATTTTGAAAAATATGTTGATATTTGTTTTTCATGTAATTATTAAGGTTTTACAAAATAAATCCAAAGAACAGAACCGATACCGATCCGAAAATATAGTACCAAACCCGAACATAAATTGATTAAATATTCGAATTATTCAAAATTTTGTTATTTAGAGAACCAAATCTGATCCGAACCGAAGTATTCGGGTACCCGAATTTATCTAAAAATAGATTTATATACTTATATATATTAATTATTTTTAGATTTAACGTATATAAAACATTAAGAATGATACTTTTAAATTGGTTTAAATACTTGAAAATATATATATAGATAGTCAAAAGTAAATATCTGCAATAGTTAAAGTATACTCAAATCACCAAAAATACTTAAAATAATTATTGATTCTGTATCCAAAATTTTAAATCAAACCAATTGATATGTTAAGCTTAGGTATTCTGACATATGTTATTCAAATTTATAGGTAATATAGTATTTTATTTAAAGATTTTGAGAAATTTAAAATAGATAATGATTTAAAACTTTAAAAATAATTTAAATGGGTTATCCAAACGCGAACCAAACCCGCAAAGATCCGAATCAAACTCAAACCAAAATTTAGAAACATCCTAATAGGGCTTAAATCTTTGACTCCGAAAACCCGAAACACAAACCGATCAGAACCAAACCCGTATGGGTGCCCGAAATCTCATCCCTATTCATTATTATATATCGTATACTGTCATCATATAATTAATTGTATTTTATACGTACCATCATATAAGTAATCATATAATTAATAGTATTTTATACGTACCATCATATAAATAATTACATATATTATATTTATAAAACTTAATAGGAAATATTAAAAACGATAATTTGAGTTGGTATTTCAAATTGGGCTTTGTATTGTATTTTTATTATATATATTGACAACACTTTTGTATAATGGTTATTGAAAAATAGTTTAGTAAAAATCCATTTTTGAATATATGTATTAGTTTTTAATCAATTTTTGATATAAATCAACTTTAAATTATTATTTTGATTTGAAATATGTGTATAAAGTTTAAATTTTGTTTTATGGTTAGTTTAGAAAAGAAAAAGTTTTAGGCGATTAGATTGACCCGTTTTCGTATATTTTAAATCTCGCCCAGATAGATAGTTTTTTATAATATGATGGACTTTTAATTTTTCTTAAAAACATAAGCCCATTAAGTTTTTTCTTCTTAATACTACTATCCTTGTTTCCAAACAAAATTAATTTTTTTTTAAAAGACTACAATTTATGTTTCCAAACACTCCAAATTTTTTTAATAGTCCTATTCAAGTCTCCAAACACTCCAATTTTGTACTTGAGTTTTAATAAGATAGATGAATGGTTACAGGTGTTTCAAAAAAGTGTTTCAAAAAGATGAATGGTTACATTGTTAGATTTAGGGTTTTCTAGGGTTTTGATGAATTATAAAACATAGAACTGATACGATGATTTAATTGGATCCTTCACAGGATTGAACTTATTGCTTGTATTCTATATTAGCTAACTAAAAACTTAAAGATAAGATAATAGACAACTGCGAGAGTGGATTCGACTCCTGAAACTAATCATGCTGAGCTAGGTTGTAAGGCGCATAAAAGAGTTGGTTTAATTAGCTTAGTGAGTAAATCGATCTGAACAGTAATGCTTGTGTAAAAGAAGTATCAATCAACACTCTGTAGTATTGATCGAAACTCTTCCTTAATTCACATACGAGAGTTGAAATTATAGGATTTAGACATCTGATTAGACTCGCAGCGAGAGTTGTATATCTTATTAATTGAATTCAAGCTCTAGGATGGTACCTATCCCACCTTTAACATCTATAAATTATAATTTTGATATCATTTATGAAATTCCCTAAGCTAGTGTTTTCTGCATCTTATTTACTACTGATATTTATTGTTTTATTTATTGCTTTCAATATACTTGTCTAGTTTAATCTCAACTAGATTTTGATCTGTGTTTTAAATCGCGGGATTATGTTTCCGTTAAAAAAATTATTGATTCGTTTATTTTTTCATAATAGATGTATCGAACAAAATACATGTAGTCATAAAAACCTAACCAAATCCAAATATAGATTCATAAAATAAATGAGCAGTTCCAAAACTTTAGAACGTGAATAACTGAAACCAAATTTGGAAAGAACCAAAATATTTAGAGTACCAAAAAACACCAAAATCACAATTATATACTCAAATATATTAATTATTTTAGATAAAATATCCAAAATTCTGTAAAATACTCGAAAATACTTTAAATTATTCAAAATATCTTAAAATATCAAAACATCCAGAAATAAATATTTGAAATAAAAAAATACTCTAAACATCAGAAATATCTAAAATACATAAATATGAAAACACTGTACATTTTCATCGAATAAAGCAGCTAAACACACAACGATCATGTTGATTAATAGTGATGGTAATGATATGTTTTAAATTATAATATACACTAAGTACATTGTAAGCATTTTTAAAAATATTTTGCTATAAGTTAGGAATGAAATCAATTTATAGTGAAGCTAACAATCTTATATATTAAAATAGAAGTCATGACTTTTTTCATGTGTGATTTTTTTTTTAATTTGGACCATCACTTATAAATTTTATTAAATATATTTTATTAAGACTAATAATACATAGAATCTTTAAAATACTTTAATCATAATATCTTTTGATATCTTTTCATTTAAAATATAAATATATTTATTTTAAAATTCTAACAAATCTGTTTTAAAAGATTTTTACAAGATCTTCATTTTCGAAATTATATTTAAATATTTTCACTAATTTCGAAATTAGTTTGAAATATTATTATACATTAATAATTCTGAAATCTTTTATAAAATGAAAAATAAAAAAATTCTGTAATATTTTATATATTATATAATCATAATCAATCATATATTAAAAGAAACTTATTATATTGAGCTAAACATAATAAATTTGTATTAAATTTATAAATCTTATAAATTTTATTTTCGTAAGTATAAAATATTTATGTTCAAAAATAAAATCTAATACGTTGGTAAGATGGGTTAAGATTAGCAAACTATATAATACATGTAAATTAACATGTATTTCTTTAAAGCTTATAATATAAAATATTTGTAACTACTTTAAATTTAATAAACAGATGTTCTTATAATTATCTATTTAAAATCCATTAAGTAAATCAATTTAAATATGTATTTCTAAAAATTTGTACTAACCTATGAACTTTTTCAATGGAAATCCATCAAAATAATAAATATTTTAGTTTAATTTTATAATTTATTAAAAATATTAAATTTAGAGAATAAATTATTGCAAATAAGATTATAGACTTATAGTCTCAAAGTCGTTAGATTTTTATTTGTAAGAATATTAAAAAAAAATATAAAATTAAGTTTTTAAAAAATATAAAAATGATTTCTATGGAAAAGAGACACATTATGTATTTTTATATAATTATGTATAGTACTAATAACATATGAAAATGAAAATATTATGTTATTATGCTTTTATGATTAATAATATCTAATAATTGTGTACCGTACGTATGTGTAAGAGATAAAAAAAAAACAGAATACATAATGTTCAATAGAGTGTAAAAACTAATGTTCAGTTGTCATGTAAGAAGATGTCAAAGTGGACTAATTGAACAGTTAGCAATATAATGTTTACTAGATTTTGATCCGCGCTTGGAAAGCGCGGTTTTTTTTTTCAAAATTAAGTATATATTTAAGCGCGGGTTTTTTTTTCAAAATTAAGTATATATTTTAGATGATTTTCTATATAAGAGTATAAGTTTAAGTACATTTATTTGGAATCTCGAGTTGAATTGTAACAAACTGAAAAAAAAAATTGAATTGAATTTCATAAATAACCGAGAATATCATATTTTTCTAGAACTTAAAATTAAAACTGAACCAAAAACTAAAGGGTACCTGAATATTTAAAGTACAAATTGTATATTTACAAATATTAATGATGATGACTAATAGTGCATGTACATTTAATTGGTGAGAAGAAAGCATTATATTTTCTAAATTATTGAACTCTTTTTAGTGGAGTACATATGTGATCTATAAACGAATTAAGATATAAACAATTTTTTATATCCGATCCAAACTTGTGATCGAACCAGTAAACATGGTGGCCGTATATAATCCATACTGGCTTATGTTCGTCATATAACATTCTTTCAGATTTTTTTACAAACTCATCTGTTTCCACAAACTTCGTATTTAGTGAAAACTTATTAATTAAAAATCCAATAAAACCAAAAAATCTGTCATTAACATGTGGCCCGACACCGATTGACCCGGGAAAACCATAATTATTTTTAATACTTATTTAATATTTCATCAATACCTTATAATAGTACATAAAACTAAATAAACTTTTTTTGTCATATAAATAAATTCATTGTATTTATATTATGCATTTTAATTTATAGGTTTTGTAATGATCAACACTATTACAATTTAAATGTATATATTTTATTTTTTAGAAGCATACAATTGGTTCACACGTATTAATAAAATTAAAGTTATGATTGATAGAATGAGAATTTTTAATATATCATGAATCCAAAGAATTAAATTAATAGGTATGCAGTCTTTGTCCCAAAAACCAAAATACAAAATTTTAATCAATGAGAATTAAATTTTGTTTGTAAATCTAAGAAAATTTTGGAAAATAGTCATTTTCATTAAAAGTGAAAAAAATATGAATGATTATGTCTTAATAGTATATGTATTCTTATTTAACTTAGATTGTTGTAGTTGGTAGTATATTTAAGTGTCATTAGATTTGGTAATCGTTGTTGATGGGATAAATATGATCGATCTTGTTTAATATAGTATTCTCGTATAGGGGTTTTAATCTTTTGACTTCTTCATCACAATGATTGTGATCCCACCATGTTAGGGGTTTTAATTTTTTATGGTAACATAAAAAGATAAATATGCATAGTTAGTTATTAACTGCGTATAGTTAAAGTAATTAATTGTAGGACTAAAAATATAATAAATTGTTATAGATAGGTCCAACAACCTTTTATAAGTAGATTTTTAAAGACTGCTTCCCTTTTAATAGTATAGATACACGTGAAATTTAATTAAATGGGACCCATATATAATGTGCTGGTCAGATTAATATGGAGTTTAAATGTTTAGCTTTCATTGGTTTGCATTTTTTTTTTTTGAACGTCTGGAATGATATTAATCATAGGGAGTCATAAAACACTAAGGCAATGCCTTCTACCACATGGTAGTAAATTTAAAATGAAAGCAGACAACACTCTAAATAAGAGTCAAGAGCCACTTCAAATCTTTTCTCGAGCAATCCGGTCGTGAAGCCAGGAGGGGCCTCCCATCGCTAAATAGGATTGAAATCTTCCATCTCTCAAAACGCTTCTAGCTATATCACGGGCAATCCCATTTGCTGTAGTTTTCTCTCCTTCAAAAGCCACCATTTCAAATTTTTCCGTTAGCTTTATCACCTGTTGTAATAAACCTATGTGCCTTGGCCATTGAAGCGGGGCTTTGATAGCTTCCATCACCTCATTGTAATCTGATGCAATGATCACTTTTGTAACTCCTATATCATTAAGACTCGTCAGCGCCCAGATCACACACCGAATCTCTGCTACCATACGGTCAGGTGCGTGAGTGATCGCATCACGTGCATGGTAAGACACATTCCCATCCTGGTCTCTTGCTATCCAAGCTATGCCACTATGTAAGGTTGAACTCCTCCAGTTGGCGTGAATATTGCACTTGATCACGCCCTCCTCCGGTGGCAACCATCTATCATTATTCTGCAAACAAGGTCTCTCCATATTATCTCGTGGTGAGACAGCGTTCAGTAAGAACCATTGTTCCACTTCCTCCCTTATGTCTCGGAATGTTTTCTCTTGAGAAACCTGTGTCTCGGCATACAGAATAGAGTTTCTGTTCTTCCATATTAACCATAATACCCATGGAATAGAGCGAGCTAAGGTCGTCGGTATGTTCCTATCCTCCATCATACCAAAAGCCACTGAGAGGTTCTCTTCAAGAGCACGTTGCAGGAATGTAGAAGGTAGAATAATGCCGATATCAGACCATATACGTGAAGCAGTTGGACATTGAAACAAGACATGGTTGATTGTTTCTGGTCCACTTTGACATAGTTTACAAGTAATATCAACGCCGAGGCCTCTGGAGTTGAGGCATTCCGTAACCGCAAGCGCACCAGACACAGCTCTCCACAAGAACATTCAAATTTTGGGTAGTGTAGGGATTTTCCATATTCTTCTCTTCAGGACATTACGCGCCTGATCCTCTTGTGATACTGGCCCCATCGACGATGCCTTTGTTCTAGCTATCAGCTCAGATATTATGAATATTCTCTTAATTTGATTGAATTTTTAAAGCAACAACCAGTGGCACAACTTGTAATTAACAAAGATAATTAAAGGTTAATTCTCATTTGTATTTCAGCTTTAATGGTTTAGATACCTATAGTCTACAGTGTACACACGCTTCTTGTGGATCCGATCGCTAAGTTCTGCAATTGATTCTTATTAGAAAGAGTTGCGTTAGGGTAATTTGAGCATAACAAATTTAGCGCCGTTGTCGGGGAACATTAGATTTGCCATTAGATTTTGTGGACAGATTTAGTCTAGGTTTTGGTTTTAGTTTTTATTTTTACTTGTAAAATTTTCTTGTTTCTTTCAGGTTTATGTCCAACAACACCAAAAGCAACAAGGAAAAAGAACTTTTATTTTTGGATCCTGCAAGGTTTGAATGTACAATCCGCGGATCATATATAATGAAATGAACTTTGAATCTAAAGATTTAAAACCGGAATCATATATACATAGGCAAATGGTAAGGCTGCGGATCAGCTTGGGCCCAAGGGCCGGGATCGGGTCATTACACCATGTCCATTGCTTCTTCACTTGGAAAGATGAATTGGAATCTCCTTCCTTCCATAACCGGACCATGTACAAAACCCTCCAGTCCCCAAACCCTAGGCATGGTTGCAATAATGCCTCTCAGATTTTGTTTTTGCGGCATAGTTGGGCACTCCACCAAGATGAAACGATTCTCCTCAGCGGCCTGACCTACAACTTCAGAGGGTAGGACAAGGGAGCATCATTACTACCAAGAAAAATGTCTTGAATCACACGTCTAATGTTTTCTGTCATAGTGTCTGTAGTAGGAGAAGAAGATTTGGAAATAGCAAAAGTTTGAGTGCGGATAAAGAAATTTCCCAAGGCCATCTATAAATAGCCTTTACAGTTTTCAATAGCACACACTCATCACGTTGGGAAAGTGGTTCCCCCATGGAAGTACAAAGCATAGTGGGAGTACAACGTGTGTAAAACCCACATTCACAAAATCTAAACCCTTCAACCACTAAGATCGTGGTGAGAAAATATAGGATCTGGGTCACTTTCGAAATCGCCCAGAAAATCGCCAAAACTGTTTTGTAACCGCCATCAAATTAGAATTATTTATATTTAACAAAAAAATGAGATCACAGCTATTAGTGACGTGGATTTGTTAATAATTTTAATCATTTTTAATTATAATTAATCACATTTAAAAAAATTTAGCCAAGGTTGTTTATTGTAATTTACTAGGTGTTTACCAACATTTGAATAATTTTCAAAACTTGTATGATATTCTAGTCCCTATCACAAATTTTCTATACTTATTGAGTAATAACCTCTGTATATTATGTAAAGTATCACAAAAATTATCAAAATTTTACATATATTTCGGTTGTTATTGTCACCATTTAAATACTATCTTGCATTGTTTATTTTACGTAAAATAAACTTATTCAGCATGATGAATTTATTCAAATGTACCACAATAAGACTGAGTTCTACTGTGACACCTCGATTTACATAATAAAATATTACGATAAATAAATAATTCTGATACCAAAAATGTGACACCGGTCACTTTCGAAATAATAAAAATAATACGATAAATGATAAATTCTGAAATCTCCATTTATAAATATTTGAAAGTCAACGTCTACGCTGGAAATCCAGTAAATAAAATAAACGTCTGAATAATAAAAACATCATAAAGCCGGAAGTCTGAAATGTATAAATAAGCGGAAACGTCTGAAGCCCAAAGGCCTGAAAGCCCAATAACACCCAAAGCACCAAACCGATGTAATCACTTCTGGTCGTGAGTCTCACCTGAAAGGGGGAAAAGAAGGAGGGGTGAGCAACAGGGGAGTTGCCCAGCGAGGTATGGGATGCTAAACCGCAAACCACTGACTCAGTTCATAACACTACAACTATGTAGGCCTAACTCTAGTATGAAACAAACACGGTGCCTACATGACACAGAACAATCAATATATGCCTAGAGCACTATGCGTCGAAAGTGGCGGAGACGATTCCCGGCGGCGGAGCGTGGCTTGCACGCGGAGGTGAAACTTCCAGAGGTTCTAACGGCTTCGTCCAGACCCCGATTGCGGCATGGTCGGTAAATACAGCTTCTTCTTGATGAGAGGAACATGATCACGGCTTTGCATGCGTGAGATTCTCAACGGTTAGGAAGTTATGGCCGATTTACTGAACGGACGAAAACAAAGCTCAAAGGCATGGCGGTTTCCGGCGATTGTCAGCTGCGGCGAATGGTGGTGATGAGCTCAACGTGCGGTGGCTCCAGCTGTGGCTCAGTCTCTCTGGTGGCTCCATCTCTACAAAGGTTTCCCATCTCTTTTTCTTCTTGAACTCTCTTTTTCTTAATTCTCTCTCTCTCTCTAATTTTCTAACTTCTGATTTTTTTAATTCTTTGCAGGTGGAGAAACCAAGGCTGGATGGGTTTTTATAGAGAAAGATTGGGACTTAGGATATGTGCATATGCTTTAGCAAGCTAACAAACTCCGAGACCAAAATTGGGTCGTTACATTCCACATTATTTAAAGCCGCTATTACCATTTAGAACGTTAGCGATGCATACCATGCACTAAAGGTTCGACCCTGCTCTCCCTCAATTCTCATGTTAGGTTAATGAGCCAACAGTCAGTGTGAAAACACCTCTGGCAAAAAAAAAGAAGAAAAAGAAAGCAAAACAAAGGTTGTTGACGAATGTCTTCAAGGTTCGATGAGATTCCCCCCTGATTTTAGAGACAAATAACTCGAGTGTTGAGACCTTCTCGATGGGTATCTCCGATCTTATCTTTACTAAGAAGAGACGTAAAAACAGAATCTTCTTCTCTATTCGTTTTCGATTAAAAAAAATTTGTAACAAGATCAATTCAAAGACAAATACCACAAAATGAGATACTAACAAAGCTCTGTAACTTGTTTTTTTTTTTTTTTAATTATACAGAGGTATCCTGACCCCACATAAGTGATCCAGACTAGTCACGTGTTGCCACGTGTCGGTCCTCTGTCACTGGCGATGCCGAAATATAAAATATATTATATCCACCAAAAGCTCTGGGGAGCCAACTTCTCCCATGCGCCCATATCTCTAGAAACAATCTCCTAGATTTGTTACACGCATCTCAACTCAAATTAAAATCACAAAGTAAGCAAAGAAAAAAATCATCAAGATTTGGGTTATAAAGGAAGGAAAATAGGTTGAGAGGAACTGGAATCATGGAAAGGAAAGAGATTGTAAAATAGGAAGTCGGATTCTTGCTGGAGAAGGTGCCTGAGAGAAGAGATGTTCCACAACTGCGGCGAGCACCACCGTGTATTCCTTCACCATTTCGGCCAGTGCCGTCACCAGCAACATTTTTGCTTACTTTATTATCTCAATCGAATTTTATTTTCTTCTTTTTCGTTCTCTTTTTTTTTCTCTTATTCTTACACAATTCTCTTTATTTATATAGCTGGAGAGGGGAAGTAAAACCTAGGGGGTGTCTTCTACCATATCCGCTCTTTGTTTTCTAATTCTTTTTAATTTATCACTTTATCAAGATTTCTATTTGACTAGTCAGATGTGTAAGAATGTTTGTCCTTATAATTATTAATTCATTTATATTTGTTAATAAGATTAACAATACAAAATTAACCAAAAAATATTTTGAGTTAATTTTGTAGTAATATTTATGTTGATTACTTTAGAAAATTTTAAATTACCAGATGAAAAAAATAAAATAAAACAGTTTCAAAATTACCACTACAAAATTAAATCATTTTCGGTAAATAATACAAACTTGTCATTTTTACTTTCCTTTTTTAATTAGTTTATATTATATAGTAATTCTTTTTCTGTATTGTAATAATAATAAGAACCAATAGAATGGGAAATTAATTGAAAATTTTAACAGCATTGATTTTCTACTAAATATTGACAATAAATTTGATTAAATTTATAGTAGTTGCGACAAAAGTCGTCTAGTCTGGACAATAAAAAAAGTGTTTAAGGAGAAAAAATTGCATTGGACATGCATCTGGCCATTTTTTTTCATGATGCATGACACACTTCGAAACCGTGTGCGTGTGATGTTTATCCGGTCGATATCTATCTTGCTTCCATACGGCATGCGTCATGTAACAGCTACGTCCTTAAATGTAACGACAATTAAAAATAAATTATTTGATTACAAATTAATCTTAAAATGGTTGTCTAGATTTGATCTATAAGATGTAGACACTGATTGATTAAGAAAGATTTATTATTGATTTAAGAACGATTTTGTAACACCCCAAAACCAGTCCATTTAAATTTTTTAAATGCTAATGGGTCCTCTGCAGCCCAATTAGAAAACCCTAGGGTTTTCCCCACCGCTTCCCCTATAAAAGCAAGCCTCCACTTCTTTTTCTCTCATCAGAAATCTAGAAGCGAAACTCTGCAGAGAATTCCCGGAGACTGGAAGCCCTAGCCGTCGACTCTCTCTCTCTCTCTCCTCGCGCCGCCTCTCTTCTCCTTCTCTCTCTTCGCCGCGTCTCTTCTCTCTCTCTCCTCGCCGCGACTCCTTCTCTCCTCTCTCTCTCGGCCGCGTCTCTCTCTCCTCGCCGTGAGCAGCCGCGAGTGGTGGTGGTGGCCGCGTGGTGTCATAGATCTCAGATCCCGTTTTCTCTTACCCCCTATTCTCAGATCCAGATCCAGATCTAGGCTAAGGTGAGGTGTTCTATTCCAGATCTTGTTCATGATCATGTATACTGTTGAATGAGGAATTAGGATGGTTTAGATCTTGATTGATGTTAGGTTGATAGATCATACTGCATAAGAACGCTCGCACTGATTAAGGACAGTAAACGGTTTGTTGTGTTACTTGAATGATGAATGTTTGGTTGATCGATGATCTATTCTTGATTGTGGTTGAAAGCTAGGATGCTTAGAAAGAATTAAAAGTAGGTTAATAGTAAACGTTAACCGGTTGATTAGATGAATGGTAGGACATCCGTGAGATGGTTGTTTACTGAATTGTGTGTGACACCGAGAACGGGTGGCGTCTAGAAATGAAAGTAAAGAAAGAGTCTAAAGGATAAGGAAAAGGAAATGATAAGAAAAAGGAAAGAAAATGATTGATTAGAAAGTACCCGGAAAGGGTGGAATAAATGACCCAAGAAGGGTGGAATAAATGACCCAAGAAGGGTGGGATAAAGTACCCGGGGAAGGGTGGAAAGAAATGAAACGCGGCGGCCGTAGCGTTCAAAAACGGCGGAGATGCGGGGCCATAGCATCCGATAAAAATGGCAGGGTAAGAATAGAGGCGCCGGTAAGATTGAGTCACGCCGAGTCTTGGCGGGAAGGGGTCGTAATACACTGCAAAGGCGGTCCGAACCCGAGGAACTGGGCGGCGGGCCTACCAGGGCAGGCGACTTCACAGGATGCAGCAAGAAAAGGGGAGGAATGGTCCGCTTGAGCTGTGTAGGTCCTAAAGTCCTAGGATGTTGTGTCTTAAATAATAAACCGTATTCTATGATTGAGTGATGACTGAGTTCATTACAGTGCTTGATTGTGAAATGAAACTTATTAACTAGCTGATAGGTTGCATCGACTGAGTGTAGTGTCTAGACGGTTCTCGTTTCGCATTGAGCCGTATAGAGGCTCATGGGGGAGACTGGTCTAGGATCGCCTCACTGAGTACTAGTACTCACCCCTCTTTTCCCTCTCCCTTTTTGCAGAACTATAAGTGGAAATGTCAACGGTAAGGAAGGAAATGCAACTGAAACTCATGGGACCAGAAACGGGACACACGGAGATGTCGGGAAAATAGACATGTGTGTCCTAAATCCCGTGCCCTGGAACCCCGGTCGGAAATGGGAAGGGGCGGGTGTTTCAATTGGTATCAGAGCCAGGTTAAGGTCCCTTAATACTAACTTAAGGGATCAGCATTTCTCACCGTTGCCCATTTCCCTTATGGTTCTGTTCGACCGTCATAGCTAATGTTGAAGGAGAATTCGAACGGCTCAGAGTTTCCGGCCGAGATCGGGTTAACAAAAAGTCTTCGTACTGCGGCGTAGTGGAGTTTCAGAGGTTCAGAAATGGGTAACAAGGAGTTGTAAGGCAAGTATACAGAGGGATTAGTCGCCTAGCACGTCAAGTCAAAGGGGTAATGGAAATCCGGACATTCGAGCTGGAGGGAAGCGGCTCGCGGACGACACCGCCCCACACCGGGCCGGGGAGGCCGGGGAAGAAGAGACGGACGCAAGGCCGGGGCGTGCACAACTTCACGGAGGGATTAAACCCTGCAGAGAAATGGACTTCTGGCATTCAGATATCACAGTGAAACTTGTTCCCAGTAAAAAAAAAAAAAAAAAAAAAAAAATATGGGCGCGGGTCCCACCATCAGGGCGTGGGCCCGCCGACGAGGAAGGAGCAACCCGGGGCGGCAAAGGGACAGACGGACGAGTAGTGGGAGAAAACCGATTTTCAGATTGTGAGGACCAAACTAAGGATCATCTTGGGGTAAAAAGGATGATGGAGGATCATCTTGGGGCAAAAAAAAAAAAAAAAAAAAAAAAGAGATGATAAGAACCACACTGGGATTTTGTCTGTTAAAGCAGCTCTAGTTTGAGAATTGATTGAAAACTGCCATCTATGCATGTCTACTATTAGGTACTGATCAGGTCTTTGATTTTACGCTGCAGGATGTCTTCACCAGTGCATCACGAGCTCGGAGAAAGACGCATGCGCTATGGACCAAAAGGGACAAGGGCTTACGCCCGCAAGCCCTACCGTGACGCTTGGGGCGATGTGGTACCTGCACTCTTCCCAGACGAGGAGGAAATGGAGTTCGCAGAGCCGCCGAACGCCCCCATTCAGGAGACGACCGTGAGTCGTCGGATTTTGATGCCCCATTTCCAGCGGGCAGCCGAGTACAGGCGATTGTACCAGGGTCAGGGTATTTTCCAGTTTGCACCTGAAGTTGACACGACGCCGCCCACAAGGGGCCGAGGGCGCCCCAGGAAGTCGGGGCCGACCAGGGCAGGTCCGGGGCCGATCAGGATGGAGGACAGTGTACCAACGAGAAAACGTGGACGTCCAAGAAAGATTCCGAGCATTGATGCAGGAAGTATGAGGAGCATAACCGGAATGTGTCGGTGTGGAACATTGACGCAGGCCAGGCAAGGACCGCGCTCAGTCCGGGAGTACACAGAGGAATTCCTGGAGTCAGCCAAAAGATGCAAGCCCAAGACAGCGGAGGATTGGTGCCGGTGGTACAAGGCAGGACTCCGCGAGGAGATTCAAGGCAGGCTGATTGGTGTGTTGGAACCATTGGAATTCGCCTTGGTGAACCGGATGGCCGGTCAGGCAATGGAGGCTGAACGGACACTTACTCGTCGGGTCGTCGCTATCACGAGCTCTGAGGAGGACGTAGAGGTGGAAGAGGATCCATCGGAGGACTCAGACTGGGAAGAGGAGCCGGCGTCGCCGACGGGGAGTGGCCGAGCGGCTGGTCCTAAGCCGGACGGGGAGCAGAAGTCTCCAGGTCGAAGTGGCTAGCTGTGATTCCAGAGTCAGCTAGTAGGAGTAGGACATGGTTTTCTTCTTTGGTTTTAGCTTTTCTTTTCTTGTTATAGGGGTATTCGCGGATTTTGGCGATACCTTGAGACCTATCTATTTATTGTAGTCCTACTCCATTTCATTTATTAAATTCATTGTTGGTTTTAAATGATCTTGAGCCAGTAGGATGTCATTTCGTGCTTCCCTTGATTGTGTTTGGAAACTCACCCCGGTTTTGGGATGTTAAGTTCGAACTGAAGATTTGGAATTCGGGACGAATTCCGAATAAGAGGGGGAGAATTGTAACACCCCAAAACCAGCCCATTTAAATTTTTTAAATGCTAATGGGTCCTCTGCAGCCCAATTAGAAAACCCTAGGGTTTTCCCCACCGCTTCCCCTATAAAAGCAAGCCTCCACTTCTTTTTCTCTCATCAGAAATCTAGAAGCGAAACTCTGCAGAGAATTCCCGGAGACTGGAAGCCCTAGCCGTCGACTCTCTCTCTCTCTCTCCTCGCGCCGCCTCTCTTCTCCTTCTCTCTCTTCGCCGCGTCTCTTCTCTCTCTCTCCTCGCCGCGACTCCTTCTCTCCTCTCTCTCTCGGCCGCGTCTCTCTCTCCTCGCCGTGAGCAGCCGCGAGTGGTGGTGGTGGCCGCGTGGTGTCATAGATCTCAGATCCCGTTTTCTCTTACCCCCTATTCTCAGATCCAGATCCAGATCTAGGCTAAGGTGAGGTGTTCTATTCCAGATCTTGTTCATGATCTTGTATACTGTTGAATGAGGAATTAGGATGGTTTAGATCTTGATTGATGTTAGGTTGATAGATCATACTGCATAAGAACGCTCGCACTGATTAAGGACAGTAAACGGTTTGTTGTGTTACTTGAATGATGAATGTTTGGTTGATCGATGATCTATTCTTGATTGTGGTTGAAAGCTAGGATGCTTAGAAAGAATTAAAAGTAGGTTAATAGTAAACGTTAACCGGTTGATTAGATGAATGGTAGGACATCCGTGAGATGGTTGTTTACTGAATTGTGTGTGACACCGAGAACGGGTGGCGTCTAGAAATGAAAGTAAAGAAAGAGTCTAAAGGATAAGGAAAAGGAAATGATAAGAAAAAGGAAAGAAAATGATTGATTAGAAAGTACCCGGAAAGGGTGGAATAAATGACCCAAGAAGGGTGGAATAAATGACCCAAGAAGGGTGGGATAAAGTACCCGGGGAAGGGTGGAAAGAAATGAAACGCGGCGGCCGTAGCGTTCAAAAACGGCGGAGATGCGGGGCCATAGCATCCGATAAAAATGGCAGGGTAAGAATAGAGGCGCCGGTAAGATTGAGTCACGCCGAGTCTTGGCGGGAAGGGGTCGTAATACACTGCAAAGGCGGTCCGAACCCGAGGAACTGGGCGGCGGGCCTACCAGGGCAGGCGACTTCACAGGATGCAGCAAGAAAAGGGGAGGAATGGTCCGCTTGAGCTGTGTAGGTCCTAAAGTCCTAGGATGTTGTGTCTTAAATAATAAACCGTATTCTATGATTGAGTGATGACTGAGTTCATTACAGTGCTTGATTGTGAAATGAAACTTATTAACTAGCTGATAGGTTGCATCGACTGAGTGTAGTGTCTAGACGGTTCTCGTTTCGCATTGAGCCGTATAGAGGCTCATGGGGGAGACTGGTCTAGGATCGCCTCACTGAGTACTAGTACTCACCCCTCTTTTCCCTCTCCCTTTTTGCAGAACTATAAGTGGAAATGTCAACGGTAAAGAAGGAAATGCAACTGAAACTCATGGGACCAGAAACGGGACACACGGAGATGTCGGGAAAATAGACATGTGTGTCCTAAATCCCGTGCCCTGGAACCCCGGTCGGAAATGGGAAGGGGCGGGTGTTTCAGATTTACTTACAAGGGACGCATTAACACATTCTCTGTTCCAATAATACTTCCCCACAAAAACTTCTCTTAAATAACACTTAGATAATTAGATCAACTCTATGGCACCGTAAGACATCTTGTAAGTAGAAATGAATCTAAAGCAACCAAGAAAATTATATGAATAAGGAAGAGAAAATGTTTCAAAAAAAAAAAAAAAAAGAATAAGGAAGAGAAAATGCTCCCAAACATTAGAATCGAGGAGTCGAGATTCCAAGATAGTGACAACTTCCTCAATTTCCGCTTTTGTACAGTTTTTCAAAACTTGTTCAGAAAAGCTCCGAGAAAATGGCATCCTCCACGAGAACACTAATCCTTTTTCAATCTTGGTTTCCATTTTTGAAATGGTGTCGCTCAGGAAAATCATCACCAAACCCACTTTTCCCTGCAGATCTGTCTCTGTTTCTCCAACTCGTCCAACTGATTTTGTTGGGCTATAGTTAAGCTCTCTCCTTCGAGGAAAGTCTTGTTCACCGTCTTCTCCAACTTAACTTCTAGCATTGTACTTTAAAACCTCTATAAATTTATAATGTTGGAACTTTGAAATTTTATTAATTTATAGAAATATTAATTTACAAAAATTTCTGATTTTTTTCTCTATTTTAAATATTTTTATTCATAAATAAGAAAATATTTGATTTTATCCTATATACGTTATTTCAATTTTAGAAATTTGATTTTTATCTTGTTTTATTATCTTATTTGGTGTATATTTTTATGTTTCATAAAATTATTACGTGGTTTTTGATATAATTTAACTAAATATTATCAAAATATATTGAAATGTTAAAAAATAAAAGTATTTTCATTGTGAATATAAAAGTATTTTGGTGTATAATGTTTATCTTGTACTTATACAAAAATTATATACAAATAGATTATTAATTTATGATTTTATTGGGACTATATATTTACATGAGAGTTTAAAAATATTATTAATTTATTATTTTATGTCATATTTTACAGCGGCTCAAGTTGGACCGGCGAAATTTATTAATTTATAAAAATTATTAATTTATCAAGTATTAATTTATAGAGGTTCTACTGTACTAAGAAAGCTTCTTTCCCTGCATCATCAGTGTCCAAAACCAGTGTCAACCTTTTTGGAGCAAGACAAGGACGAGGTGATAAAGCTGCCTCAAGTCGACAACTCAGTAGAAGCATTGAAGGACGTCTCCTTAATGCTGACGACATAAGCATTGAATCTTTGCTCGCTGTTCTTTCAAAACCAAAGATATGGGATGTTGAAGGGCGGGTCCAAGGTATGGAACTTGGAAACTCCAGATTCCAGTTTGATTTTAACTATGAGGATGACCTCCGGAAGGTTTTGAACAAGCGTCCCTGCCATTTCAATTACTGGTCCTTCAGAGCGGAAACCTCATGTTGGTGATACTTTTCCAAATACCATGAATTATGGATCTCGGTCAAGGGTATTCCTACTCATTTCTGGCTAAATGAGATCTATGAGGAGATTGGGAGAAAACTTGGTGCGGTCGGAGCAATTGATGATTTTCTGGGTGACGATGAGGAACTGATACTAGTGGATCTGAAATATATCGATCCAGCACCCGGTACCGATCAATGCAGATGTGAGCAAAACCCCTCTGGTTAACAGAAAAGATAGCGACAGGATGAAGGACATGGAGTCGAAGACCATCCTTATCTGGTGGCATGATGATGAGCCGAAGAAGAAGAAGCCGGCTCTGGTGAAGAAAAATGTGATGGGCACCCCAAGTTTGATGGGCCTAGCTTTCAAAAAGAAGCATTAGCTAGGGGCATCGTGTCTCCCAAATTCAAAGTCAGGGGCAACTCCTCCAAAGCAGGCCCAAATCCAAAACCTTCGGTGGGATATAAGGCTCTGAGTAAGAAGAAATAGAAAGCCTCTGGTTCGCACAACAGCATGGCTCGGAACGAGAAGCTAGCCGACACTCTAACAAGAATGTGATTGCATGGAATTTTCAGGGGGGCGGGCGCAGAACTGTAAAAGGAACATGTGGGAAATTCGCACTGTCGATATCCGTTTAAATAAGGAACCTAGGAAAATCCTAATTTCCCAGAGGTCCCAGAGATCTGTTAATACCACACGCCAAGCAATCAGAACACGAAATAAAGACGAAAAAAATAAGAAATCGAAAAGAGAGCAAAGTAGATCTTATTCCGAATCTGCGTTTGAGCGTTACAACAAGGTATAAGCCTGGGCTCGAGAGCTGTCGGCGAGATTCCTAGTTCTAAAACCCTAAGACGGCAATAACCTTATTGAGTCGCAGCTCGAATAACAAAAACGGAAATATGTCTAAATTGCTCTAAGTGCTAAGTTTGCTCTGAAAAAAGTTCTCCCCCTCATGCCTCTCGCCTAGGACTCCTTATATACTCGCTCCTAGGTCGGTTTACGCTTTTCCCCTTCTGCCCTTAAGCCGTCATAGCCTAAAAATGGAAATATTCCATTTTTCTCAATCTTCGTAATTATCTTCAAAATTTCGTATTTATCCGCGGAAACTTGACATTTATCTTTCCTTGCGAACCAAGCGTAAACCATCCCACGGTTTACGGGCTGCTGGTTAAGAAATCGTAAGGTGTGCTTCAAGTCATGTCTTAGGTCCCTTTGGACCGTCTTTCGACTTGAAGCGTTTATTACGACTTCTTTCGATAAAAGCGAACTTTCTGCGGTTTTTATCGTAAAGTTTGATTGATGACCTCGAATGGCGGAAACCATGAAATGGGTTCGCTACGGTGTTCGGGAGACAGCATCGAAGGATAGGCGAGAATGCATGGATTCGTGTCGTATCGACGTTTCGGAAGAGCTCGGTCGCTACATAGCGACCGAACGGGACAGACGCTCGGTCGCTACGTAGCGACCAAGCTTGGCTCGAGCTCGGTCGCTATGTAGCGACCGAGCGAGACGTGCGCTCGGTCGCTATGTAGTGACCGAGCAGTGTGCATGCTTGGTCGCTGCGTAGCGATCGTGCTTGGCTGGTCTGTGGTCCGATTGCTATACTCGAGCTCGTCCGTGGCTGGTTTTAGATACGTATCTGTTGCCTTTGGGACAGCGGGTATTTGATTCGATCGAGATTTGAACACGATTTTACCGCAATCTTTACGAAGATTACTTTTCGTAAAAACGTTCATGCCGATTTTTACGGACTTTCAGACATTGATTTCGTTGTGACCGATTTTGACCCCAACAGTTAGCCTCCCAGCTCGTTAGAACCATGAGCTTCTAGCGTGAGGTTCTAGCGAGTGGCTTGGCAAGTTAGGCTAGTTAGGTGAGTTAGGCGGAATTAATGGTTGAAAAGGTCTGTGGTAAGTGGTCTTTTCGCTCTTCTAAAAGTAGAACGCGATAAGATTGGGGCTGCGCCTTATGACGGCTGCCTACGTACCCTTGTTGAAGGGATCAAGCCTTTCGTAGTTTGTCTTGGAGTTAAGGTTCTTATGACTAGTTTTCCAGCGAGACCTTTACGGTCTAGTTTTTATGTAGAGGTTTTCAGGCGTGTTGCTACCGATGGCATTTTATATGGGTGTAGAAGGAAAACAACGAGTTGTCATCTCGTAATCTAACTCTGTGTGAACTGCTATATTTTTGATCTGTTTCGAGAGTTTTCCGAAGTATGTCAACTTGCGGGATTTCCGAAGATGCTCGAATATTGGCAAATAGACAAATTTTGGGATCTCGTATCAGGGTGTTTGATACTATGCCTAGAGATGTTAGAGACCAGTGCATTGGGTTTAGGGCAAGACCTAGGTTTACTCCGGGTTTTAGAGGGTGCGATGACTAATTCGACTTACGTATCCCGTTTCAGTTTCATCCTGATTCCATACCGATTTAAAGTCCGCAATAGGTTCTCGGCTTATACGACTTGTATGGTTGGAACCGAGCATCTCTCCAAGGACAATTTTTAAGCCTCCTGGAAGTGCTGACCAAAAATTTTGAGTTTCTTTAATAGCGCTATTATCTTTGTGTCGGATGTATGAGAGTCATCTCTACGAGATGGCTAAGTCTGTTTAGGACGTTAGGAGTTTGTTGTGATTAGCAACAAACTTAACGGTAAGAATTACCATTTTGAGTCTTCGCGAATGATATGTTTTGAGAAGATGTTAGTGCGTATGACTGTCTGGTCTTCAAAGAATGTGTTTTTATCAAGGAAAAAAATTTCGTCGAATAATGAATCTTCAAGCGTATGCGACGTCTCGCGATACTGAAGATTTCTTATTCTTTCGTATGCCGCGTTCGTGCTTGAAATGTTCGCGGGCTTGAAGATGTTTCGCGATGTTGCAAGGGTTTAGTCTCAGCCCTGCGTTTGAGAAACATTCTGGTTTGACTACGGATGTTCGCAGCCAAAATTGTTGTTCCTGTTCGGATGCTAATAATTTGATTTGCGATCGAGGAATTAGGACTGAGGTGTCGCGTAAATTTGTCCATGGGAAGAAGCGTTTTCCTTCATAGTGCTTTGTGAAGTGTTGGCCTTCCGAGATCTATTTCGTGCATTTTTGAGGATGTTTTGTACAGCTCTAGAAGCTTTTTTACGATTTTTTTCTTACACGCCGCGTATTATGAGTAAAATGTTGCAGGCTTAAAGTGAATTGTGGAGCGTATTGAACTTGGTCAATTTTTCGAAAAGTTTAGATTTTCCGCTTAACATTTGGTTGTTAGGACTGAGTTTCGTTACGAATAATTTATCATATGATTTCCGACTGTGAGCTATACGATAATTGTTCTCTTAATAGTCACACGGTGTTTTTAGACAAATCGTAGATTGTCGTTTAGTTGTTAAGTGATGGAGCGATGGTTTCTCAAATAGTTTGGCTTGGCGAGAAGGATATGTTCACTCAAGTAGCATTGTTTTTGCGGGTTTTACAAGAAACGTTTCTGCTGTGATTTTGATCTTAGGTGAAAGTTGCTTGGAGTTACTCATGGAGTGTTACCGAAGTTTATTTCATTATGATCTAGTCGCAGAACGTTTTTCATAGGTTTTTTGAGCGGATTCCCATGACACATTCGCTTCTGGAACGACTTGGTCAACCAGAGGGGGATCTAGTTAACCGTCGAGAGGAAAGTGTTCCTTTTAATGTGCATGATGCTACATCTATTCTCGAGTTTTCTTCGTCGCAAATGTTTTCTATGCTTTTCCGTGACTCACTTGGTACAACGGAAACTGAAAGAAATGCTTTGGTGATTGAAGATTTCTTGTAGAAATTTTAAAACGAAAATGACTTTCTAAAGCTGGAAAAGGGTTCAATACTTTGGCTAATCGTCGAGTTTCAGTTTGATATTGATACAGGTTTTCTGTACACATGATCGACAAGAAATGATGTATAGTCTTTGAGATTATGTTTGTGATTGTCTGGATATGTTGCTAGCGTTTAGACGAATTTTAGATTGTCGTTTGCCTATTTGGGACGATTTGCTTTGAGAAAATCATTTTCTTGACGATTTGCAAAAGTTTTTTGAAGTTTGGGAGTATACGTGTATAGTATATGTACCTACTCCCTCTTCTTTTTTTTTTATACGGAAGAAAACGGTTGAACCGATACTTTGAAGGGTTGTGTACGTTTTTTCTTTTGTGGTTTGGAATGATCGATAATCCGGGACGATTTAAAGACGATGCTTGGACTGTGATTTGTTTGTTTCCATGTTGACGACTTGGAATATGTCGGTTCCGAGAAAATTGTCAGAAACGAAACGGTTTTAAGATGACGTTGATGTCTCTAGTTTTTTCTCTCCTTAGGATGCGAGCTTGATATGCGTGGCGATCGTTTCTCGATTTTCGGAGAGTTTAGATCGGTTTGCAAGATCTGGAGGAACAGTTATGGAACGATATATCGAGACAGGAAAAATCGCCTAAAACTTAGTTCGCTAGACTATCCACCTAGGTTTTACGTTCCCTAAAGTTCTATGGCAGTCTCAAAGGCGTTTTTATTTCTTAGTAATTTCCTACGAAAATTCCAAGTCTGGTTTCAAGCCGGAAATACCTTAGTTCTCTCGAAGATGCAGTTTTGTCTCTTCTCAGTTTTGCTTGCTTATTTCTTCTTCCTCTTCTCGTGTATGTTCGCCATTTTCGATATTGGTGTTTATCCTTTGAAACTTGACATTTATCTTCCGAACTTGACTTTTATCTTCTCCTTAGATACGACGTTAATTTTTATAAAAAGGTTCAACGTAATCGTATAGTTGAGGCGGCTAAGGTATTAAGTTCACCGTTGCCGTTTTATATGATTTAATTTGATTCATGCGAGAAATCAAGTCTTTGTGGTTTTTTTTTTTTTTTTATCGTAAAGTTTTAATGGTAACTACAATCGAGACGAAACAAGAGACGTTTCGATCGAGATTTGAAGGAGAACACAAAGATGGAGGTAAGGGCGAGTGGGAGCAAGCCAAGAAGAGTCCTACTTGTTTTCGTCGTAAAATCTCAACAGAAACTCCGGTTGAGACTCAACGAAAAGCATTTCGATGAGGATTCAAAAGAGAACCCAAAGGAGGACCTTTATGAGGCCTGACAGGTCGCTATGTAGCGAGTGAATATCTGACAGGTCGCTGCGTAGCAAGTGGGAGAAAGCCAAGAAGAGTCCTACTTGTTTTCGTCGTAAAATCTCAACGGAAACTCCGATTGAGACGAAACGAAATGCATTTGGATGAGGATTCAAAATAGAACCCAAAGGAGGACCTTTCTGAGGCCTGACAGGTCGCTATGTAGCGAGTGAATATCTGACAGGTCGCTGCGTAGCGAGTGGGAGCAAGCCAAGAAGAGTCCTACTTGTTTTCGTCGTAAAATCTCAACGGAAACTCCGATTGAGACAAAACAAAAAGCGTTTCGATGAGGATTCAAAGGAGAACCCAAAGGAGGACCTTTCTGAGGCCTGAACGGTCTCTATGTAGCAAGTGAAGGTCTGACAGGTAGCTACGTAGCGAGTGGAAGCAAGTCGAGAAGAGTCCTACTTGTTTTCGTCGTAAAAGCTCAACGGAAACTCCGATTGAGACGAAAAGAAAAGCGTTTCGATGAGGATTCAAAAGAGAACCCAAAGGAGGATCTTTCTGAGGCCTGAAAGGTCGCTATGTAGCGAGTGACAGTTGTTGAGATGAGATCAATATATAGGAAAAGAAAGACATGAGGAGTTGAGTATGATGAAGAGGCCGTAGTAATACTAGCTATCCGAGTAACTTACAAAGGGTAAACCAAAGTTACCCTAGTAATACTAGTATACCAGTTATACTAGTTACCCGGGTAACTTTGGAAGAAGAAGAGAAGCGGGATTCCCTTTGCTAAGGCATCAGTCCGTTGCAAGGGAAGAGGAGGCGCGTGTGACAGGCTGGAGATGAGCTGGATAAAGCAAAAGGAGCTTTATACACAAGGAAGAAGCTCATTGGATGGTTTGAATTAAAGCAAACCTTATCTCTTGTAATAGTGCCACTTTATGAAACCCTCATCCCAGTGTTGCCTCCTCATATATATTGTAAACTCTGATCAGATTAATAATTAAGAAGTATGAGATTATCTCTCTAGACTCTCTCTCTCTTGTTCATGATGATTCTTAAATACTCTTAAACATGGTTACTACCTAATCTCTCTACAAATCTTCCATTAATCTTTTCTAATCTACCTTTAATCTCTCAATACCTACTCTATTCTCTAAAATCATATGGTATCAGAGCCAGGTTGGCTTTGGTATTGAGAAACCTTGTTCCATTTTTTTTCTTTCTCTAGCTCTTGTGTTCTTGAGGGTTCCATGAAGCTGTGTGATAAAGTTGAGTCCTGTGGTGCTGTGCTTTGAGTTCGTGTGTTCTTGAAGTCTGGTACTGTGTGTTCTTCAGCTGAGTTGCAAGTTTGAAGCTTCTGGTCATTTCTGGTTCAAGCAAGAGAAGATGGAAGGAACCAACTTCAGCAAGCTAGTTACTGTCCCGGTTGCGTTGAAGGGTGGTTCAAACTACCTCTTGTGGTCTAGATTGGTGAAGACTGCCATTGGAAGGCAAGGGCTGTGGAGCCACATTACTGATGATGGTCCGAAGCCAGTGGCCAAAGAAACTGAAGAAGATGAAGAGGAAAAGACTCTCACCAAAGCTGAAGCCAAGAAGTGGGTACAAGAAGACTTGATGGTGCTTTCGGTGCTGCAAGGATCTCTTAAAGTTCCTCTCCTTGAAGCTTACAGCTACTGTGAGACTCCCAAACACTTGTGGGAGACCCTCTTAAAGACGTTTGGAAACGTCTCCAACATCAGCCGTCTGTTTGAGCTGAAGAAAGTCATTAACTCCATGAAGCAAGATGGAGGAGAGCTCACCAAACACATGGGAAAGTTTGGATCATTATGGTCTGAACTTGAAAGTCTAAGACCTAACACCACTGATCAAGCAGTTCTTATGGAAAGAAGAGAACAAGATCAAGTGTTTGGGTTGTTGATGACATTGGATCCTTGCTACAAGGATGTCATCAAACACATCTTGAGATCGCCTAACCTACCATTCATGGAGGAAGTATGCGCGCAACTTCAGAAGGAGGAGGGATCTCTTGGTCTGTTTGGAGGCAAGGGTGAGCTTACTATGGCTCATCAATATGAAGGAATGCAAGCAAACAAGGCTGCATACAGAGGCTCATGAAGGAAGTATAAAAAGTATGAGGGAAGCTGTGAGCATTGCAAGAGGACCGGTCACAAGAAGAGTGAGTGTTGGATCCTACATCCTCACCTCAGGCCACGTGGGGTCAACAGGGATAGGGAAGCAAAGGCTCATCTTTCTGCTGAAGCAAATGGTGCTGGTTCATCCGGAACTAGCTCAGGCGCTAAAGTGGGTGAAAATGAAGGTAGAGCCTTGACGTCTCATCAACTGATTGGAAAGGGTATGGATCAGGAGGTGTTCAAGGGAGCTGACATTGAAGCCTTCTTCAAAGCTCTCAAAGAGTCTGGTAACACCCTCGGAAACACCCTTGGATACTCATATACTGCTCATACATTACCTAGTAATACTGATAAATTACTAGACATTTTTAAAAGCTCTTACACTGCTGCTAGTAATCCTATTAATACTGATAAGTTACTAGACATTTTTAAAAGCGCCTACACTACTGCTAGTGAGCCTAGTATAACTAGTAAGATGTTAGGATTACTAGGAAACCTGATAAAACAAAATGAACCATCAAGGACTGAAATTACTAGAAACATGCATAAACCTTTGATCATTGGTTCTGGTGCATCTCATCATATGATCAGTGATAATAACCCGATTAAAGACATAAAACCGGCTCATGGACATGTTATGATTGATAATGGAGATAGAATTCCTATTAGAGGAATTGGTAAACTAAAACTGTTTGATAAAGATTCAAAAGCATTTTTCATGCCTGAGTTTACTTCTAATCTTTTATCTGTCAAAAAGTGCACCACTGATCTTCAATGCAATGTTATCTTTAGTCCTGATGATGTTAAGTTTCAGGATATTAAAAGCAGTAAGTTGATTGGACAAGGAGCAACCAAAGGAGACCTTTATATGCTCGAAGATCTTAGTCCCATCTCTAGTTCTTGTTTCTCGTTTAGTTCTGTTTCTTCCTTCAGTAAAAGTTCATTGTGGCATGCTAGACTTGGACATCCACATGTTAGGGCTTTAAGCATTATGTTACCAGGTGTCATGTTTAAAAATAATGATTGTGAGACATGTATTTTGGGCAAACATTGTAGGACAGTGTTTCAAAGATCATCCACTATATATGAGAATTGCTTTGATTTGATTCACTCTGATGTTTGGACTGCACCTTGTTTATCTAGGGATGATTATAAGTATTATGTCACATTCATTGATGAAAAATCCAAATACACCTGGTTAACACTCATCAAAACAAAAGATAGGGTTCTTGATGCATTTAAAAAATTTCAAAGCTATGTTACTAACCATTATCATGCCAAAATTAAGATTTTCAGGTCAGATAATGGTGGGGAATACATAGGCCATGCATTCAAAGATCACCTAGCTCAACATGGGATTCTACATCATACTAGCTGTCCTTATACTCCACAACAGAATGGAGTTGCTGAAAGGAAGAATAGACATCTCATGGAAGTGGCCCGTTCAATGATGTTCCACAAGAATGTCCCTAAGAGATTTTGGAGTGATGCTGTGATGACTGCTTGCTATCTAATCAACAGGATACCAACCAGAATCCTAGAAGATCAGTCTCCATTTGAGGTACTCAACAAGATTCGACCAGTTCTAGATCACTTGAGGACATTTAGGTGTGTGTGCTATGTACTGGTGCCAGGAGAGATGAGAAACAAACTTCAAGCAAAGAGCACCAAGGCTATGCTTATTGGCTATTACGCATCTCAAAAGGGATACAAGTGCTTTGATCCTACTGCTAGAAGAGTCTTGGTGTCTAGGAATGTAAAGTTCATGGAGGATAAAGGGTATTATGAAGAGAAGAATTGGGAGGAGCTTGAAGGGCTTTCTCAACCATCAGATAGAGCTGCTAGTTTGAGAAACATACTAGAAGAACTCGGTATTGGCGTGTCCCAGGATCAGAGCAGGCGTGAAGAGCCTACTCAAGTGGCTGCTGAAGAACCAACCCACTTTGAACATGAGGGAGGAAGTGAATCTGAAGCTGAAGGGTTAAAAGATCAAGGTTCAGATGAAGCTGGAGGTCTAGAAGATCAAGGCTCAGATTATCCTGTCCAAAGTGGAGATGAATCAGGAAGAGAAGTTCAGAATGAAGGTCAGGAAGCTAGAGAAGAAATCCAGATACAAGAGGAAGCTGTTGAGGAACAAGTAGAAGTTCCTTTGAGAAGAAGCACACGGGTAAGGAGGGATGCTTCCGAGTGGGCAAACACAAGAAACTGGGTAAACACGAGAGTGTTATACAATGCCCAGGCTGTGGAACATCCTTCTTAAGCTGTGTACTCCTTTGCTGAGTTTCCGGAAGAACACTACTCCTTTATGGTAAGCTTAGATAAAAGCTATGTGCCAAGAAGCTATGAAGAAGCAATGCTGATTCAAGAGTGGAGGGATTCAGTCAATGATGAGGCTGATGCCATGATTAGAAATAATACATGGTATGAGAGTGAGTTGCCTAAGGGGAAGAGAGCTGTGTCATGCAAGTGGATCTTCACCATCAAGTATTTACCTAATGGGAAGATTGATAGGCGTAAGACAAAGCTGGTAGCAAGAGGTTTCACACAAACCTATGGAGATGATTACATTGATACTTTTGCACCTGTTGCAAAACTCCATACCATTAGGATTGTACTATCAGTTGCAACCAATCTTGGGTGGGATCTTTGGCAAATGGATGTGAAGAATGCTTTCCTCCAAGGAGAGCTAGAAGATGAAGTCTATATGCTACCACCTCCGGGTCTTGAAGGAATGGTGAAGCCAGGAAATTTTCTTAGACTGAAGAAAACCATCTATGGATTGAAACAATCACCTAGAGCATGGTACAATAAGCTAAGCACAACACTGAATGGTAGAGGCTTCAGGAAGTCCGAGCTTGATCACACTCTCTTTACTCTCAATACTCCATCAGGTATCATTGTTTTGCTTGTGTATGTGGATGACATCATCATAACAGGTAGTGATAAGGAAGGAATCCGAGCCACCAAGGAGTTTCTGAAATCAGTATTTGATATAAAGGATTTGGGAGAGATGAAGTACTTTCTTGGGATTGAGTTGTGCAGATCCAAGGAAGTGTTGTTTATCTCTCAAAGGAAGTATGCATTAGATCTATTGAAGGATGCTGGTGCGTATGGAGGAAGAACAGCCAAGATGCCCATGGAGGATGGGTACAAAGTTCCACGTGAGGGGGAGATTGAAGACAGCAAGCTGTTCCATGATCCAAAGCTGTATAGAAAGCTTGTGGGGAAGCTGATATACTTGACAATCACTAGGCCAGACATTTGTTTTGCTGTGAATCAAGTAAGCCAGCATATGCAAGCTCCAAAAGAGCATCACTGGCGCATGGTGGAGAGGGTTCTCATGTACCTTAATGGAACTCAAGGGCTTGGAATATGGATGGGCTGCAATCAAAGCACTGAAGTTGTGGGTTATTGTGATGCTGATTGGGCTGGTGATAGAGCAGACAAAAGGTCTACAACAGGCTACTGCACTTTCAATGGAGGAAACATGGTCACTTGGAAGAGTAAGAAGCAGAAGGTTGTATCATGCTCTAGTGCTGAAGCTGAGTATAGAGCTATGCTAAAGCTTACCAACGAGTTGGTATGGATCAAAGGGATTCTTAGGCACTTGGAGATTGAGCAAGCAACACCAATGACTATGCATTGTGACAATCAGGCGGCTATTCACATTGCTACAAACTCAGTGTTTCATGAAAGGACGAAGCACATTGAAGTAGATTGCCACAAGGTGAGGCAGATGATAGTCTTGGGAGTGATCTTACCATGTTATACAAGAAGTGAAGATCAGTTGGCAGATGTGTTCACCAAGGCAGCAAGACAAAAGACTATGGAGTCCATTCATATCAGATTAGGACTCATAGATCTTGGGAAGAGAAGGAGCTGATCCCCTAAGTCATGAGGTCTTTACTCTTTTTCCCTCATCAAGGTTTTGTCCCAATGGGTTTTCCTTGGTGAGGTTTTTAATGAGGAAGATCTCATGGCTATCCAAGCTTAGACTTACACAAAGCTAAGCTTGAGGGGGAGTATTGAGATGAGATCAATATATAGGAAGAGAAAGACATGAAGAGTTGAGTATGATGAAGAGGCCGTAGTAATACTAGCTATCCGAGTAACTTACAAAGGGTAAACCAAAGTTACCCTAGTAATACTAGTATACCAGTTATACTAGTTACCCGGGTAACTTTGGCAGAAGAAGAGAAGCGGGATTCCCTTTGCTAAGGCATCAGTCCGTTGCAAGGGAAGAGGAGGCGCGTGTGACAGGCTGGAGACGAGCTGGATAAAGCAAAAAGAGCTTTATACACAAGGAAGAAGCTCATTGGATGGTTTGAATTAAAGCAAACCTTATCTCTTGTAATAGTGCCACTTTATGAAACCCTCATCCTAGTGTTGCCCCCTCATATATATTGTAAACTCTGATCAGATTAATAATTAAGAAGTATGGGATTATCTCTCTAGACTCTCTCTCTTGTTCATGATGATTCTTAAATACTCTTAAACATAGTTACTAGCTAATCTCTCTACAAATCTCCCATTAATCTTTTCTAATCTACATTTAATCTTTCAATACCTACTATATTCTCTAAAATCATAACGGTCTGACAGGTTGCTACGTAGCGAGTGGAAGCAAGCCAAGAAAAGTCCTCATTGTTTTCGTCGTAAAATCTAAACGGAAACTCCGATTGAGACGAAACGACAAGCGTTTCGATGAGGATTCAAACGAGAACGCAAAGGAGGACCTTTCTGAGGCCTTACAGGTCGCTACGTAGGGAATGGAAAGTTGGCTTGAGCTCGGTCGCTACGTAGCGACCGAGCTGTGTTCGAGCTCGGTCGCTACGTAGCGACCGAGCTGTGTGAGTGCTTGGTCGCTACGTAGCGACCGAGCTGTGTGCTTGCTCGGTCGCTACGTAGCGACCGAGCTGTGTGCGTGGCGTAGCGACCGAGCTGTGTGAGTTCTCGGCCGCTACGTAGCGACCAAGCTGTGTGTGTGCTCGGTCGCTACGTAGCGACCGAGCTGTGTGCGTGCTCGGTGGCTACGTAGTGACCGAGCTGTGTGCGTGCTCGGTGGCTACGTAGCGACCGAGCTGTGTGCGTGCTTGATCGCTACGTAGCGGCCGAGCTATGTGTGTTCTCGGCCACTACGTAGCGACCGAACTGTGTGTGTGCTCGATTCTGTCGTTCATGCCGATTTTTACGGACTTTCAGACATTGATTCTGTCGTGACCGATTTTGACCCCAACAGAACACTTGAATGAACCTCATCTGAATTTTCAACCCTCTTTTTTTTTTTATCAGAAAAAAAAAATCGTTTTTCTGCAGAGTGCAAAATATGCAAGTATCTATCAGTTATAATTGTGTTTTTACTGTAGACCCTCGAGGTCGAAGCGTTGGCTTAGCTATTTTTTATATGTATGATCCAAAAAAAATTATAAGTTATTATGGTCATCGAATGATTGATGTCGAAACCACCTTCGAGTGGTCAGTGACTTTTGTGTATGGTAGTAAATTGATATTACATGTATAAGCACACCAATTAACCTAATGTGCACACTACCACTATAGAATGGAATGTCGATGTAGCACTTTAGGATCGAATCCACAAACACCAACGATTACACTTTATTTCTATAGGATCAATATCAAGCTAAAACAATATGGAGGTTTTAAGATATAAGGGTTTCATGAGAAATAAGTAACAAGATTAATTAAAGTATGCAAATTAAAAAAAAAAGCCAGCCTAGGGTTACTTCATTAGGTGTTAGTACTCGTGAGGCAAACAATTATTCAAACATAGTTAAGCGTAAGTCAAGAACTCACTGTTGTGGTAGTGTCACCTTTGCAAGTCGATCTTGATACCTAAGCTCTCGCTTGGATCAAGATGCGACAAAAATCAATAGAGATCAAGTCTGATAGGTTAAAAAAATACTGTTGGGGTCGAAAACGATTACGATGAAGTTAATGCCCAAACCTCCGCAAAAATGAGTGTGAGTATCTTTTTACGAAAGTTATACTTCGTAAAGAGTGTCACAACAAAGAATTTTGCGGTAAATCTTGTTCTAAATCTCGATCGAGCCAAGTACCGATTATCTCAAGGCAACAGCCACGTATCTAAACCAGCCACGGACGAGCTTGAGTATGGCGATCGGACCACGGACAAGCCGAGCACGATCGCTAAGCAGCGACCAAGCATGCACACTGCTCAGTCGTTACGTAGCGACCAACCACGTGCACGTTTTGATCGCTACGAAGTGATCGAGGTTTCCCAAAACATCGATACGACACGAATCCATGCATTCTCGTCTACTCTTTAATTCTATCTCCCGAAGACCAGAGCAAACCCATTTCATGTTTCTCGTCATTTAAAGTCATCAATCGAACTTTACGATAAAAACCGCATAAAGTTCGTTTTTATCGAAAAAAGCCGTAATAAACGTTTCGAGTCAAAAGACGGCCCAAAGAGACCTAAGACGTGACTCGAAGCCCACTTACGATTTCTTAGCCAAAGGCCCGTAAACCGTAGGACGGTTTATGCTTGGTTCGCAAGAAAAGATAAATGTCAAGTTTCCGCGGATAAATACGAAGTTTTGGAAGATAATTACAAAGATCGGGAAAAATAGAATATCTCCATTTTTAAGCTATGACGGCTTAAGGGCAGAAGAGGAAAAGCGTAAACCGACCTAGGAGCGAGTATATAAGGAGTCCTAGGCGAGAGGCACCAAGAAGGGAACTTTTACACAGCAAACTTAGCACTTAGAGCGATTTTAGGCAATTTTCCGTTTTTGTTATTCGAGCTGTGACTCAATTAGGTATTTGACTTCTTAGGCTTTTTAGAACTAGGAATCTCGCCGATAGCTCTCGTAGCCAAGACACTTACCTTGTTGTAAATGCTCAAACGCAGATTCAGAATAAGAACTATCTTGCTCTCTTTTTGGATTTCTTATTTTACTACTGTTCTCGTTTCGTGTTCTGATTGCTTGGCGTGTGGTATTAGAAGATATCCGGGACCTCTGGGAAACTAGGGTTCTCCTACTTTCCTAATTTAAACGGAAATCGACAGCGCGAATTTCGGTTCCCACAAACACCCTAATATCTACTTTCGCTGATTAGGGATGCAATGCTCATTCATAACAGATCTAGCAACCTATTACACGGTTAATGAACATGTTAAACGTAGGATCTAACATTAAGCGGCCAGTTAAATGCAAGAAATAAGAGCAATTATGAATGAAGACAATCAATGGATTCAGTTATCTATGTTTAGCTCATGAAATCAACACCCTAGAACCCTAGACAAGCTAGCCGACTACTCAGCCATAACACAAGAGAACACCTACATGATTACTGAATAATACTGCATAAAGAATAACCAAAATAAAGAGAGGGTTCATGATAATCTTCTCTAAGGCGAGAGAGATGGAGTCGTCCCCCTTTTACAATCCAAAAGTACCAAAGTCTCCTATGATTTTTCTTGTGTAAAAACTAGCGTAGAAAAATATAGAAAACAAAAGAAGTAATATGGAAGCCACATGCCGCTGGGAGAAAAATAGAGAGATTAGGGCAAATCTCAAAATAGGTTGTAGTTTCCTTAAAAATCTCTGCCGCTGGAATATGCACTCGGGTTCCTCTGCTCGATAGGGAACAATCACTTCAGACTGTTCTGCGTGAAAATCACCAAATTGCATTGTTTTCCGCCTCTTTTGCTCCAACTGGTCCATCTCTCATCCAGTGCAACAACTCCGGACCTGTAATGACTCGGAAAGGACTAGGAAGACTCGGTAAAGACTTGAAAACCAATTGAAAAGCATATATACAAGATTTCGAAAACACCATATATCATAAAGTACTATGAATATGTATAGGAGCATCTAACTAGGATGAGTCTGAATTCGCTAATGTCTGGCTAATGATAGGAGATTTCAACGAGATCTTAGGTAACCATGAGAAACGAGGAGGTAGCCTGAGAGAAGAATCCTCCTTTCCTCCCTTCATTAATATGATTGCAAATTGTGGTATACTCAATTTTCTGTATATTGGAAATTCTCTCTCCTGGGTGGGAAGACACAGTTTACGGAAAGTTAAATGTCGTTTAGATAGAGCTATTGTCAATGGAGATGTGCACTTTCTTTTCTCCCTACACTTCTGTAGAGTATTTAAAATTTTGGGGGTCGGATCACCAACTAGTCTTGGCTAGGACTTTCTCTGTAGTCCACATGAGAAAAAATAATTTCAACTTTGACAAAAAGATGTGTAGGAAAACTGTTCTTTAAAGAAGTTGTGTCCTCGGGTTGGGGCACTTTCGTTCGAGACCACCATGGGGATTTTCCACCAGAAAGTTGTTTCATCTCACAGAGAGATCTCTTTATGAAAAAAATCTATGCCAACAAATTCGGCGAGAAAAATTGAAGAATTTAAGAAAATGATATATGCAGCCACAAATAATACTAAGCTCGAAGAGCTTGACTAACTAAGGAGACAATTATGCAAGCCTTCCGGGAAGAAGAATCATTCTGGATATAGAGGAGTCAGACCTTGTGACATAGTGATGGGGAACAAAATACCAAATTTCATCACACTCTTACAAAGATCAGGCAAGCTAGGAATCAAATCATATGTCTGAAGGACAAGAATGGTAATTGGGCAGAGAGGAAAGAAAAGAATGAGGAGGTTTCTGTACAATATTTTCAATATATTTTTACCTCTACAAAACCATCGAATTTTGATGAGTCGCTCCGGTTTATTACCAAGAAAGTCCTGGAGTACGTTAACCGCTCTTTGGTATCAATTTTGACAAGGCCATGTTTGATAATAATATGGACAAAGCTCCAGGCCTGGATGGCATGACAAGTTGTTTTTACCAAAGTTTTGGAAAGTGGTCCATAGGGGTGTTATTAAAATGGCAAAGGACTTTTCATCTCGGGCGAATTTGATCCCAAACTTAATAAGACTAATATTTGCCTCATCCCCAAGGGTGAACGTCCAAGAGAGATGTATGAGTTTCAACCCATTGGTCTCTTCAATATTAGTTATAAAATTATCTAAACAAATATGTGCAAGCGCCCCAATAAAATGCTCCTGAATAGATATAATCAGCCTTCATGGCTAGAGGTCTGCTCACTGAAAATATTCTGTTAGCCCATGAGAATTTTCATGCCTTGCCTACAAATGATATGTGCAGATATAACTATATGGCCATAAATACCGATATGAGTAAAGTGTATGATCCCGTTGAATGGGATTTTGTGAGAGCTCTTTTGCTTAAACTGGGATTTGCAGAGAAGTGGGTACAAATGATGATGCTTTGTGTGTGTCATCAGTATCTTACCAAGTACTGATTAATGGAGAGGCAACATGAAGAATAAAACCCTCTAGGGGTATTCGCTAGGGGGATCCATTGTCCCTTTTCCTCTTCATTCTATGTACTGAATCCTTATGTCTCTGTTAAATAGGGAGGATGTAGAAAGAAGAATAAATGATATGAGAATTGTAAGAGGAAACCCAACCGTTTCTCATCTCCTCTTTGCAGATGATAGATTTTTTTTTGCAAAGCACATATCTTCCAAAGTGCAGAAATTTTGAAGATCACTGGCATATATGGGAAGGCCTCTGGCTAACAACTGAATCCACCTAAATCTTCGGTCTTCTTTTGTAGCATAGTGAACCAAGAGACAACTCGGGCTGTAAAACTCACCATATGTATATCCAATGAAGGTAGCATGGGGATGTACTTGGGTCTCCCCAAAGAGATATGAGGATCAAAGAAGAAAGTGTTCTCGTTCATCGAAGACAGGGTGAACAATCGGGTTATCTCTTGGTCGGCTCGCCTCCTCTCCAAAAGGGGTAAGGATGTCTAAATCAAGTATGTAGCTGATATACCATGATTTTTAATCACTTTTGGGCCACGGTATAAGTCTTATTTAGAGTCTATTATACATATTTAGAATATATTTTAGAGTCTTTTGAGGTTCAGATACATTTTGGGGAACTTTAGAGATTCTGGGGCTATTTAAGATGCAGAACTACACTTATGTGTCAGATGTTTAGCTTTGGATTGAGGAATTTCCATTGTGCGATTGAGCTCATATTTTTACGCAAGATAGAGCTTTGCGTTAGATTTCCAATGCCAACAGTTTGAGGTCAATCAGAATCATAGATCAGTTATGCCCGTTTTACTGAAGAGTAGTCCGTCTGACTCGGGAGAGTAAGCTGTCGAGAATCAATCAGTGTTGACCAACACGACCTTAGTGGCGATCGATACTCCTCCAAATCAGCAAATAAACGAGTGTTAATGAAGTTTCAAGAATTGCAACTTTTCCCAGAGTTTTTGATATTTACAAAAGACCCCAAAAGATGTCTAAATCATATATATATATATATATATATATATATATATATATATATATATATATGTTTTCTAAGCTATTTTGGAGGCCATACTTTTATTTTAGAATTTCTTCTAAAATTATTTTAAGGGTTGGAGAGAAAAGAGGAACTCCTTCAGAGTACTCTTGAACTCCTTTGGGTTTCTGTTAATTTATATCATATCTATTCTTTATATGATTATGTTTTCATCTATCATGTTTGAGTAAATCCCTTTTAGGTTTACGGTTTTCTAGGGTTTTGATAAACTTCTGAAATATAAAATTGCTAGGATGATTTATTGTATCTTTCAACAAGATTGTTCTTATTGCCCGTTTCTAGAGTTATTAACTAGAAACTTTATCAAAGGATAGTTACACTACAAGAAACTCGAGTATTAATTACGTCGGAAAAAGCTATCTAACGATAAGATAGCGGTATTAGGTATGATATATCATCGGCCGAGTCCGCCACTTAAGATAGTGTTTTTAAGTTTTGCTACCATATTGTGATATACTATAACATTTTTTATACACAATTAAATATTCTAGCATGTATTTTGTTATTATTTATATTAAAATTTTTTTTTTTTAAAATATATATATATATTTAGTTTTAGTTAACTATTTAATAATAAAAACATAAATTGTAAATTAATTTATAATTAAATCGGATCTTAAATTGGTATTTTTACAAATTGAAATTTGGTTTAAATAGTTTACAATTAAAAACTGGTGTATTAACTAACCCAAACTAAACCGATTTACTATAACTAAACCTATCTAAACCTAATACAGCTACCAAACCACGTTTTTTTCTTCAATCTCCGCTGCACTCAGGCTCCTTATTTGACGCCGAGACCACCACCATCAAGCTTATTCAGCTTCCTCCACCTTCTTTAACTAAGAACAAAAAAAGAAAAAAAAAACAGAATTAGAACTGATAAAAGTGGTCTGAAAAAGAAGAAAACAACTCTTGAAGATTAATGTAATCAATGCCTTTGCGAATATTAACAAGAGGAAACAAAATGTTTGGGAGTAATAGTAACTACCCCTAATGATGAAGAGACAACCTTTGTCAACTCTAACAAGGTTAGAGAATGTCCATTGGTTAGAACCCTTGATGGGTTCTAATTATTAGTTTAATTATTAATTGTGTATTTTATAAAGTTTAGAACCTTTGTTAATGTAATTAGTTTTGTCAAGGTCCAATGGGAGAATCTCTTTGAGGTTCTTAAAATTTTTTTTTTAAAAGTTGAATTATTAAATTCAAATTTTATAAAACTTATAAATTATTGGATTTCATAAAAGGAAAGGACAAAATAGTATTGTTAAAGTAATTATTTTACATAAATTTGAAAATTCAAAGATGTTGTGATGATAAATTTGGTATTAATAAAACTATACTCAATTTCAATTTCAAACGCCATTTGACAAAATATTATCTTTCAATATAATTTCAAAAACGTCTAATGATCAAGAACTACTACAAGCTATTGCTCAAACAATATAACCATAGTAGAGTTGAAAATGACTCCAACATAATCAGACATTCAAAGAAGTAGATGGTACCTTTGTTCAGATACTGAACCAGGAGCTTGTGTCGCATAATCACTTGAGGAATTCATGGCACCGATACAAATTTTGCTATCTTTACTACCATCATAGAAAAAAGTCCCGCCAGGGTCCAACGCAAGTGCATTGATGGCTGCAGGAAAGATGATGTTTCTCAACAGTTTCCCCTTGGACAGGCTCCAAACCTAACCAAAGGCCATGAAATTTAAAAATCGCTTACACTTTCATCGCAAGTTAACAAAATGCATATAGATTACTACCAGTCACAGCCGCAAAGCATGATGTTTCCCCAAATAAAATTGACTCAATTTTGTGGTAAAATGACAAACATGGAACTTTAGCGACTATGTCTTAAATAGAATCATTGGCTGTTTTCAATTTTTGACCAGTATATAAATATGTTACAACCGTCCAGGACTATGTTTATGTTCAAAACTTCACCAAGATTCACATCTCGTCTATCTCTCAACCATCATCCCATCCAAGAAAACCAAACAATCCAAAAAATGAAAAAAAATAATGAAACAATAAATCAACAATTGGCTGAATAGCTCCACCAATATGGTATGTAACTGAACAAGGTTGTATACATAAAATAAACATACATCTGAAGAATAAGTACTCATGAAGAACTCCAAAGGGGTTAAGTTAGTTCATGGGCTCAGGAACTCCGCTTGTGTCAGTTAGCACAAAAAAAAAAAAAAACTCTGCTTGTGTCTCTGTCATGTTCTTGTGCGGCTGCGGAAGAACCGTGCTCTGTCCTTTCCACATCACTGCTTTGCTGTTCCGCTTCTCTGTTTGGAACAGCTTTTTGTTTCAGATATGTCTCCAGCTGAAACCAAATCAGAGTAATGGATAAAAGACTAACCTCATCAGTAATCATACCAGAGAGACTAGAACTTCTTTTACATAGCTTCTGTAAACCTAGCAAGAACATCCTATGTTCTTCCTCTGTCCATGAATTTCCTACAAAACCCATAAAGTAAAGTAATTGGATCAACGAGATACTACCGAACCATGAGATTATCTATCAATATCATCACCTCCTATCTATGAATTTAAATCTGGTTCTTGTGATTCTCAAAGATTAATGCGAGATGGATTCAAAATCGAGATGAATAAGAAATTTTCCTACCGATCGTTAACCGAGTCAGGATGGAGTCGTCCCTCCTCATACCGACTCGATTCGTTCAAGCACGCCGTCGATCATCCTCCAAATAAAAACTTCCCGACGCCTTTGATCACGGATCACCGTCGCTCGCTTCTCGTTTTGATCTCTCTCAAGTCTTGCCGGCGAGACAGAGAAAAAAAATCTAACCCTTCAGGGTGATTGCATGGCGGCTGTGGAGGAGAACATCGACGATGAAAGAATCAGATCAAGAATCAGACAACATCGGAGACGAGAAAGCGAAAATGACGAAGAAGAGAGACTAACGAAGAAAAGAGAAGGGAAAATTGTTTTGACCTTTCGTGCGAAAACAACGGCCCAATAAACATGTGCCACGTATGGGTTCCAACTGATTCTATATCCCCTTTTTTTTTTTTTTTCGGCAAACGGCTATTCTATTACTCAAGCTTGAGGTGATCTAGGTAACCAGACCGGAATAGAACAACCAATAAAAAGTAGCATCCTACGGAAAGTCCTAGCTGTCTTAGCTAAAAAATCAGGAAACTGGTTGCGCGCTCGTGGCACATGAATGATCTTGAAGTCCGGAAAACAAATCTGCAGCGTCTCTATCTTCTCCAATTCTGTCGCGAATCTTGGCCACTCCTGGGGTTTCTCTATCATAGCAATCAGTTCCTTACAGTCTGTTCCAAAGCTCTGACATGACGAGTGTTGAAGCATGTTCTCCATCGCCCAACGTAGTGCTTCTATCTCCGAATGTAATGCAGATTCACATCGAGAAAAATTCCGAGTTCCCATAAGCTGTATATTCTCCCCACAGTCCATCCAGACCCAACCACATCCACTGTATCGATCTGAGTCTGTCCAAGATCCATCTAGCAGGCAGATATTTCCCAAGCTTAAGACTTGGTTTTCTTCATTGTTGTTGGGCTGAGCTACTTGCGGTATTCTCTCATTTGCATTAAACCATGCTTGACATTCGGTTTCTGCGTATCGAACTAGTTCTAGAGGATCTCTATCTATTCCCCTGAAAAGCTTTTCATTGCGAGCCTTCCAAATATACCATACTATCCAGGGATAAGGATCCCTGTCCTGGTCAGGTTCTAGGATATCATTTTTCCTCCAAAATAGATAGTCCATATTTGTGTAGACGCTTGACACTGGAAATATTCCTGGGCTCGTAGGAATCCCTGATAAGGACCATACTTGGAGAGCTGGAGGGCATTCAAATATTGCATGGGTTACAGATTCTTCTACTTCTCCGCACCTCGGACAGTAATTGTCACATCTCATATTCCGGCGTACGAGGTTCCTCGTTACTGCCACTTGGCCCGATATCAGTTGCCATATAATATGGCACATCTTCCTTGGTGCTTTCAACTTCCAAGCAAAGGCTCGCAGTTTAGTAATACTTGGTTCCAGTATTTCCTTTTCCTCTTCTTGCTTCAAAAGATTTTGGGCAACCCAGTATCCAGATTTAACTGTGTATTGACCAGTCCTTGTGTAGTTCCAACAGAAAGTATCACGACGGTGTGTAGAGCTAATGGCCATACTACAGATGAGCGGTATGTCAACAGGATGGACATAGTCTTCTAGTAACTCAACGTTCCATTCTTTCAGATCCTGATTAATGAGGTCGCTCACCCTCATGTTCGGGTTCATCACAGGTGCTACAGGTCTAGCTGGTCTAGCAGGTGTCGTTGGGATCCACGGATCCTCCCACACCTTGACTTCATAACCTGAATGAATCTTCTGTCTGATCCCCAGAAGCAAAAGCTTTCTTGCAGAAATAATGCTTGTCCACACATAAGATGGGCTACTTGTCGAAGTTGCGCTCAATGGCGAGGACAATCTATAATATCTACCCCTCAAGACACGAGCAACCAGTGAATCAGGGTACTGAACCAATCTCCATAATTGCTTTGCCAATAATGCTAGATTAAACTCATGGATTAGGCGGAAGCCAATCCCGCCCTCTTCTTTTGGTAGACAAACTTTTTCCCATTTCGCCCAGTGTATTCCTCTTTTTGGTGGATTCGAACTCCACCAAAATTGCGCAATGGCACTAGCGAGGTTTTCACAAATCTCCAAAGGAAGCAGAAACGTTGACATAACGTATGTCGGAAGAGCGAGAAGAATGGATCTAATCATGACCTCCTTCCCCCCCCTTTTGAAAGCCATCTACCGGTCCATCCATTTACTCTATGCATCAGGGAGTCCTTTAAGAATGCAAAGAGTTTACATTTTGAACCACTAATATCCTCTGGGATTCCCAAGTACTTTCCCATCCCACCATCTTTATGAATTCCGAGGGTATCTTTAATCTCTTGTCTAGTAGCAGCATTAATCCTCTTACCGAAGAGTAAGGAAGATTTATCAAAGTTAATACATTGACCAGATGCTTTACCATATGTCCTGACTACTTTCATCACTTCTTCACATTCACGGGGCTCCGCCTTACAGAAGAAAAGGCTATCATCAGCAAAGAGAAGGTGGGACACCGAAGGACACGCGCGTGTGACACGCATCCCCGTTATCTTCCCTTGATTCTCTGCGTGATTGAGAAGGCTAGCGAGCGCTTCCGTGCATAGAATAAAAATGAAAGGAGACAAAGGATCTCCTTGGCGTAGGCCTCTACCAGGAACAATGTTTCCTCTTGGTTGCCCATTCATAAGAACCTTATATTTCACCGACGTAATGCATCGCATTATCCAGCTGATCCAAGTTTCTGAAAAGCCCATCTTACGCATGACAGCTTCAATGAATGACCATTCCATTCTGTCATATGCTTTGCTCATGTCCGTCTTGATGGCCATCCTTTTACTACGCCCACTTGGTTTAGTTCTCAGAGCATGGAACATCTCCTGGGCAATCATAACGTTGTCTGAAATCTGTCTTCCAGCAACAAAGGCTGACTGGGTTTCCGAAATCAATCCTGGCAGCACTCTTTTTAGTCTCTGGCATAAGACCTTAGAGATTATTTTATAACAGACATTGCACAAACTAATGGGTCTAAATTGAGCCATATCATTAGGTTTTGTTGTCTTCGGGATGAGACATATATTCGTATCATTTAGACCGTTAACCACTGCCCCTTCAAAAAGGAATTTATTAACCATAAGAGTTAACTCCTCCTTAACAATATCCCAAAATTTCTGATAAAAAAGCGCTGTCATCCCATCTGGTCCAGGGGCCTTCTCTGGGTGCATAGCAAAAAGAGCTAATTTGACTTCCCATTCGGAAACCGGGCTCGTAAGGTTTTCGTTCATTTCCCCAGTGATTGTCGTAGGAACTTGAGCTAAAGCTTCTTCAATGTCCTCTGGGTTAGATGACTCAAAGATCTGTCTAAAATAGCTAGTAGCAATGGCTACTAGTCCTTCTTCATCCTCCACTAAATTTCCATTTGCATCTAGGAGCTGCGTAATCTTATTCCTTGCTCTTCTCTGCTTGGTCAAAGCATGGAAATATTTGGTGTTCCTATCGCCTTCTCTCAGCCAAAACACTCGACTCTTCTGTTTCCAAAACATTTCTTCTGCCTTAAGAGCATCAGAGAGTTCCTTCAACGCTGCTGCAATTTCTGCAGTTGTAGCATTGTCATCAGCATACATGCCCTTCACTTTCTCTTTAAGCTCCTCCACTAGTTTTGCCGAATTAACATTATGTTGTCTCCTCCATTCACTTAAAGCTCTCCGGCAACTGGAAATATGCTCCATAATGTTCGCATTGGGAGGCAAATCAGGAGATTTCCATCCCTCAAGAATGACCTGCCGTAGCTCCTCGTTATCTAGCCACCTTTTATCAAACTTGAATTTTTTGGATCTTCTCATTGGCTTTATGAGTATATCCGCTAGAATCGGACGATGATCCGATCCCCATAATCGCATATACTTCATGTTCGAGTGGGGAAACTTCTCATGCCAATCTGGATTTCCTACTGCTCTATCCAGACGACATCGAACAGTTGTTCCTCCTGCTCTCTTTCCTACCCATGATAGCATGTCTCCCGTAAAAGGAAACTCTAACATTCCACAATCAGTAAGCATCTGTTTAAAGGGCAGGAACGAGCTATCAAGTCGTTGTCTCCCCCCTTCTTTCTCGTTGTGACCCGTTATTTCATTAAAGTCACCTATCATAAACCATGGGCCAGTTCTTGTTGTTGAAAAACGCGTAAGACGTTCCCAAACTTGGTCACGTCTTTCTATTACAGGATCCCCATAAACAAACGTCATATAGACTTTTATTCCATCAATGACTGCCTCAATGTCAATCATACGGTTATTTGAAAATAAAACATTAACTTGAAAATCATCCATGAAAAATAAAGCTAAACCTCCGCTGAGACCAAGTGGCTCAACAGTAAACAAATGATCAAATCCTAGGTCGGCCTGAATGTTTTGCAACAGCGGCCTCCTATTCTTTGTCTCAGAAAGGAACACAAGTCCTGGGCGATGCTTCTGACACATCTCCGTAAGGTGTCGAACTGTGAGGTCGTTCCCAATCCCTCGACAGTTCCAACTGATTGTCTTCATGGATGGCGTCGCGATGAGTTTTTGGAACTCATCAGACCATCACGTGTTGAGACACTGTCTTTGTCCCTATTGGATCCATGACGCCGTATTGGTTTTTCACCAGCCCCTTTTGCATGTGAACTTGTAGACGCTGAACGCTTCGCTGGAGAACCCCTACGAAGAATCTCAAACTTCCGATGGTTAATACCCAAAGGGGCATTACGCTTCACGCCGTGCTTCTTGGACTTTTTTGCATTCGTATTATCCATTTGTCTCTTATCCACCAAAGACGCATGCTGAGATTGATGACCATCCAAGTCCATAAGGTCAAGCGCCAACAGATCATCATCATCAACTCCATCTTCAAGCATACCTCCATCTGGTTGATCCAAGTTCTCCATATCACTTAGCGCTCCAATGATGGCATCGTCGCCATTACTCGGTTCCGTACCACCTGGTGAAGAGAAAGAGAGCGCTCTAGCTTCACCCCTGTCTCTAAGAGTAACATTCTCCTCCATGTGATGATCCATCCGTGATGGAGTTACAATAGCACTAGCTATCTTCCTGCTAGTCGGTTTATCGCCACTCCTCAGCGTCTCCGAGATTTGTTCAGTTCGTGATACAGGATCGGGCAAATGTTCATACGGAACAATTTCCCTAGATGTTGCACTGCGAGACGTTGCACCGGTACCAACATCAGTCTGGCCCTTACCAACTACAACATGCTGTGATTGTTTTACTTGCCACGATCTCTCATTTGGGCGGACATAAGGTCCAGCCCGTGCTCCACCATATCTACTCCTCCTTGGATAATTGTCTCTGCTACGGACAATCCTATCAGCATGGCGTCCCCACCGATTCTCCTCCTCATCACGTTCCTCATACCTTGAAGGCTTTGAAGAACGGTATCGTGAGAGTTGTGGCTCTCTGCTCTGTAGCTAAGGCTGATAAGGAAGTTCAGTCCTGGGATGAGCATCACGACTCAAGAGCTGTCTCGACGAATCATGAGCCAGCTGCACTCGCGAGAAGACATCAGTCCTTTCCGGATGTTGTAACCGTGATCTAACATCAAACGCTGTGCAATATCCCTTCTCATGAGAAAGGAAGCCACAGGTAGTGCAATGTTTGAACAACTTATCATACTTAATTTCAATCGTAACCTCATCTCCCTCGTATTCCACCTTTCTAGAGAACTTCAGTGGCCGGCGTGAGTCAATATCAATGAGCATACGACCCTCAGTTAGTTCCAGAGTGTCGACATGCCCAAGTCTACCACCTATATTCCTCAGATTCGCATCAGTCCATAGATGTAGAGGAAAGCCAATGAGCTGAACCCAAAAAGGAATAACCCATGGGTAATCATCATGGACTATAGGTTCCCACCGCACCAGTACGAACATGCAGAAATTGTAGTGAAACGGACCCTGTCTCAGAACAGAGTTTAAGTCCTCCTCGGACATGAAGTTAAAAAGAAACTTCCCATTCCCTAAGTCATTTGCTGTGATTCTCTCAGACAAGCCCCACTGCGAAGGCATGGTTTGTAATAACTTCACAACATTCTGTTTCTTTGGATTAAGGATCTTGCCAATGAGGGACAAACCAAATTCTTTGATGACGAAAGAATCATCTCGATCCACCAGTTTAATGGGTTCATCATCATCCTCATAAAGGATCCCTTTTCCTTTGATATCCGCTTGATGAGCAGATCTCATACTGTTCCGCGACCCCATACAATGATATGGAATCGTATCACAAAACCGTAAGCAACCAAACAGCAGCTTTTAAACTGAACAATGATTCAGAACAGATAACAGGTTCAATGTCTTAGATCTCCAAACGTATGACCAACCAGACCGAGATCGGCTTTGTTGGTATAGAGACACAGAAACGAAAGCAGAGATCAAACAGATCAGAAATGCAAGGCCGAGAGCAGCTTCCGTGAGGGAGAAGGTACGAAGATCACGATCTCACCGTGGAAGAGAACCACACACCACACGGGCAGGAAGGATAAGGTGGCTACTCCAACTTCAATGAACGTTTGGAATAGGAGAAGATCGAAAACCCAAAGAGGATCTCGATCTCAGAAAGCGTCGCCGTCGTATCGCCTCAGAGCGCCGCTAGGTTAATTTTTTTACCTTCTCAGACTCTTTTTCCTATATCCCCTTATTAAAGGACCGGTTCTGCTTAATTTTATCATGATTTATTTTTTTCCTTTCTTTTCGTTAGAACCTCCCACTGAACCCAGCGATGGAGCTGGTCTTACTTATACTTGAAATCCTCAAAAAGGAGAAAGAGCTTACCAAAGAAAGCACCTCCTTTGTCAGCGTGATCAAACTCAGGCTGAGGCATCACCGTAAGCTTAGCTTAACCCTCCTACCACGTTTGTTCTACCGTTTGTTCTACACACACCACATAAACCAAAACAAAACAGTATTAGAAACTAAGCTCAAATGATAAGACATTATGAATGAAACAACATGAAACCCATTAGCCAAGGACCTGGTACTCCATCAACATCTCAGCATGGTCTTTTTCTTCCACACTCAAGTCCATAAAAAACCTGATAACAACACATCTGATATCACCCAAATTACCCCAAGAGTGACTTCACTCAAATAAGAGATTCAGTCGTAATACTTAGGGATCGAATCCACGAGGAGCTAAGACACACAATAGATCCTAACAAGTTTATAATTAAGCTAGGCAAACAATTAAACAGTAAAAAACTGTTGGTGAACAAGACAGTTGTTCGATTGATTGATTTGAGGTTGTAAACAATTATGAGAAAAAGCTAGATTTAGAATTTCGGGTAATTGTAATTATAATGATATAGATGCTAAGGTTTCAATCCTAGAACATGAATTCTAATTGCAAGATATTCCAGCTTCCGCGTGCGAATAAATCCGATTTATATAAGTATATATCTCTGTCACTTGTTGATATAGTTCGAACATCGATCGACGCTATGTGACTAGTGTCGCTCGATGTTTACCTAGTCAAGCTTTACCTAGCTGTTCGATAGGTTCACTAGTTTGACTTAATCAGCTGTCGCTTGTTTCTAGCAATCCTAGCTCAAGCGAATTAATTCAGGTAAGAGACCATGCTTTCGTTTACACTTAATTATCCTAAGTTCAGGGTTCTAGTTAGCTACTCTAGAAAACACGCATTAATAATTCTTATGAAGGAAATCTATCACCTTAGTGTATCTATATTTTGGGATAATCCCTCATAACCTTACTTCTAACCCTAAATCTAACAAAGGTAACTACTCAGACATAGCAAAACAGAACATAGCAAATATCTGAATAAATTGCATAGATAGAACAAAGTATAAAATCCGGAGTTCCAATACAAAGCTCCAAAAGAGTCTTGCATCTTCTCTCCAAACTACTTAAAACCCTAAATATGATTTGTTGTGTAAAGTAGAAAGTATGAAAGCTTAGAAAGCGTGTGTTGCCCAAAACAATGGTAGAGCCCATAAATATTAGGTTAAAGTCGGCCATGAGTAATCTTGTAAATAATGTGGAACTTGGGCCATAAGTTGGCTGGGAACCAAGTCGGGCTTTGCACACTTCGCTGTCGATCGACGACAAGAGTTGTCCATTGTGGGAACCAAAATTTGCACTGTCGATTTCCGTCTAAATTAGGAAATTAAGAAAACCCTAATTTCCCAGAGGTTCCGGAGATCTGTTAATACCACATGCTAAGCAATCAGAACACGATATATCAACGACAAAGTATAAAAATAGTAAGCAGAGAGCAAAGTAGATTTTATTCTGAATCTGTGTTTGAGCGTTACAACAAGGTATAAGCCTGGGCTCGAGAGCTGTCGGCGAGATTCCTAGTTCTACTAACCCTAAGACGGCTAAACCTAATTGAGTCGCAACTCGAAATAACAAAAACGAAAATATGCCTAAATTGTTATAAGTGCTAAGTTTGCTCTGAAAAAGTCTATCTTCATGCCTCTCGCCTAGGATTCCTTATATACTTGCTCCTAGGTAGGTTTACCCTTTTCCCCTTCTGCCCTTAAGCCGTCATAGCATAAAGATAGAGATATTCCATTTTTCCCGATCTTCGTAATTATCTTCAAAATTTTGTATTTATCCGCGGAAACTTGACATTTATCCTTCCTTACGAACCAAGCGTAAACCATTCCACGGTTTACGGGCTTCCTTCGAGTCATGTCTTAGGTCCCTTTGGGCCGTCTTTCGACTTGAAGCGTTTATTACGACTTCTTTCGATAAAAACGATCTTTCCGCGGTTTTTATCGTAAAGTTTGATTGATGACTTCGAATGGCGGAAAACATGAAATGGGTTCACTACGGTCTTCGGGAGATAGCATCGAAGAGTAGACGAGAATGCATGGATTCGTGACGTATCGACGTTTCGGAAGAGCTCGGTCGCCACGTAGCGACCGAACGGAACACACGCTCGGTCGCTATGTAGCGACCGAGCAGTACGCGTTCTCGGTCGCTATGTAGCGACCGAGCTTGTTTTGGGCTCGATCGCTACGTAGCGACCAGGCTTTGGCTCGATCTCGGTCGCTACGTAGCGACCGAGCTGTGTGCATGGTTGGTCGTCGCATATCGATCGAGCTTGGCTTATCCGCGGTCCGATTGCCATACACGAGTTTGTCCGCAGCCGATTTGGATACATGTATGTTGCCTTCGGACAATCGGTATTTAGTGGTTCGATTGAGATTTGAACAAGATTTCACCGCTAGGCTCTTTGTAAAGATTTTTTTACGAAGATTACTTTTCGTAAAAACGTTCATGCTGATTTTTACGGACTTTCAGACATTGATTCCGCTGTGACCGATTTTGACCCCAAAATCTGTCAATCGATGGTTGACTATGAATGTCAATTCGGGACTGGTTCGATGGGCAGCTAAGAGTTTCTTCTAGCTTTTGCTTCAAAATACCCCCACAATCACCTTATATCTCCAAAACACTCCTTAATCTGTAAATACTCTAAAAAGATTTCAAAACATAACATATAACTCTAAAACACTTATATACCATTGCTAAAAACATGTAAAATCCATGGTATATTAACATCAAAACAACTCATTAATAAAAACAAAGACATGACCTTTAGTAAAACAATCAAACAACTCATTAATCAAAACAAAGACACAAACTTTAGTAATCAATGTTGGGGTCAAAAACGGTCACGACGAAGTTAACATCCAAATCTCCGTAAAAATCAGAACGAACATTTTTTTACGAAAGTTACTCTTTGTAAAAAGAATCTTTACAAAGAGCCTTGCGGTAAAATTTTGTTCTAATTTCGATCGAACCAAGTACCGATCGTCTCAAGGCAACATACACGTATCCAAACCAGCCACAGACAAGCTCGAGTATGGCAATCGGACCACGGACAAGCCAAGCTCGGTCGGTACGTAGCGACCGAGCATGCGTATGGCTCGGTCGCTACGTAGTGACCGAGCTCGAGTCAAGGTCGGTCGCTACGTACCGACCGAGCACGCGTATGGCTCGGTTGCTAAGTAGGAACCGAGCTCGAGCCAAGCTCGGTCGCTACGTAGGTCGCTACGTAGCGACCAACGACCAAGCTTAAGCCAAGCTTGGTCGCTACATAGCGACCGAGCACGCGTACAGCTCGGTCACTACGTAATGACCAAGCTCGAAGCCAGTCTTGGTCGCTACGTAGCGATCGAGCACGTGTGCGGTCGATCGTTATGAAGCGATCGAGCTCTCTTAAAACGATGATACGACACGAATCCATGCATTCTCATCTACATTTTAATGTCATCTCCCAAAAATCTTAGCTTAACCATTTCATGTTTTTCGTCACTCGGAGTCATCAATCAAACTTTACGATAAAAACTGCAGGAAGTTTGTTTTTATCAAAGAAACCGTAATGAACGTTTTGAGTCAAAGACGGCCCAAAGAGACCTAAGACGTAACTCGAAGCCCACTTACGATTTCTTAAACCAAAAGCCCATAAGTCGTATGACGGTTTATGCTTGGTTCATAAGGAAAGATAAATGTCAAGTTTTCGCGGATAAATGTGAAGTTTTCGAAGATAATCATGAAGATTGGGAAAAACAGAATATCTCCATTTTTAAGCTATGACGGCTTAAGGGCAGAAGAAGAAAAGCGTTAACCGACCTAGGAGCGAGTATATAAGGAGTCCTAGGCGAGAGGCAGAAAGGGAGAACTTTTATACAGCAAACTTAGCACTTAGAGCAATTAGGAAACTTTTTGTTTTTGTTATTTCGAGCTTCGACTCAACTAGATTTTGCAGTATTAGGTTGTTAGAACTAGGGATCTCGCCGGAAGTTCTCATAGCCAAGGCTTCTACCTTGTTGTAAAGCTCATACGCGAATTCGGAATAAGACACCTCTTGCTCTTTTTACAATTTATTATTTTATTATTGTTCTCGTTTCGTGTTCTGATTGCTTGGCGTACGGTATTAGCAGATATCCGGGCCTCTGGGAAACTAGGGTTCTCCTACTTTCCTAATTTAAACGAAAATCGACAGTGCGAATTTCGGTTCCCACAATCAAAACAAAGACACAAACTTTAACAAATAACTCTTCATCCACAAACACTTTTCTCTGTTTCTTAGAACCTTTCTACAACTTAGGACAGTGAGAAACATCCCAAGTGCTTCCTCTTCAGTTCTACAATCACCTCTTAAGTGTATACTATCTCTCTCTCTCTCTCTTTCTCTCACTCTTCTCTGTCTATCTCTCTTGTTTTGCTTGTTATTTGTTTCGGTTTAGTCATGTAAGAGGTATGTAAATGTAATGAGTAAGATTGTAAGGTTTAATATGAAGATATTAAAGTTTGAAAATGAAATTGTAAAATAAATCGTTTTCACGAAGGTCCAACTCGTATAACTCATTACAGAAACTCGTTAACAACCCGTTTACTGGTACAACTAATGATGTATTACTGATATTGTTTATAGAAAACATACAAATGTGGGTAATAAAGTTCGATGGAATCAGAAAGACGTACATATTTCTACTTTAGTGATAAAGAAAAGATATGAGGAGATTATTTGTTCTCACTTGGTTGATAGAATAGGCAAAAACATTAAGATCAATATAACTGCGACCAAGCTTCAACTGAGTTACTTTCCGCTGGTCTTAGATAATAAAAAGTTTTTTGTAATATAATGGATGGTACACCTAGTATAACGGGTATAACTATATATCAAACAATACAGGTGAAACTGGTATAATTGGTCCAACTATTTTTATTAACCAAATTAGTTATAATGGTATAACTAAGACAACTATCCAGGTTCTGAAATTTAAATATTTCATTGTGTATTGCATTGAAAAAAAATAATGAGCTGGCCAAATTGTAAATGTTTAGATAGGATCCTTTTTATTGGTGATGTTTTTTTTTTCCAATTATTACACAATCACATATGTTTGCATGATTTACCTTATATTTTTAAGGTTTATTAACTTCTTTGTCCACATAATTTTTGGAAAACATACATGAAATGTATTTTAACAAAATTGATGGTTTCATTTTATTGGGGCAAAGACATGTACACATAAAGAAGTAGTACAACTGAGGTAAGTTTAAATTTCATGTGGTACAATAAGTTTTTTTTATTTCACTTCCAAAGTACAACTATGTACGAACCAGTACAACTATGTACAAACCATGTGGGAACTGAAATTCGCACTGTCGTTTTCCGTTTAAATTAGGAAAGTTAGAAAAACTCTAATTTTTCAGAGGTCCCGAATATCTGCTAAACCACATGCCAATCAATCAAAACACGAAAGTATAAATGAAAGTAAGTATATGAATCGAAAAGAGAGCAAGAAGGGTTTTTATTCCGAATATGTGTTGAGCGTTACAACAAGGTAAGAGCCTCGGCCACAAGAGATGTCGACAAGATGCTTAGTTCTAGCAACCTAAGAATGCGGAAACCTAGTTGAGTCGAAGCTCGATAACAAACAAAACTATTATAGATCATTCTTTTACAAAGACAAGCTTGGACTCCACTTGATATGGAAGAAGACTTTATCAAAAGACTTCCAGAAAGTCCAGACGACTTCTAGGAAGTCCAGATGACTTCCAAACGACTTCCAGGAAGTATAGACGACTTTCAGGATGTCCAGACGACTGAAATGGAAGTCGTCTGAAAGACTTCCTAGAAGTCGTCTAGTGCATTATATATTAGACGACTAACAGTTAAATCGTCCCAGAAGTCTTCCAGATCTGAAAAACCTGCATATCAAATCCAGATCTGAAAAACCTGCATATCCAAAAACGTTCAAATGGCTTAAAAACAGAAAAAATGAGTGGAAGATTAGATAAATCTACCTTTATAGAACACACAAGAATACATATCGAAAATTAATAGATATACCTTTAAATGAGTGGAAGATGAGTAACATCTGATTAAAAACCTGCAAAAAAGATAGATTACTAAGAAAAACATGATACAAAACTGAAGAATTCATATAAAGTTTGGTGTTTTCAAGTCAAAGAGATTAGAGTGGGTTTGGAGAGTTTTAGTTTGGGAAAAAAGTAAGAACTTTATGCAACAAGAAGTTACCAAATGAAGAAATTCAGACATAAAAACTTACCAAAACGCTCAGATCTATTATGAAAGGGATACTTCGTCAGAAGACTTCCATGAAGCCAAGACGACTTCCAGGAAGTCCAGACGACTTCCAGGAAGTCCAGACGACTGCAATGGAAGTCGTCTGGAAGACTTCCTGGAAGTCGTCTAGTGCATTATTTTTAGACGACTAATAGGTTAGTCGTCTCAAAAGTCTTCTAGATCTGAAAAACATGTATATCAAATTCAGATCTGAAAAACCTGCATATCAAAAAACGTTTAAATGACTTAAAAACAGAGAAAATGAGTGGAAGATTAGATAAATCTACCTTTATAGAACACACAAAATACATATCTAAAATTAATAGATCTACTTTTAAATGAGTTGAAAATGAGTACCATCTGATTGAAAACCTCCAAAAAAAGATAGATTAGTAAGAAAGACATGAGACAAAACTGAAAAATTCATATAAAGTTTGGAGTTTTCAAGTCAAAGAGATTAGAGAGAGGTGGAAGAATTTTAGAATGATGAATTACATGTCTTCTATTTTAGTTTAAAATATTTTTACGCGGGAAAATGATGAATTACATGTAAGTCGTCTGGTTTAAATTATTTACGCGGAAAAATAATTTTTAAGAAAACTTTAGGCGGGAATATTTGGACGACTTACAAGTAAGTCGTCTATTTTAATTTATTCACCAGACGACTGAAATGTAAGTCGCCTAGACCCTAAACATAACCCCTAAACATAATTAACTAACTAAACACTACATAAAATCAAATTAAACTTCGAAAGAGTTTATTATACACAAAAATAAACACGTATAGGTAAAAAATTAATTTTTCAAAAAACCATTTAAGGTTTCCAAAATCTAACCCTAAGAATACATATAATACTACAACATATGTTGCCAAACCCTAGACCAAAGAATACCATGATTCACTACCTACACTCATCTATGTTGAAAAAATTCAATTTTGTTATATTTTAATTTATATCAGTTAAAATTGTTTATAATTACATGATTTTAATTTTTCGCTTATCAAAATATTTTTTAAAAAATTTATAAATTATTTTTAAGATAAGCTACACCAGAAGACTTACTTTGAAGTCGTCCAGACGACTTCTAACATCTCAGACGACTCAGACGACTTACTAAGGCTATATTCGTAAAATTGGCTTCTGTTTTTTTGTTTGGTCACAAGGGACTAAGCCATAATTTCACAAGGCTTTTAGGTTAGTTTTGCATTTGATTCAAGTTTGGGTATATGTTTGGGGTTAAAATCAAGTTGTGTGTTAGTTTTGATAAAACCCCAATAATTGCAGTTAATTTAGAATGTATTAATATTTATTATATATATTAATAATTTTATGTTAAACGGCAGTTCCTCTAATAATAATAAGGTATAAATAGTACTTTTAAGATTTAACAATTTCAATACTCATTAATTATTTATTAATAATTATTATTTATATTAGTTTAGTATTTATTAAATTAAACCACTAAAATAAAATCAAGTTGAAATAACAAATGATTAAATCACCAAAAACCATAATGCGGGTCTAAATTATCTCAAATCCTTAAAAATAGTTTCACTAAAAATAAAAAATTAAATCATATAAACTAAATTTAATAAGCTTATAGAAAAAGTTTAAAACATACAAAAATAAATTTTATCAATACAGAGCGGGTTAAAACATAAAATATTTTATTTAAATTAAAATATTAAAAATAAAATCAGTGTGGAATAAGTTTAACAACGGGTTAAATAAACAAAATCATAATACAGGTCAGAATTATTTTGAGTCTTCAAAAATTTATCCTATCTAAAAAGATAAAAAATAAGTCATATAAATAAATGTAAGATAATTTTTTTTAAAAAAATTAACATATATGATTTATTAAAATTCATTGTTTTCATTACGTAAAATAATTTTTTCAATAAAAATATTCTCTGCAGCTTCTTAAGCGGGAGTCAAAAAATATACCCTCAGAATCTAGTATCTAAACTATACTAAAAGGAGGATACTAAAAATAAGCCCTCTAAGGGTATACACGTCGGATTGAAAAATTAGCCATTCATAGAGCAGCATTCATCCATGTCATTTTGATTAATCTTGGACACGTGTTCTCTTCTTTCTTCTATATTGCCGGCGACGTATCATTTCCTCTTCTTCCACCACGTATTTGCAACCGTCGAATTAACTCCAGCTCTTGACTCCTCTGCAATTAAATATCGAATACTTCCTCATCCTTTCAGCTTCCATATTTAGGAACACGTTGGCAAGTCTCTGCTCATTTTTTTTCTATTATTGCAATCCTCTATTACAGCTGGAGAGGGCAATGGAGAGGCAGAGAAGCTTGCTTGGGTTCGTTGAGAGGCAAAAAAACTTCCCGGGTAGTAATAGAGAGAGCACCAGTTGTGGATCCAGTTCGGTAAGTAACATTATCCTTCTACAAGATCCATTTATTTAATTACCTCTGACAATGAATTCACGAATGGATCCAGTTATGCATTCCGCCTGAGTTTATTCACCTCCAGTTATTCTTACAGTTGATCTAATTTTTTGAACTATAGTGGAACTCTATAAATTTGCTAAGCGATCATTCATGGGCATGATGAAGAAAAAGTATTCGACTTCTGCTCACTCACATGCTTCCTCCTGTGCTGATTGAGAAAGGTTTATCCCAATTGCTTCAATAAGTGTGATTTTTATTTATTCTCTGAGAGATTAGCTATGATGTTTAAGGGGTTTAAGGGTTATGTGGTATTCTCTACTATAGTGTCTCTGGACCACTAATTGTTACATCCTCCTTTTTCGTTTCAAGCACTTCCTTTTATAAGAAATCTTTTGGTTGCTCTATAAATCTCTCCAAAACCATAAAGTGGCATCCTTTATTTATTATTCTGCAGATGGTACTCAGAGAAGTTCGTGAAAGGACAATGAGATAAAGAAGACTGTGTTCCTGAGTGAAAAACGTAAATAGAATGTCTCTTGGTAACTCACCACTCTACTTCTCTCTTTTATCTCTATTCATGTTTTGTCTGATATTCCTTCCTAATCAATTTATAGGCTCACTTTCTGAGTTTCATTTTTTCTGTTCTCATGTATTCAAACAGGAGAGTTTAGATCGAAAACTTCTTACGCCCATTTTGGAGTTTTCTGGTGAGTTGAATCCAACTAAACAAACTGATGCAAAAGAATCATACTTGACCCTTAATGTTTCTCAATAACATTGTCTCTATGAAGCAGATCCATAGAGCAACTTTTTTTAACTATATCGGAAAGCATATGCGATTCTATTACTTAGGAAGGCAATCAAAGTATAAGGAGGATGTTGTATTCTTTATTAGGCATCATCTGTAAAGCAGCATTCATTGTTTCCACATAACTATCTAGATAACTGTTGTTTCAGAGAACATTTTCTCTCTGTGGGAGTCACATGTCATGTTAGTGATAAACATTTGGCTTTTAAACTTTCAGACATGATGGTTGCCCTTCTGATGTAAGCTTGGGATTTCTGCGTTTGCAATCTGGTGAGTCAACATCTGATCTTATCGTGTTATTTCAAACATGGAAGCGGGTAGATTGGGCTCCAACAATCGGTTAGAAGGCTTTTTCCCGGATTACTCCAGCAGTTCAATAATAGCTGATGTTATCATATGCGAAAATATGTTTGGGGTGCTGACTTCTTCTTCTTCATCAGCTGATACTCCCCTTCGTTTCTTTGTTTATGACAAGTATTTAAAAGGACTAGAAAGGTAAATATACCTTTATATTTGAAATCTGAATTGGAAACATTCTTCAGTCAAAAGTTAATTGAAATCTGAATTTTCCAGAATCCTGAAACACTTTCTAAAGCAATAAAAATTGAACACACTGTGCTTACACTTTCTGGCTCAGGAACTCTAGAGTGGTGACAACATTACAAAAATACTTTCAAAGTATTTGGACCATTGGGATCATCACACTTCACAGCAGAGGTGCGTTCAAGGAACCATCTATTGAATATTCTGTCAAAAAATAGTAACACCATGTCATTCACTAATGATATATTGTTCGTACACTCTTATAAACAATGATGTTAACGTAGGGTAAGTTCGAGTTTAGCCCCATCTAATGTGTGCCACCAGATAAGGCTCTATGTAAAAGAGGTTTTCATTTCAGATTATTTAGACCGGGAGGTGGTGAGAGATTTCTCTTTGGTGTGGCCTTTCAAGAAATCTGTATTTCTTTTTTATTGATATCCATTTTAATGCAAAGCCTTCAACATATATATTCTGTTACGATTTTTTCTATAAGTTTCTTAATATTAAACTTACGTTTCTGTATCGTGTCTCAAAGGTGCAGATCATGATAAACTGTATTGTGAAGAAATCTTTAAATATGATCTTTTTGAATTTCCTTCAGTGACAATAGATAAACTATGCTTCAACTCTTGACATTTAAAAATAGTGAACAATGTGATTTATCAAAATTAAATTGATTTGATCCTTTTTTTTAAAATAATATGTACTAATTTTCTTATACAATTATTATATGTTAAAAGAGAAAGTAACATTCAATACTAAATACATACGCTCTTAAATTTCTCCCCCAAATATAAATTCCACTTTATTTTATGTAAATTTATGGATGTTTTATAATTTTAACAAAAACCTCTATAAGATACTCTTAAGTCTTTAACACAAATTAAAAAGCAAGAGATTCCCCTCTATCGTAGCGACACGACAGTTTTTGTTTTTGTTAGAGAACTCTGAAATGCAACTATGTAATTTGTGTTTCGTTCTCATGGTTTTACATATGTTTCTACCACATGGAGTTGCTTTACCCACGCCTTAGCTTATTTCTCTCCATTATATATACGTTTAAATCTCAGTAACACGCTTTTGTTTATCTACATTGTATCAAGCGAAGTTTGTATCTTAAAGTTTTGTAATTCTCAACCATTTTATTTGCTCTGGGACAGAAAACTTGGGAGAAGTTGAAGTTAGCTTCTACACACGATCACATTGGCAAGGTGGCTAAGATCTCTATTTTTCTGTGGTTCTATACATAAAAAAGTTGTGATTGTTGAAACTCAGTCCATGCTACAGAACTCTAAAAACTTAGAGAAACGTGTTGGCTGGCTCGAGGAAGAAAGAGCAAAGAAAATAGACATATCATCAGCCTGGAAGAAAAATGAAACTTGTGAGGCAAGAGATAAGCCAAATGCAATATGCGGTTGGAGAAGCAAAGACAAGCTACCAAAATGAGAATATACAGAACATTGCAGATATGAAGCAGTTACGAACAAAGAAATGCATATATCAAAAATTTCTTACAGAAAGACCGAGTTAGCTGAAGAAATGTAACCGAGGTTTTGCACAAAGGGGTAACGGAGAAGAAGAAAAAAGAACGGAAACAGGCGGATCAACTCATCAAGTTCCCATTGAAATAGGATCCACGCAAGGAAAAGCACTTGCCATTCGTTGGTTATAAGGGGCATCCCGAAAACGTCCGGGTCGAAATATGGCTTTCAAATTAAGTTCCGAATTAGTGGATGCTGCCAAAGGGAGTGGCGATGCCATACGCAAAAAGGAAGAGACTCATAGAGTGGCAGAGGCAAATAGAGCGTTTGCACATTTTCGTTAATCCATGAACATGATCTATATAGACACATAGATCTGTGGATCCATACATCTCGATCCGAAAAGAATCAATAGAAAAAGAAAAAATCGGATGAAAAAGCTTAATGTGGATTTAATAGAAGTGAGGGAGTTTGATTGATAAGGAGATGGAGGCTTAGAGTCTCAGAAGTGAAATGGAGAAGAAAGTAGATGTAACAAACTCAGAAGCTATGGAAGCTAAGCTAACAAGAGTGAAAAATGGAAGTTTCCCAAGGCTGCGTAGAATGGAAGTTTCATCCTTCCATCCTTGGCTTCAATCAGTTCAAAGAGGCGTGAAATACATTATAGCACTTGAATTTGGTGAAAATTTTAATTAACAAATAAAATTTTACTAGAAAATTTATAAGATTAAGAAAAAGAAGATTCATTTACTATATTTTTTTTTTGTTTTTTTCATCAAAACCTACTAATGGAAATAAAAACGAAAGAAATATTATGATATTTTATTTTTCTTGTGTGGTTATCAAACTCAATCTTAAAAACATTGACATGAAAATTGAAAGAAAAAAACAACATTGATTATTACATAATCAAATCCTTTTTAAGTACTAAAATCTAAAAAATAAATTTTTATTAATAAATTAGAATTTTTGTTTTTGCTCACGAAAACACATCATCAAGTGAGACATGAATTGACACATCATCAATTTTTTTGAAATATTATAAAATTTGCTACATTTGGAAATTTATCTAATAAAATTTATCAGTAAAACATGAATTTTATTTTCTCCACTAAACTCTAATAAACTTCATTTAACCTTTCTTTAGTTCTAAACTTCATCACATTAATTACAATCTAAAATAATAAAGTAGAAGAGAAAGGTTCCACAATGCGTCACCTCACCCCTCATATCCCTTTTTTCAACACGTGTCGAGCAGAGCATTGATGGGCCGTGTCGAGCAGAGCATTGATGGGCTTTAGTTATTTTTGGGTCATTCCTACTTTCATAACTGTGGTCCGCTTTGGCAGAGTTAGATCATTTTTTTTCTTATCCTTCCTCTTCGACCCCATAACCATATCGTTTGCCATGGTCCCCAATTAGATTATCTGTAATGTTTTCTCTTTTTCTTAAACACATGCTTTAATTCAGTCATTAAACACCACCTCATCTCTCCTCCCACTCCGCCTCATTTATTCAGGTTCCCGAACGATTTCTGTAACATATACAAGCTCGACCGATAAATAAGTCTTCTGGATACGATGAAGACCTACACCGTACACATATCTTACAGCCTAACCATCTCACGCATCACCATTATTGGCTTTGCTCATTCTAAAAAGTGTTCCCCTTGCTATTTCTTAATGTTTGTTTGCTCTTATGGTGCATCTAAATTTGAACATAGCAGATTATTATTAAGTAAAAAAAACAATTTCACGTTCAAATTTGTTAATCTTTGAGAATTGACTTAAGAGATTAACCTTACCCTCCATTATACCAATAGTAAAATTTCTCTTATAATATGAAAAATAAACCTATTATACGAATGCCACCATTGGAACATCGCCTCATCTCTAAAAACAGTTTCAAAGAGATATAACTCAAAAACTCGCAGCAAGAAGAATGACAGCAACAAAGGTAGCTATTCTGAGAGGCAGTTGAATCTGAGTCAATTGATTATGTACATTCTCTAAGAACACAACAAAGTCAGAGACTCGGAGTTTCTACATGAAACAAGAACACCAAAACTGGATTTAAGTTTGCCTTATCGGCTTAGTGTTGCAGATCATTGTCAATACACTCTTTCAGCTACAACCAAAACATAATAATAAAAAATGTTAAGCCTCCAAATAAAAATATAAAAGATTTTAAAATTTAAACAACGAAATATTGATGAGTGGACCATTATCCTTTACAACACAATTATCTTTACAATACAACTATTTATCACTAATCCTCGAGTAAACAATTTTATTACCTGCCACAACGATTTAAATAAACAAGATTAAAGCATAAGTTGCAAGATTAAATAGTCTCCGAATTAGAAAAATATTTTACTAAATACATATTCAACAAATCCATAATAAATTTGATTTATTAATGTATACTAAATATTTTACATAAGTAATTGTTAAATATTACAGAAGTCATTTTTAACTAAAATAATAAACTTACCCTTTTATAAATTGAAAATATAATAAACTGAACAAACATATATTATAAAACATTATTTGTTGTTACATAATATGTCCTAATTATTATTTATGACACTGTTGAAACTATTTGCCTATTATTTTAAACATTAAATTTTATAATTTTATCACATTATATTTGATTTTCGATGACTTTGCCTGGAGTTGGTGTACTAATTTGTTATTGTGAAAAAATTAGTTATTGTAATAATATAAATTATTACTTTATATTTTTTCAACTATATGAAATTAGTTATTGAAAAATCTGATATTCTTAGGAAAAAGTAACTATTCTTACTTTATATTTTTCTCAACTATATGAAATTGAAATAGAAAAAAATAAAAAAAATATAAATCATTTTATTTTTCTTAAATTTTATTTAATAATTTTGTGTTCTTTAACAAAAATATTGTTAGTGGTCAACTCAAACCAACAAAATAAAATTTTCAATATGCGAGGGCTAATAAACAAGAAGCGCGAGGGCTAATAAACAAGGAAATGAAGAACATGATTAGTTCACTCCAGTACGAGCCACATCATAAGCTCGAAGAGTTATTAAGAAGATGGTTTGAAGTAACAACTTATGAGTAGTTTTTACATCTATAGAAGAGTTTTTCAGTTCTTAAAAGGGTTTGATTTGTATATAGCATTCTTTTGATAGTTCAATAAATTTGAAATTTTATCAAAAAAAATTATCATATAATTTTAGAATAAAAACAGATTATATTTATTACTTTCAATATAAAATAAAGTTTCAATGATTTATAATATTTAAATATAAATAGTTTTAAAGTGAACTCACCCGCCTGTAAGGCGGGCCAATCTCTAGTCTCAATAAAAATTTATATCCCACTTGAAACAAAAGACGGATATCTAAGCAAACATATACCTTTACGAGAAAACGGATATCACGGATGAATACCATTTAAATGAATTAAATGAATTAAACGGATAGTCAACATGAATTAGACAATAGCGGTGGTATAATTTGATTGTAAGTGGTTACTTCTCCGCTCTTCCTTTTTATGGTTGATAACGTTACACACAACTAAATTCGGACACGAGACTCATGTGTAACATGACATTTAAAGAAATAATAAAAGGTGAAATTGGACGATCTTATGAGGTGATTTTGGGTCATGAAATCTTATTATTTCTCGGAGTATTTTTTTATCTACCAACTGCGACTTGCTGCAAGAGGCGTAGGCGGCTTTCGTTTCCCAATAAAAAGGAAAAATACTTCACTAAATAAACATAAATTATATAGAGAATATTCTGCTTCTCACAAACCAAACCAATCCATCAAACTCTGTCCTCTCTCTACCTTCTCTGGTCTTTCATTTCGTCCTACCTCTCTTTTCCATCACAACAACCGAGATTCCACCATGTCTGGAGGAGAAGCAAATATCACGGTCGCTCTGTTGAATAAGCCGGCGGAGAACGACAGAGAAGAGGATGAGCTGGGGATGAAGGAGAAGGTTTGGAATGAATCAAAGAAGCTATGGGTTGTGGCAGCGCCAGCGATATTCACGAGATTCTCTACTTTCGGAGTTTCCATGATAAGTCAAGCTTTCATCGGCCATCTTGGCCCTATCGAGTTAGCCGCTTACTCGATCACTTTCACCGTTCTCCTCCGTTTCAGTAATGGTATTTTGGTAAGACTTTTATTACTTCTCCATTTCGTTATATAATCTAGGTAAGAGCATCTCCGACACTTTATAACTTCAAATATAAAAATTTTTATTTTTTAAAAATGAATTTTAAAACTTCAAATTTGAAGTTTTGGAGAGTGAAACTCTATATTTGAAGTTTCACTACTCAAAACTTCAAATTTGAAGTTTTATATTTTTATTTGTATTTTGGTTTCTATATTTACACATAATATTTATAATTCATAAATATTTTTTTGTTTATTATTTTAATCCTTATAAAATTATATCTCATAAATATTTTAAGTTTTGTTTACAAAATTTTAGTTTACACATAAAATTAAATAAAACTTTAAAAGAAGATTTAAAATATTTAAAACCAGATTTAGATAACAAAAATATACAAAAGAAACTTAACAAAAAAACTTTTTAAAAATTACATGAAGACATAAGTATTACACATATTTAAAATATTGCAACAACACTAATAGTTAGGTAAATTTGATCCGGAACCTTCAAAATTTTCAAATATTGTCCAATTATTTTTGTGTAATTGAAGATGGTTGTTGTTTTTGTTGTTGATGTTGATGATGTCTTTTCGTACAATTCTTTCTTGTTCTGTTGTTCATATTGAATATATTCACGAGTATTAATATCTTTGATAAAAGTTAGTCTTTTAGCAATATTTTATGTTTCTTTTTTACTGTTTGTTATGATCTAATGTATTTACAAGTATTAATATCTCCCGATTTCAACAATTTTTATTTCTAATCTACAAATTAAAAATGAGGAAAGCTATTTTTACTTCAAAATGCACTAGTAGATCATATATGCGTTACAAAAATTATTTTACGAAATAATATGGTATTTTTTCTTGAAGTTTAATATTAATTAAGTTATTTTAAAAAAAATATATATATATTTTAATATAATATTTTATTTAATTAAGTTATTTTGTTTAAAATTTTATATTTCAATATAATATTTTATTAATTAATATTGTTGTAATATGTTTATATATGTGCTAGCTATTTTAAAATAATATTTTATTAATATTGTTGTAATATGTTTATGTTCAAATTAGTTATAACAAATATAAGGGCCATAATATAAAATAAATAATTTTGAAATTAAGTTTGAAGTTCTGCTTTTGGAGAATAATATTTTTAAATTTTAAATACAGAGTTTTAGAAACTTCAAAATAATTTTTTTTTTTTAGATGCTCTAATGATGATGAATCAAAGCATAAAGATTTCTACCAAAAACACTACGTTGATAAGTCCATCTAGTCGTCGATACTGATGATAAAACACTCTAGGCAATGTGTGCTATTTTGGTTTTTAATTTTTGTCATCGTGTTGTACTTTTTCAATAATTGAGATGCATTATTAAAAATAAATTATTTTTTTCACAGAAAGAAAAAGAAAAAGATTTTGTTGTTTACTATTGAGGAAAAATGGGTTTTCAGTTATATAGTGTCTGGTCTTACTTGAAGACCAAAATGGTAAGCAGTGATGTCAGCTTTTTTGACCCTCTACCACATATGTGTAACATGATAATAAGTAGGGAGTATATTATTATTATAACAAATTTTACTATATATATAGATGGAGAAGAAAAGATTTTCTTGGTACACTCGCAATTCTGAGAAACCTAAAGAATTCTCTTATTTTTATTTTTTTGGTAGTCTAACTGATTTTAGAAAATAAAATATAGTAATGTAATAAAAATAAAAATATTGTTTGTCTTTGAAAAAATACTGCACTTTCTAACCTATATGGATGGCCTTAGAAATAAATGTCTTTCAAACAATCACTTTGAATTCTTACCTACTCGCAGTTATGTGTACCAGCCATTTATTCACTAATAAAGTAAAAAACGTGATTGACCAAAAAAAAAGTAAAAAAACGTGTTTTCTTGTAGACTACTGATATTGTTTTTTGTGACTACCGACTACTGATAGTTATTTCCTCTCCGATGGAAATTTTTAAATAGCATAAATAATTTCGTGTTCTATATAATTGTTCTGATTACTTGTCGTAGAATGTGCTGGTTTCTTTTCTTGCGTGTCATTGGGTTGACAATTACACTCCAAAGACCAAAGTAGTATTATATTATGTATCTTAAGGCTTCTTTAATGAAACACTATTTTTCCTCTATATTATGATATTTTAGGGCTTCTTCAACGAAACAACTATAATAGAGTTGATTTGCCATTGCAATGTTTACTAGTTTTGTGTTTTTTATAAAATGTTTTTTATTTTACAAATAAAAAATGTTTTATGTTTACTATTTTTAGTTTTGCTTAATTTCGTATATTGATCTAATAATATTTGGATAAGTTCCTTTTGTGAAAGCTATATATATATTATGTCTAGTTTGTTCTATTTGGCTTCTATATTATGTCTAGTTTGTTCTATTTCGCTGCTATAAACTAAGTAGTTGGCTTTAGGAGAAATCAAACTGTTAATCTGATGATACTAACCAAAATATCGATATTATTAAAATTGAAATACATTTTGAAAATAACCTTTACTTGACTTTAATATTTACCAACTTGTGCCAATAAATTAATAACTATTAGATTTTTGACCCGTGTATTTTTTTTTGAAGGATCACATTAAGTTTGATCATAGTTTTTATTTGTATTTGCGTTGTGTTAATATATTGTCTTAGATATTCAATCAACCAAAATTATATGATTATTTTAAAAATTGAACCGACCGGTTGGATTCAACCGTAACTCCGTCATTAAATGGAGTTGGGGTTTTTATAAAATTGGATTTGTGTTGACCCAAAAAAATTGCTAAAAGCTGTTAGAATTGATAACTTGAAAAACTCGGTTTATAAATTTAGTTATATTTCAACGATTCTTCTTTCAGTGGTTGTACGTCAAATACTATTTCTTCTCTTTCAATTAGCCTTGATTTAGTTGGATTTATTAATAAATTGGATACAATGATGGATAAAATAAAGAAGAAAATTTCTGCGTCAACGAAAATAAAAAAAAGTTAGAAAAATTTTATACATGAAAATGTAAGATGAAAATGGAGACGAAGATGAAGAAGCATGAACAGCTAGATGTTGCTTTTAGAAAGAAGAAAAACAAGAGAAAATTGCCAACACCGAACAAAATTCAACATGGTTGTCCTTTTGCTATAATATCATCATTAAATTGTCCCTTAAGTATAATATTTTTCATAATCCCAAAAGTAATCCTTGATTAATCAAATTAATCAAATAAATACATTTTAAAAGTATTTAAATATTAGAAAACGAATTAAAAAAAATATATATATATATATTATTTTTTTTTTTTTTTGATATATTATTTTATATTATATATATATATTATTTTAAGTCAACATTTTAGAATATAATAATAAAAACTAATAAAAATAATATATTTAACGTTTTTATATTAATATAAAAATTCGATATAAGCATTTGAATTCAAACTAATTATATAAATAAATACATTAATAGAAATAAATAATATATTATAAAAACTTAATCAACATAAAGAGCAGACAAAAAATTAATATTTTTTTTATAAATTTTAAATTTAAATTTACAAGCAGCTATTTCCAAAATACCAATTAAAAGTTTTTAGTCGATATTCAACAATGTTTAGTGTATGTTAACTATTTTATAAATTATTTAAATATCTTAAACTTTATTAAATACTTAAATGTTTAATCATATTGGATAAATAATTTTATACTTTAAAAATTTATAATAAGTAACATTTATATACTAATATTTTTACGATACTTATATACTTAAATTCAATTATTAATTTTAATATATAATGTTAATTGAAATAAAATATTCTCATGCATAGCATGGACAATAACATTTATATATTCCCCGTGATATACACAATTGAATATTAAATAATTCTATAAATAAATGTATTAATAAAAATAAATATACATATATAATTTTAGTCGATATATGTTTGTAAATATATAAAAAATGTTGAATAAATATATATATGTTTGTAAACATATCAAAAAAATCAGAAACATATGTTTGTAGTGTTTTAGGCAAGCACATAGATTACAAATATTCAATATTTTTAGAATTTTTTTGTGACCAAATATACACGTTTTAGGAAGTTAGAATATTTAAAATATTTTAAGAATATTTTCTTAACCGAAATTCTTAAATTTTCGCAAAAATCAGGTTTTCTTATCCGTATAGTGGAGTTTCTACACTGCATAGAACAAAGACAAATTTTATAAGCAGATTCTACCTCATGTAGCCGTCAGAGTAATGTCTAGATTTCACATTCTGCGAGTTGTAGAGTACATAATAAAAGTTGAAGCTAGCTACATTTGACAGAAAAGTAGTTATCTTTACAATTAGTAGAATTCAAATTCTCCGTATTTAGAATTTGAAGTAAAAGTAGATTTTTTGTTCTAAAAAAGTAGACAAACTTGTTAAATTTAGAATTCACATTCTACTAACTCATTTTCCATAGAAGATAGATTCTAATTTTAGTAGAACGTAATTTTAAAATTTAATTTATCAAATTTTTCAACCAAAAAAATATCAATTATTTTTATTGGAAAAGGTAAAAGAGAAAAAAAGTGGACAAAGAATTGTTTATACCAAAGGAACAACTATGCTGAATTTTTGTTCCGTTTTAGCAATTTTCCAAAAAAAATAATTATTCATTATTATTTAATTTAGAATATTCTAATACTATAAATTGTATAAAAATAAAATAAAATAGATCGATAATTGTATATATACATATTCAGGTGATATTACCATATATATTATAAAATTTTATCATTAAAACCTATTTAAACTGGTTGACTCAAATTATAATTCCTGGTTTGGTTTTTAAAACGTTGAGGATATTCTATAAAAATCATTTGTTATTTAGTTGAATTATTAAAGTAATATATTTTCTAGTGTATTTATTCATAAAGCATAATATTAATATGCTTTTAAAGGTTAATATATCTATTAAAAATACATGTGGTGATAGTATTGTTTTATAACTCGCTCATTAAATATTATCGTGTAAATTTGTTAAAAATATATATTAATTGTGTAAATTTGTTAAAAACATATTGTAATACAGTTAGGCATGGCCAGTGCACTAGAAACACTATGTGGTCAAGCTTACGGAGCAAAACAAAACCATATGCTCGGAATCTATCTTCAAAGATCATGGATCGTTCTCACAGGTTGTACAATTTGCCTCATACCTGTTTACATCTTCTCGGGCCCTATTCTCTTAGCCTTAGGACAAGAGGAACGAATCGTCCGTGTGGTTCGGATCATAGCCCTATGGGTCATTGGCGTCAACTTCTCCTTCGTACCATCATTCACTTGCCAAATGTTTCTCCAAGCTCAGAGCAAGAACAAGATCATTGCCTACGTGGCTGCAGTCTCCTTAGCGGTCCACGTGTTCTTGTCATGGCTCCTAATGATTCATTTCGATTTTGGAATCACTGGTGCTATGACCTCGACGCTAGTTGCGTTCTGGTTACCTAACATTGCTCAGCTTTTGTTCGTCACTTGCGGTGGGTGTAAGGACACGTGGAGAGGATTCTCTATGTTGGCTTTCAAAGATTTATGGCCCGTCTTCAAACTATCCATGTCTTCCGGTGGAATGCTTTGGTAAGCTTAGTTAGTTATTTATATATATATATATATGAAGGAATGTCTCATCAACCAAACATTTGCATAGAAAAGTTTTACGAGTGATCCATCTAGTAGTTTTGTGGCTGGAAGATGGAGCCCACCATCTGCCCATGTGATTATTAATTAGTTTAGAATTTGATTGAACATATTTGGTTACAAGAGAAAGTTCATATAGAGTAGCTTTATAGGAAATGAGACAAATGTTCGAAATAGTAAGAGAAAAGTCAAAAAAATTACAAGCTCTTCTATGAGGAGTGACATTGTCAAATATTAATAACTCAGTTAAAATAAGTCGAGTCGTATGTGTAGACTAGTTCTAAACTGTAGTTACATTTACGCATTTAACCATAATACATATATATATATACGTATAAATATTGAGAGTTTCGCAAGTTATTGTACTGGTTATTACTATGTGGTTATTTGGACAGCTTGGAGTTATGGTATAACTCAATCTTGGTACTGCTCACTGGAAATTTGAAAAACGCAGAGGTGGCTCTAGATGCACTTGCAATCTGGTATGTAAACCACAATTAAGCTCTCTTCTCGGTCCATTCCGTTGTCTTTTCAAATTTAATACATTTTACTTGATTCTTAAATTAAAACATGATCATGAATAGTAAAAGATATATAGCAGTATCCAAGTATTTATCGATCGACTCTTCTTTTCCAATTATTTGTAGTATCAACATAAATGGACTGGAGATGATGATAGCACTTGGTTTTCTGGCAGCAGCAAGGTACGTACATATACTTACACAAAATAATTGATGCTAATCTATGTCATCATCTGATTCTTTTCTTTTCGTTTTTTATTTATATATAACATAGTGTAAGAGTGTCCAACGAGCTCGGCAGAGGAAACTCAAAAGGAGCCAAGTTTGCAACATTGAACGCGGTTTTCACGTCTCTATCTATAGGATTTGTCCTATTCTTCGTCTTCTTGTTTTTAAGAGGAAGAGTTTCCTACATTTTCACTACAAGTGAAGCTGTCGCAGCAGAAGTTGCCGATCTTTCTCCACTTTTAGCATGTTCCATCCTCATGAACAGTGTTCAGCCTGTTCTCTCAGGTATAATTTTGCTGTTTGACCTGTGATGGTTACTAATATCAAACCGATCATTGAACTAACATGTTTTTGAACCGTCTTAAACCGGAACAGGAGTTGCTGTTGGAGCAGGATGGCAAGGATATGTAACTTACGTTAACCTTGCTTGTTATTACCTTATCGGAATTCCTTCTGGTGTTATCCTTGGCTATGTCGTCGGTTTGGAAGTCAAAGTAAGTTTTCTTTTTCTTCATCGATTTTTCTCAATTTTCATCGATTCTCTTGGAAACATCACATCAGTTTATTTTCTCTAAATTTTAGGGTGTCTGGATCGGAATGCTCTTTGGAGTATTCGTTCAAACTTGCGTGCTTTGTATCATGACTCTGAGAACAGATTGGGATCAACAGGTTAGAAATTGATTACTATAATATACAACAATATATATTACGACATTTTTTTCAAAAAAAAATAATCATTCAGCTCAAGCTCGAGCAAAGTTCTGTTTTTGGAGCTTAAACTGTTTGTTACCAAAACTTCAGGTGTCTACATCGTTGAGACGTTTGAACCGGTGGGTTGTACCAGACGAATCTAGTGCCGTAAACAAAACTTCATCAGAGGAGTAATATTTATTTGGATTCTGAAATTCTCATATTCTAAGAAGTCATAACTTAATATAATCAATGCAACTCTTTAGCACAAGAGTGTAAAATTTATATCCAGCATGGTGTATCGTGGCTGACTTGTAATAAGAGGATATCAAATATTATATTTTTCTTTTCCATAAAATTAGCATGCCTTAAACCTGGAATTTCGTAGGATGTTTATGTTAAAAGCGTTTGTTTAAAGGTATAACTCAAGCATATGTTTTTGGATCATGGTGTTCTATCACATTTTCACCAAATAATGATCCATCCATATCTTAAGTCTAAAAACTACCATGTTCCAAGATTCTAAGATGTGTGGTTTTGTTGTTTAGATGTAATTGATACTTCGGAAGCTTTTTCTTTGGAATTAGGCCTTTCATGATCTTTTGGAGAATTGGGTTGCTGTTATTTTAAAGTGAAGGTGGTGAATAATGACGCACCTACAGGATTTGATGGATAATGGGACAGTGAACGAGGTCCTAATAGACCTACAGGAAACTGAGGAGGATACAGGCAGTGCGGAAGGCAACTGGTTAAATGTTTCACCCTCTAAACAAAGAAGATCAGGCAATTAGTCATTGGCTAAGCAAGCAACATTCTCCATCAAGGTTTGCGGTATTAACGGAGGATGAAAACAGAGGATGTAACAGAGAACAATGGGAATGTTGAGAAAGTTGAACAAAGCGAGAAGGACAAAGAGGAGGGGGAAATATTAGAAGAATCGCCAGAGCTGTATGATGATGATACAGAAGAGGAAACGGAAGCCGTTGACTCTGGTACTCAAAAGACAGAAGAAACGGAACAGGCTAGGCGAGGAGAGAGAGCCCTTCGTTCAACTATGCCTCGACTGTCAAAAACACAAGTCAAGCAAACAAAGGATGTCTTAGCTCCCTAGGAAGTTCTTCCTAGTGCTACAGGCAGAACAAGAGCAATCAAGAAGAAATAATCATGTCGGGTTTCTCTTGGAATGTTAGAGGTTTTAATAAGCCTGTCAAACATACAATAAAGGAAATGGATTCTTAATCATGGTTTTCAGTGTTAGAAATTCATGAGTGTTTGTCTCATGTCAAGAGAGTATTCAGTTAACCACACAACAGGAACTCACCATTCAAGATCAGAGACAACCAACTTGTGATTGAATCCTCACACAAAGCATAAATATAACCAAGAATCCTAGACAGTAAATTGATTATATAAGGCAGAGAATCTCTAGTTTGAATCTAATCCTTGAGAAGTAACACAATACTTTAGAGTTTGTGCACTTAAGATGAATGAGATTTAGAATCAGTAAGCTAGAGTTTAAAAAGAGATAAAGAAGAGTTTAAAGTGAGTTTTACAAGTATTAGGCTGCCTTAAGAGAAAGAGAGTTAAGGCAGCCTCTAAACCATAACTCTAAACTCCTTACATTGTGAATATTGTTTAGACAAAAGCAAGGGAGAGAGAGCCACGAAATTAGACTAAGAGAACTTGTATTGATACTTGATAATATGTTACAAGTGATGGAAAAGCCTTTAAATAGGCAAGACACATGATTAAGCAATTACTAAGCAAAATAAACATAAACAAATAATTCTGTAGGGAATGAGATGAGGCCAAAGGAGAATATGGACAAGGGAAGGCAAGACCAGATGAGGAAAAAGGGACATGAGAGAGGTTGGCACAGCCTGCTTGAGTGAAAGTGACAAGTCCAACTGCTTCTCCAAAGCAACACATGTGACTTCTTCTTGTCTAATTCAAACCAGATCCTTTCTTTTGAATTCAAACTGGTTACCTTGACTTCTTAGAGGTTCCCAAAGTCCATTTTAGTCTCCACAACTCATTCCTTGCCTCAGTTTTCATGTCCATGATTTCCTGTCCATGATTTCCTGTTCATGATTTCCTGTCAATGATCTTCTGTCCATGATTTTTTGTCCATGATCTTCCTGTCCATGATCTCCTGTCCATGATCAATCAGGTTCTTCATGTCTTTACTCTTGCTTTTTATTGTTTCATGTCAACACTCCCCCTCAAGCTTGACCATAGGAGATCCTTGGGAAAGCTTGGAACTGAGAGTACTTGCCTCATTAAATACCTAAGTATGGAAAACCTCATGGGATAAAACCATCACTTAGGGAAAAAGAGTGCAACCACCCTCAGCCTAGGGATTGGCCAGTGGGTTTATGAGTCTTATGATCAAGTTTAGGGACTCATAAACCCTGGATCATAGCCTTACTTCAATGGCAAGCAGGCACCAATGCCTTCCTTGCTTCACACTCAAAACTGCTTGGAAGTCTCAATGTGGCTGGTTCTTTGTCTCTCCCTTTCTTCTGACATCTTGCCATCATCAAAGGGTTTGATCCACGACCAGACTCTTATCATGAGCTCCAAGTACCTTATTCAAACAATGCACACACACATGCATCAATTCTCAAGGGGCAAACCTATCCAAACAAGAATAAGTATAGTCTTAGGTACTTCCCTTGCATAAATTTATGAACAATGGACATGGGCTTCTCATATTTAACACTCCTCCTCAAGCTTGACCTGAGAATAAGAGTATGTGGTCAAGCTTGGAAGATGAGAGCCAATGATGATCACCAATGTCTTGAGACCACAGCCCTCTTGGCTTGAAGTTTCATCAACATGGTACTAGCAAACATTCTTGGACTAATTCATAGCTTCCCAACTGAAGGTAACTGTTCTAACTCCATGTAGAAGCTGATCCATAGCTTCCCAATCAGAAGGTAACTGTTCTAACTCCAAGTTGTTGCTGTCCTTGTTGAATTCTTCTTGTAATGGCTTCTAGACAGACCACGAAAGCTCATTTACAGCCCTCCTCAAGCTTGACTCCGAGTATAGGGGAGGAGACAAGCTTGATATGAGCTTTTAAGCCACCTTGTCTACTCACAAACTATTTCTCCATGGTCAGAAATATGCATCTTGTGCAGGCTCTGATCAACATGGGAAATCTGTCAAACCAACACTAAGACAAGCATCAGTAGACAACAAGAGACCAGGACATTGGTTTTCACCAAGTCTGATCTTTAAAACATATTTTGAACAAGCAATGGATAGATATCTTTAAGATACTATCCTATCAACACTCTCTGAATCCTAATCATCAGACTAAGCATTCAGGCAACAACACAATCAATTTTCCTAAGGCAAGAAGCAAGACAGTTCTTTTCAAGACAACTTAACTTCAAGATAGTTTAACAACCTTAGGCAGATTCTAAAAAAGATTGTGAAAATATAAAATTAAGTAACCAGAGAGTATAAGTAACCATAGAATAAGTAGAGAGTAGAGAATGATGTAACCAGAGTAATAGTAGCCAGAGAATGAGAGAATTGTGGAGAATAAGTAACCTGAGAATCAGAGAATGAGAGAGTACAAAATAGAGAATTTGCTCAAGAGTTCTAAAGGACAGAGTTTTGCTCTGTTTTCTTGAGTTTTGCGGAAGCATAAAAAGCCAGGAGCCTTCAATACTCATCAAGAGTTTGGTGCTTTAGTAGCTGAAACACAATGGACCATTGAACAATTAATTTGCTCACTGATCTTAGACATGTGCCACTAGAATAACTCATGAACTGATGTTTTCTAGGGCTTGCAACAAAATAACCATCAGAATAACACATGAATAAGTGTTTTCTGTGGCTTAGACAACAATGAATCTAATGGATCAAAACAAAGAGAAAATAAGTGAGTTTAATCCCAAAGAAGAGCAACTAGGCTCTGATACCATGTTGAAATTCATGAGTGTTTGTCTCATGTCAAGATAGTATTCAGTTAACTTGTAACTGAATCCCCTTCAACCACACAACATGAACTCACCATTCAAGATCAGAGACAACCAACTTGTGATTGAATCCTCACACAAAGCATAAATATAACCAAGAATCCTAGACAGTAAATTGATTATATATATACGATTATCAAAGGATACGAGTGAATGCAAAAGTTTGTTAGAGCTACTGAACGCTGCGTTTAGCTCTGAGGGTGATTTTGTGGAGATTAGGGTTTGGTTCTAAACTTCGCCAAGTTACCTTTCCGGCGCCGCCATGACGCCTCCGCCGGAGGTCGTGGCTGTCACTGATCCACCGCAAGATGGTCTGTCTCAAGATTCAAAAAAGCTGGCTCCGTTAACTCGCTCGTGGGTGAAAGTTTCCCAACAAAATCAAAAAAGTTTAACAAAGTACGATGTTCAAATCACGATGGAAGATGGTGTTGGATCTGTTGAGATCCCAGACGAAGTTTTTAAGGATCCACAACCCCTGTGGGAAGATTTCTTGATTGGCAAATTCTTGGACAAAGCCCCACATATTGGGAAAGTCCACGCTATTGTCAACAAAATTTGGGCTTCAGACAAGTCACAGATGGTGGAGGTTTACGAGATAAACTCTACGACCATGAAGTTCAGAATTCTTGACTCTGCCATGAGAGGAAGGGTTTTGCGTAGAGGTATGTGGAACTTAGCGGAGGTACCAGTTGTTATGACTGAATGGAAACCGTTTGTAGAAGAGGAAGAACTTCACAGTTCTGTACCTATGTGGATTCATCTTAAAAATGTTCCCATGAACATGTACTCATGGAAAGGACTCAGTTTTGCTACAAGCCCGATAGGAACTCCTGTCAAGCTTCATCCTGATACTGCTTTATGTAAAGACTTTAAGGTGGCAAAAGTCTTTGTGAAAGCAGATCTTACAAAGGATCTCCCGCGCTCTATGAACTTCAAATTTCAGGGGAAGGATACTCTAATAGACTTCACCTACCCATGGTTGCCTACTAAATGCTCAACATGTGGAAAGTGGGGACACTCGGAAAAGGTTTGTTTAAAGCAGAAGGAGATGGAGGAAGTAAGAATAGAAGTTGAATCCTCACCTAAAGAAGTGGAGAAGAACAGTCCTACGGTCTCGGTTAGTGGAGAAAATCAAGAAGTTCAAACAGAGAAATCTCAATTAGCAAACGAAAGTCTGAGTGAAGAACAACATGTGGAAGTTACAGAGAAAATCTCATCTGGTGGGGAAGATGAAGAGCATCTGGAGGAGAACTGGTTGACGCCAGCTAAAGTAAGTAGATCTCCGGAGAAAGTGAACGAGCGTGTTTTTGATCAGGATTCTATTCTCTCAAACTCACGTTTCGCAGCTTTAAGTTCGGAGGAGGAAGAAGGTGAGATACTGCAACAAGAAACAACCATAAACACAGATGAGGCTCCACTTCCGGCGCCTACCCAAAAGAAGCAGGAGGTACAAACCAAAGCTACGTCTACTAGACCTTCTTTGCCGCGTATTTCAAAAGATAACCACAAGCTGGTTTTTAACTCAAACGCTCTAAAGACTACCGACTGCGGTCAAAGTCTTTTGGGCAAAACGTCGACTAAGAAATAACTGATGTCGGGTTTCTATTGGAACATCCGGGGATTTAACATAGAGATCAAAAAGCATAATGTTGTAAGAGAATGGATTAGAAGAGGAAGTATGAAGTTTGGATGTCTAATAGAAACTCGAGTGAAGGAAAACAAAGCAGAGAGGATAGTGGCTTCTGTTTTCCATAATTGGTCTACTTTATCAAACTACGAGAACCATCGACTGGGTAGAATATGGGTTGTATGGAGTCCTGAGGTAAGAGTTACCCCTTGCTTCAAGACAAATCAAGTTATCACTTGCTCAGTGCTACTGGAAGGCATGGAAGAAGAGTTTTTTTGCTCTTTTGTTTACGCATCCAACAGTGCTGAAGAAAGAAGAGAGTTATGGAATGATCTCAAAGATCACCAAAACTCGTCTATGTTTAAAGATAAGCCATGGATCGTGCTTGGTGATTTTAACGAGACTCTGAACTTGGATGAATATTCAGGACCAAACACTCCGATTATCACTTCTGGTATGCGTGAGTTTCAGGATGTATATCGACATTGCTCCCTCATTGATATGAAAGCTCATGGTCCTCACTTAACTTGGAGTAACAAGCACAAGCGCAAAGATGATCTGATCAGGAAAAAACTGGATAGAACTTTGGTGAATGACGTGTGGCTCACAAAGTTCCCGACCGCTTATTGTGTTTTTGAGGCTGGTGGCTGCTCTGATCACCTACGTTGTAGGATTCAGTTCCAACCAACTCCTATGAAAACCAGACGCCCTTTCAAGTTTACTAACGCGGTTGCAGAGGCTCCAGGCTTTCTTCCCCTGATAAAAAGCTTCTGGAGTGATACAGTACCTCTACACAATTCAACTTCAGCTCTATTTAGATTATCGAAGAAGCTTAAGGAACTGAAGCCTGCACTTCGACAGCTAAGTAAGGACACTGTTGGTGATATCACAAAAAGAACCAGAGAGGCTTTCGACAAGCTCTGTCTCTGTCAGACTAAAGCGATGACCGACCCCACCTCTGTCGTGCTGGAAGATGAAGCTCGAGGCCATGATAAATGGCAGTTGCTCTCGTCCATTGAAGAAAAGGTTCTAAGCCAAAAAGCCAAGATGCATTGGCTAAACATTGGAGATGGCAACAATAAGAGTTTCCATAGCTCAATAAAAATCAGGAAAGCAAAAAATTCTATCAGAGAGATACTGAAAGCGGATGGTACTCTGGTATCAACACAGGAGGAGATAAAGGCGGAGGCTGTTGATTATTTTGAGGGATTTCTGGCGAAACAGATAGAAAGTCAGCCTGGTATGGAGGTCGATGAGTTGAAAACGCTTTTTAACTTTCAATGCGACGAGGCTGATAGAGAGCTACTGCTACATGATGTCTCCACCACTGAGATCAAACATGTGTTATTTTCAATGGCAAACAACAAATCTCCAGGTCCAGATGGTTATACAAGTGAATTCTTCAAAGCTGCGTGGGACATTGTTGGGGAGGACTTTGTGATTGCAGTACAATCCTTTTTCAAGACTGGATTCTTGCCAAAGGGGATAAATTCTACAATACTGGCTTTGATCCCGAAGAAAGAAGACTCAAGAATTATGAAAGACTTTCGTCCTATATCTTGCTGCAACGTCATATATAAAGTCATATCAAAGATCCTTGCCAACCGTCTGAAGATCATTCTCCCAAAATTCATATCTCCCACCCAGTCTGCTTTCGTCAAGGACAGACTGTTAATGGAAAATGTTCTATTGGCTTCTGAATTGGTCAAAAGCTATCACAAGGACTCGGTCTCAGCAAGATGTGCTCTTAAGATTGACATATCAAAAGCTTTCGACACTGTCCAATGGCCTTTCTTACTCTCTGCTCTTACTGCGCTTGGGTTTCCTAGCGGTTACATTGTCTGGATTGAGAAATGCATTTCGCTTGCCTCTTTTTCGGTCCAAATAAATGGCGAACTAGCGGGGTATTTCAACAGTAAAAGGGGGCTTCGTCAAGGGTGTGCTCTGTCCCCTTATTTATTCGTCATATGTATGGAGGTACTTTCAAAAATGCTTGACCGAGCAGCGGTTCAGCGGAAGTTTGGATACCATCCATACTGCCAGGACCTACAGCTCACACACTTAAGCTTCGCGGATGATTTGCTTATTTTCTCAGATGGTCGGAGAAGCTCCGTTGACGGCATTCTTGATGTTTTCAAAGGCTTTGCAGAGGCGTCGGGCCTGCATATTAGCATGGAAAAATCTACTCTCTATCTAGCCGGTTTAAATGATACAGAAAAACTAGACATGCTCAGCCAGTACACCTTCTCCAATGGTGATCTTCCGGTCCGCTATCTTGGGTTGCCATTGTTGACAAAACAAATGACTGCTCAAGACTATGCCCCACTCATAGAGAAAATCAGATCAAGAATAAGTTCTTGGACAGCGAGATTTCTCTCCTTCGCAGGGAGACTCCAGTTAATAGCTTCAGTAATTCACAGTCTAACTAACTTCTGGATCTCTGCATTTAGACTACCTAAGAAATGTATTCAGGAGATAGACAGTTTGTGTGCTGCGTTCTTATGGTCTGGTCCAGAGTTAAGCACAAAAAAAGCAAAGGTCTCGTGGAAGGATTGTTGCAAGCCTAAGAATGAGGGAGGGCTGGGCCTGCGATCAATCAAAGAAGCAAATGATGTTTCATGCTTGAAGCTGGTTTGGAGGATCATGTCATCTAAGACGTCGCTATGGGTTAGATGGATAAACAGATATTTGATTAGAAAGAATTCTTTCTGGTCGGTTAAGGACAGTAGCTCTCTGGGATCATGGATGTGGAAGAAAATATTGAAATATAGAGCACTGGCGATGGGGTTCTTAAAAGTGGAAGTCAACAATGGTTTATCGACATCTTTTTGGTTTGATCGATGGTCCCCCCTGGGCAGACTTATTGATCTAACAAATGGCAGAGGTATGATTAATTTAGGCGTCAAGCTTACTGATACAGTGGAGAAGGCCCTGCGTCATCACCGCAGAAGAAGACATCGAGAAGAAATATTCAACGTCATAGAAGAGAAGATCACAGCTCTAAGACTGCAAGGCCTGAATCAGAATGAGGATGTACACTTGTGGAAAACAGGGGATAACAACTACAGAACACACTTCAGTTCCAAAGCGACAGGGAATCTTATCCGTGCTGAGCAAGCGAAGGTCAACTGGAGCAAAGGTATCTGGTTCCCTTACAATACTCCTCGATTCTCTTTTATGGCTTGGATTGCGGTTCAGAACAGGCTCCCCACAGGAGATAGGATATTAAGTTGGAATACGGCGGCGAGTACGGCCTGCTGCCTATGCCCGGAACCGCTAGAGACTCGTAACCATCTGTTCTACAAATGCAAGTTCTCTGAAGAAGTCTGGAAAAACCTTACATTCAAACTACTGTCCCTGCGTTATACAAATGAATGGGAAGAGGTAGTCCGGCTTCTAACAGACCAGACTAGCAACTCGACCCGTCTGTTCCTGATCAGATATGTTTTCCAGTCGACTCTGTCTGCTATCTGGAAGGAGAGGAATGGCAGACGACATGGAGAAAGCTCTCATAGCCCTGCAACTTTGATCAAAGGAGTGGATAAAGCAGTTAGAAACCGTATATCCAGTTTGCGTCTCCTAGGGGTGTGCAAGTATACTACAGCCATGGAAACATGGTTTTCAGTCAGATAAACTTTGAGTTATTTTTTCTGTCTCAGTTCTTATAAAAACTCTCAACCTCTGTTGCATTCTTTGTAAATCCGATTTTTTCTTGAATAAATTTAACATTAATTAAAAAAAAATAAATTGATTATATAAGGCAGAGAATATCTAGTTTGAATCTAATCCTTGAAAAGTAACACAATACTTTAGAGTTTGTGCACTTAAGATGAATGAGATTTAGAATCAGTAAGCTAGAGTTTAAGAAGAGATAAAGAAGAGTTTAAAGTGAGTTTTACAAGTATTAGGCTGCCTTAAGAGAAAGAGAGTTAAGGCAGCCTCTAAACCATAACTCTAAACTCCTTACATTGTGAATATTGTTTAGACACAAGCAAGGGAGAGAGAGCCACGAAATTAGACTAAGAGAACTTGTATTGATACTTGATAATATGTTACAAGTGATGGAGAAGCCTTTAAATAGGCAAGACACATGATTAAGTAATTACTAAGCAAGATAAACATAAACAAATAATTCTGTAGGGAATGAGATGAGGCCAAAGGAGAATATGGACAAGGGAAGGCAGGACCAGATGAGGAAAAAGGGACATGAGAGAGGTTGGCACAGCCTGCTTGAGTGAAAGTGACAAGTCCAGCTGCTTCTCCAAAGCAACACATGTGACTTCTTCTTGTCTAATTCAAACCAGATCCTTTCTTTTGAATTCAAACTGGTTACCTTGACTTCTTAGAGGTTCCCAACGTCCATATTAGTCTCCACAACTCATTCCTTGCCTCAGTTTTCATGTCCATGATTTCCTGTCCATGATTTCCTATTCATGATTTCCTGTCAATGATCTTCTGTCCATGATTTCGTGTCCATGATCTCCTGTCCATGATCTCCTGTCCATGATCAATCAGGTTCTTCATGTCTTTACTCTTGCTTTTTATTGCTTCATGTCAACATTCAGTTTGGTGCTCTATTGGATATGTGTGTAAAGGAAGGAAGGAGTCAGAGAATTGTAACTCTGTTTTTGAAGATTGGTTCATGATATCCAACTATGAACACAATCACTTGGGAAGAATATGGTTCATATGGAGTCTGGAAGTTCGTGTCACTCCATTTTATAAAAGTGATCAACTGATCACAGTCTCAGTGCAGTTGAATAAAAGCGCTGAAGAGTTTTTCTACACCTGTGTTTACGCAAAAAACACAGACCTAGAGAGGAGGGGAGCTCTGGAGTGATCTAAAAAAATCATAACAACTTGCTTATAATAAGACAACATGCTTGGATTGTTTCTGGAGATTTTATGAAATTTTAGACGCAGAAGAACACTCGATGCATGAGCAGAGGACCACTGTTTCTCCTGGAATGCATGAGTTTCAAAGTGCAGTTCATCATAGCAATCTCTTAGACATTACGTCCCATGGTCCACTCTTCACATGGACAAACAAGAGAGAAGAACGAATTATCTCCAAAAAACTGGATCATGTGATGGTTAATGACCAGTGGCTCCGGCTATTTCCTCAGTCGTATAATGTAGTTACAGAACTAGAAGGGTTCCGACCGATGGTAGAGCAGCACTGGCAGGAGACAGAACCTATTTTCTTGTCTACTTCCTCTGTTGTGATTCTCGAAGAAGTTAAAAGCCCTCAAGACGAAAGTACGGCTGCTTGCAAAGGAAAAATGGGTAACTTGTCTGTTAAAGCAAAGGAGGCGTATGATGATCTTTGTGTAAAGCAGGAAAAGACTATCAGAAATCCATCAGCACAATCTCTGGAACAGGAAAATTTAGCTTATGCACGATGGGAGAATGTTTCTAGATTGGAGGGTTTCTTGAAACAAAAATCCAAGCTGCATTGGTTAAAAGTGGGAGATAAGAACAATAAAACATTCCATAGAGCTGCAACGGCTAGAGAGGTAACTGATGATGACTTGAGGTAGTCCTAAGCTGACAAAGGATTACAAGCACCTTGGATCAAAGTGATGATGATGATCTTGGACAAACCAGGGTGTTGACTGATTCCACAATCAACCACGAAGAAGAACTGCCTGATTCCACAAGCAGTCTCAATCGCCAATCACTAAGACAAGTGAATCCACACAAGGCTTGATGATCAAGATAACTCAAAGACACAAAGACTTTGAAGAAAAGAAACTGAAAAGTTTATTATTTCTTAGGTAAAATATTCGTGTCTTCCAATGAGGGACCTAATGAGCTTATATAATGTTCAGAACAAAGACTTAGAAAGCTAAACAAAATGGATACATAATGAAAATATCAAAAACTAGCCGTGAGGCTTAAATGAGAGAATCTCAGCCAAATGGGAAATCTGTTGAGCTTCTTGTATCTGGACAACTTTGGGAAGATCCGAGGAGCCTTGGGGAGCTTCTGGTTGATGAAAAAAAATCGCCAAATCACAGCCAAGAGTGTAGAAAACTAGCCGTTGGGATTTAAAGCAAATCGGCTCCAAAAATTGCAAGTTGAGATGGTGAAGAATCTGGCTGATCCAGTGAGGTCTAGTGCATGGTATCAGCTCTCCAAGTGGTCTTAGATGTAATGAATGATCTCCTGGTTTCCACACGTGAGCTTGAGTTGCACACTCCTTAAGCAAAGAATTACTTTCCTTAAATAGAACCAGTTCGGATGCAGTGTTGATAGTCTGATTTGTAAATGGCATATCTCCTAAACCATTACTCTTTTTGGTATGAAACCAATTCTCCGTGTGCTCTTGTTGAGTGTAGAATCCAGGAAAACCGGTTTCATTGATAAATTCCTCCTGGTTTGTACGATATGACGTTTTGATTGCACCTATGTCCTGGTTGGCTTCTTTAGCTTTCCTTAGCTTCATGCTCTTCACTGATTTACTCCTGGTTCATTTCTCCATTTATGATGATGACTTGAGGTCCTCATCAGTAACAAAATCAATAAAATAAATCTTGTGAACTGATGGACGACTGGTAAGAGAACCATAAGAGATCAAATGTGAGACAAAATCTTTCTTCCGTGAGTTTCTACAACACAAGCCGGAGGACTTTGAGGGTATTGAGGTAAGCACTCTGCGCTCTCTAATACCCTTTAGATGCTCCACACTGGTCCAGACAGAACTGATCAAAGAAGTAACAGGAGATGTGATTACTAAAGTTTTATTCACCATGCCAAATGATAAATCACCTGGACCAGATGGATAAACAGTTGAGTTCTTTAAATCGGCATGGCCTATTATTGGGATGGAGTTTTTACCTCAATAAAATCCTTTTTTTTGTCAAAGATTTCTTCCTAAAGGTATCAATACTACCTTTTTGGCTCTGATACCAAAGAAAACTGTGTCTCTGGAGATGAACGATTACAGACCGATATATTGCTACAATTTTATCTACAGTGATCTCCAAAATTATTGCTAATAGGCTAAAGACCACACTACCAGAGTTCATAGCTCTCAACCAATCGGCGTTTGTGAAGGATCGTTTACTGATTGAAAATTTCTTACTCGCTATGGAGCTTGTTAAAAATTACCACAAGGATAGCATCTCATCTAGATGCGCTCTGAAAATCGACATATCAAAACCGTTTGACACTGTGCAGTGGAGTTTTCTTATCAAGATACTGGAAGCAATGGAGTTCTATGTACCTTTTATACATTGGATCTCTCTATGAATAACTACTGCATCATTTTCAGTTCAGGTGAACGGGGAGTTGGCTGGCTATTTTCAAAGTGAAAGAGGGCAGAGACAGGGTTGCGCATTGTCTCCATACCTATTTTTCATCTGTATGAACGTGCTGTCGAAGCTATTGGATAAGTCAGCAATGATAGCAGACTGGGTTACCATCCTAAATGCAAAAATATGGGATTAACTCATTTGAATTTTGCGGATGATCTTCTGGTCTTTACTGATGGAAGAATAGGATCAATAGATAGTATCATTGAGGTCTTTAATTATTTTGGAAGAATCTCTGGACTAAAGATTAGTATGGAGAAGACAACCATCTTCTATGCAGGGATGCAAGATAATGTACACCAACAACTTGAACAAAGATTCAGTTTCACGTCAAGAACTTTGCATTTGTGGTATCTTGGGCTGCCTTTGCTCACAGAAAGAATGGGGAAAACAGATTATGGGATCTTGATAGAGAAGATTCGCTCCCAATTAATCATTGGACAAATCGGTTCTTATCTCTAGCTGGGAGGTATATCAACTTATTTGCTCTGTTTTGGTCAGTATTGTTAGTTTCTGGATGTCTAGTTTCATTCTGCCAGGAGCATGCATCAAAGAAATAAACAATATTTGTTCTGTTTTGGAACAGAGGAATTAACCCGTCCTGTGTCCTTTGCCATGCACCTCAAGAAACAAGAGATTATCTCTTTTTCGGGTGCAGCTACTCTTTGGAAGTTTGGTCCCTCCTTATGCGTGGTTTTCTCCAGTCTACATATACAAACAAATGGTCAGAACTTACTGTATGAAAGGAGGCTGAATACTTTATTGATAGGTCTTTGTACAGTATTTATACAGAATACATAAGGGATTAGGGATTCACTAATTACAATAATAACCCTTAATGATATATCTCCTATACGCCCCCGCAAGATGGAGGTATTTGAGTGACTCCAATCTTGTTCATAAGCTCAAGAAACCGAGGTCGAGGAAGCGGTTTTGTGAGTGCATCAGCGAGTTGATCTTTCGTGGAGAGGTGTGAAACTCTTAGTGCCCCAGCATTATCACAGTATAGTACTGGCATCTCGGGCAGTGGTATGCGCAAGTCTGTAAACAAAGAACATACCCAGAGTACCTCAAAAGCAGCATTGGCAACAGCTCGATATTCCGCTTCCGTGGAGGACCTAGCTACGCCGGTTTGTTTCTTTGAGCTCCAGGAGATCGAATTGCCACCAAGATAGACTATGTATGCATTCGTGGAGCAGTAATCATCCACGTCACCGGCCCAATCAGCATCAGTGTAGGCGTGGAGCTTCAGAGGCGTGTCAGCGCGAAGAAAAATACCATGCGCAGAGGTTCCAGCGAGGTAACGGAGGATGCGCTTGACAGCTTGCCAGTGGAGGTCTGTCAGTCGCTGCATGTATTGAGAGAGACGATTGACCGGAAATGCAATATCAGGTCTGGTAAGCGCAAGATACTGGAGACTCCCTAGGACGGCTCTATATTCGCTAGGATTCTCCATGGGAGTGCCGGAGGTGAGAGATAATTTAGGCGTTGGAGCCATTGGTATGGAAACCGGTCGCGCATCCATCATGTTCGTGCGGGTGAGGAGATCGATGACATACTTCTTTTGCATCAAATGCAGGCCCTTGGAGGTTCGAGTTGCCTCGATACCCAGAAAATAACTCAGCTCACCGAGGTCTTTCAGAGAGAACCGTGATGAGATAGTCGCGATGAACTGGTCAATCAACTTGTTGTTGCTGCCAGTGATTACCATGTCATCCACATATACGAGAAGATAAATAACATCTGACCCACGATGAAAGGTGAAGAGTGAGGTATCAGCAGTGGAATTAACCAACCCTTGCGTGAGAAGATAAGACCGAAGTTCTTGATACCACGCCCGGGGAGCTTGCTTGAGCCCATAGAGGGCTTTCTTCAGGCGACACACATAGTGTGGTCGATCCTGATCCACAAAACCAGGTGTTTGGGTGACATATACCTCTTCTGCCAACGTTCCTTGAAGAAACGCGTTATTGACGTCAAGTTGGCGAAGGTTCCAGCCCTTTGTGACGGCAACATGTAACACAGATCGCACCGTTGTGGACTTGATAACTGGACTAAATGTCTCTGTGAAATCATAACCATGTTGTTGGTGAAATCCTTTCGCCACAAGCCGGGCCTTATACCTGTCAATCTCACCGTTAGCTTTATATTTTATTGTGAAAACCCACTTACAGCCGACAACGTTCTGATACCGTTCTGGTGGAACGAGTTCAGAAGTCCCATTGCGGAGTTGAGCGTTTATCTCATCAACCATCGCTTGTCTCCATCGAGGATCCTTTAGTGCTTCAGCCACGGTTTTAGGTATTTTTGGTTTAAGTTTTGGAACAGAGGCTAGAAGAGAGGTTTTGGTTTTAGGCTTGGATATATTATTTTTGGAACGAGTTTTCATGGGATGATGGTTCGGGTGTTGTGGCTCAGGTGGGGCAGGAGCAGGTGATGGTGAAGGTGGAAAAGAAGATGATGAAGAGGATTCAGTGGAGGTTTCGGTTGGGCTTGGGTTAGGCTCAGTATTTGTGATAGGAGTTGTACTGGAGGACGGTTGGGGTTGATTGTCGGGTTGTGGCTGAAGCACCGGAGACACCTGATCTTGTTGCGGAGGAGCTGGAGACAGAGATGCAGGTGGAGACGATGATGCTTGTGGGTGAGGAGCAGAGCACGGGGGAGACGTTGCGTGGAGTGGCCGGAGCGGTACCAGTGTCGTTTCACCAAATCTTGTTTGCGGTTCTGGAGTCTGAGCAGGCGTAGGTGTCTGAGTCGAAGAAGACGCAAAAGGAAATCGTTTCTCATTGAACACCACATGGCGTGAGGTGTAGATGCGACCAGAGTCTCGATGAAGACAGAGATACGCGCTCTGCGTCAATGAGTAGCCAAGGAACACGCAGGAAGCAGAGCGCGGTTCCAGCTTATGCTTAGTGTAGGGTCGGAGCCACGGGAAGCATTCTGATCCAAAGACTCGCAGCTTCTGATAGTTAGGAGTTTGACCAAACAGTTTCGCGTAAGGAGACTCATTGCCAAGCACCGGTGTAAGCATCCGGTTAATGAGGTAAACGGACGCAGTGAATGCGTAACTCCAGTAAGTAGTGGGCATCAATGCTTGTCCAAGAAGTGTAAGACCAGTCTCGACAACGTGTCTGTGTTTCCTTTCGGAGATTCCATTCAGTTCAGGAGTGTGTGGAGGGGTCGTTAGGTGAGTAATGCCGTGAGTCGCAAGGAGCTGACATAGAGCAATAAACTCACCTCCATTATCCGAGTACAAGGTGCCAATCTTTTGTTTGAACTTATTTTCCACCAAAGCTTTAAATCTGATGAAGGTGTCAAGAACCTGCGACTTAAGCTTCAGAGGATATAGCCACGTATAGTGTGTGTATAGATCAACAATGACAATATAATACTTGTAGCCATCAATTGATATAACTGGAGAGGACCACACGTCCGTGTACAAGTACTCGAGAGGGTGAGACGACGCAATTGTGTTTGAATAAAACGGCAGCTTATGACTTTTATTGATAGAACAATCCGAACAGAACAAATTATTTGTAGAAGACAACGAGACTGGTAAAGAAAATTTTGAAACAAGAGACTTCAGGACTGGTAACGCTGGGTGTCCAAGACGAGCGTGCCAGGAGAGAAGGTCTGGTTTCTGATTTGGTGAAGCAAACAACGACACTGGAGAAGACAACTGAACCGGCCACTCATATAGTTCATTCTTAGTTCTGCCTTGGAGAAACTGGTCCCCCGTGCTGAGATCCTTCACCTGAAAGTGTGCAGGAAAGAATTCAATTGAAACTCCATTAGTGTTGCACATTTTATAAATCGATATAAGATTTCTCTTAACATTCGGGACATATAACACATCTCTCAGCTTAAGAGAACGATGAGGAGTAGGAAGAAGAGCAGAACCAGTATGTGTTATAGGCAAACCAGTACCATCAGCGATTGCGACCTCTTCTCCACCAGTGTAAGGTTGATGGAGAGCTAGGTTGTTGAGGTCTGTCGTGAGATGGTGAGTAGCTCCGCTGTCAAGGAGCCAGTTGTTGGGGTTTTACATTGCAGCAGAGACCATGTTAGCACGAGGTTGCCATGGAGCATACGAGGACACTGATGACTGGTTCGAGCTTCCTGCGTTTCCATGAAGCTGGAGTTGAGAACAGGTGCGAGCACTATGGCCATGGATGCCACAGATTTGACACCTTCCCTGATATGGGCGTGGTGTGTAGCCTTGATTGTTGTAGTTGTTCCTGCGATTTTTCCAGTTGCCATTGTAAGAGCCCCTGTTAGATCGACCGTGACCACGAGTGTTGTTGTTGTGACCACGAGATGTTGCAACATTAGCCGTAACCGGTACGGACAGGAGGAGCTCAGTCTTCGCAGCAAGCTTGAGCTCGTGTTGAATGAGCTTCTCATGAATTTCCGTAACAGAGGGAGTGGTGTCTCTTCCAGCGATCTGATCCACCACCGTCTTGTAATCTTCAGGGAGTCCCTCGAGAATGAACTCGATCTTGTCTTCATGATCAAGCGGCTTCTCAAGCAATGCCAATTGATCAAAGCGAGTCGTAAGTCCCTGCACATACTCATCTATGGACTTAGTCCCCTTGGTCCATTGTTTGAGCTGTTGACGCAATTGTAGTATGTGACCTCGACTTGGCTTCTCGTTCCACCATAACGGTATCAGAACGTCGTTGGCTGTAAGTGGGTTTTCACAATAAAATATAAAGCTAACGGTGATATTGACAGGTATAAGGCCCGGCTTGTGGTGAAAGGATTTCACCAACAACATGGTTATGATTTCACAGAGACATTTAGTCCAGTTATCAAGTCCACAACGGTGCGATCTGTGTTACATGTTGCCGTCACAAAGGGCTGGAGCCTTCGCCAACTTGACGTCAATAACGCGTTTCTTCAAGGAACGTTGGCAGAAGAGGTATATGTCACCCAACCACCTGGTTTTGTGGATCAGGATCGACCACATTATGTGTGTCGCCTGAAGAAAGCCCTCTATGGGCTCAAGCAAGCTCCCCGGGCGTGGTATCAAGAATTTTGATCTTATCTTCTCACGCAAGGGTTCGTTAATTCCACTGCTGATACCTCACTCTTCACCTTTCATTGTGGGTCAGATGTTATTTATCTCCTCGTATATGTGGATGACATGGTAATCCCTGGCAGCAACAACAAGTTGATTGACCAGTTCATTGCGACTATCTCATCACGGTTCTCTTTGAAAGACCTCGATGAGCTGAGTTATTTTCTGGGTATCGAGGCAACTCGAACCTCCAAGGGCCTGCATTTGATGCAAAAGAAGTATGTCATCGATCTCCTCACCCGCACGAACATGATGGATGCGCGACCGGTTTCCACACCAATGCCTCCAACGCCTAAATTATCTCTCACCTCCGGCACTCCCATGGAGAATCCTAGCGAATATAGAGCCATCCTAGGGAGTCTCCAGTATCTTGCGCTTACCAGACCTGATATTGCATTTCCGGTCAATCGTCTCTCTCAATACATGCAGCAACCGACAGACCTCCACTGGCAAGCTGTCAAGCGCATCCTCCGTTACCTCGCTGGAACCTCTGCGCATGGTATTTTTCTTCGCGCTGACACACCTCTGAAGCTCCACGCCTACTGATATCTTGCATATTTACATTGTTTTATCCATTTATTCATGTGCATTTTCATCATATAGATTAGGACTTAGCCATGTCTAGGTTGCATTTTGCATGCATATGTCTCTATCAGGTATTTGAGTACCACTTGGAGTTTCTGGAGACATTTGGGTGCATTTGGAGCTCAAAAGGAGGTGATTAGAGTGATCTTTGGACGAACACTGCCGGAGCGATCTCTCGGAGCGACGGCATGAGGTCGCTGTGCACCACATCCCGGAGCGACTCATCCAGAGCGACTGCACAAGGTCGCTCGCGTTTTCACGTCTGGAGACACACATTTACACCTCGGAGCGACCTTCCAGAGCGACGTGCTGAAGTCGCTCCCGAAGCTCAGAGCGACCATACCAGAGCGACAGGGAGAAGTCGCTCGCGTTTTCATCACCCGGAGACGCGAGAACGAGCCCGGAGCGACCTCTTGCAGCGACACAGCGAGGTCGCTCCCGAAGCCTGGAGCGACTTGTCGGAGCGACGGGCTGAGGTCGCTCCGTGTTTTGTTTCTGCTCGAACTTGTGATTTCTCAAGGGCATTTTGGTCATTTCATTATGCACGTTTTTATTTTCTAAACCTATGTTTTATTACTCTGTAAGCCACCAGGAGGCAGATTATCTTTTGTTCTTAGAAAAACCACCAAAAACCTTTGGAAAGTGATCTCTTTGAATCAATTGATCAATTTTGTTATTGAAATTCTGTGTTCCTTTATTTCCTGTATTTCTCTACATGATTAATCTGAAATCCAACATGGGTTTAAGAGGGATCATGGAGATTAGTGAGTAATCACCTTTTGAATTCATGGGTTAGGGAGATTAAGGGTGATTAGGTTAGAACTAGGATGTTTTAGTGTAGATCATTCATATTTCCTTGCTAGTAGAGTGAACATAAAGCATCTTCTGAGTTGGCCACTCAATTGTTGATCCTTAGGCATTTCTCACCCGAAAGGTGTTCGATGAAATGCCCGAGACAACTCTCCTAGGCTTTTAGCATGCTCTGCCAAAGACATTTGTTGTTAGAGATGCTAAGATAGCTAATAGACTTGTTAGTAATGATTGCTTTCATATATTCAACCAAAGACATTTGATGTTTGAATTGTGTTTAGTAAATGAACATTCATCTAGACATAGAGTTTGTTTAGGATTGCGTCTAAGCTTAAGGTTAATAGATTGATTGATCGTTTGCCATCTTTAGTTCGAAACTTGATCACCCGAGGTCTAATCCCTATATCCATGAGTTCTCTTTTCCAATAGTTAAGAAAGTATCATTTAGTTATTCCTTTTAATTAGTCATAGTTTAAAAACCCATCTAAATCATTGGTTGCACTTAGATTAAGTGAGTACTTGCATTCTCAGTGCTTTGATATCCCTCATAACTGGTTCGACAATCTTTTATACTACAACATTTGTCTTAGCAGCCTTGAAAACTCCTAACATCAAATTGGCGCCGTTGCCAAATTCTGAGTAGATTTGAACATTGAGATTTAGTCACTTGCTTGAGACTAAGTCATTTTTATTTTCTTTTGTTACTGATTCTCTTTCTTCACCTCCCTTTAATCTACAGGTGTATGAACTTGAGGAGCAGGGGTCCATCAAACCTAGTTCCAATAGCTGCAGACATCAGAGCTTTAGAGAGAGAGTGTGCTAGAAATAGAAGAGAAGAAGAGCAACAGGCTCACTTGCAGAGATTGAGTACTGATATGGGAGACATACCTCAAAACCAACAGCGAGCAGCTCGACCCATTGGCACTTACGACCGCCCCAACATTCATGGTCATAGATTGGGAATCCGAGCACCCGCTGTGGCAGCCAACAACTTTGAGATCAAATCAGGACTCCTCAACGTGATCGAGAACAACAAGTATCATGGCTTGGCTCTAGAGGATCCATTTGATCACTTGGAGAGGTTCGACAGCTACTGTGGGTTGTCAAAAACCAATGGTGTGTCCGAAGATGCCTTAAAGCTCAAGCTATTCCCTTTCTCTTTGGGGCATAAGGCACGTTAGTGGGAGAAGTCTCTACCCAGTGACTCCATCACTACTTGGGATGACTGCAAGAAAGCATTCTTGGAGAAGTTCTTCTCTACTTCAAGAACTGCTAAGCTGAGAAACGAGATTTCCAGCTTTCAACAGAAGAACTTGGAAGGCTTCAGTGAAGCCTGGGAGAGATTCAAGGGCTACCAAGCTCAATGCCCACACCATGGCTTTTCTAAAGAGAGCCTACTGAGCACATTCTACCGTGGTGCTCTTCCTAAGTACAGAGCCAGACTGGATACAGCTAGCAATGGGTTCTTCTTGGGGAGAACTGAGGAGGATGCAGAAGAGCTGGTTGACAACATGGTAAAGAGTGATGCAGTCAACAGTGGAGACCACGACAGAGGCAGTAGAACAGATGATAAGCAGACGAGGAAAGAGATCAAAGCTTTGGAAGACAAGATCGACCTACTAATTGCTGAAAAAGCAACCCAAGAACAGCTGAAGTTTGTTGGTAACTCCAAGCAGGAAGATCCACTTGCTGTCAATGAGGTTGAGGGGGTTGGAAGGTCAAGAGGAGTTGTGTTTCATCAACAACAATGGTAGCTGGTACAAAAAGGAGCCCAACTTTCAGTACAACAACTACCAACAGAAATCCTATCCAAACAACCAACAGAGTGGCTATCCGCCAAGAAACAACCAGCATAGCAGCTATCAGCCTCAGCAAAACCCCTCGTCTGGTTCCTCTGCTCCTCAAGAGAGCAGCACTGATACCTTACTGAAGCAAATCTTGGAGTCTCAGACTAGAAGTGAGAAGCATGTTGGTTATGAGTTGAAGAACCTTCATTCCAAGATTGATGGGAGCTACAATGAGCTCAACAACAAATTCTCACACCTTGCTTCTACAGTCAAGAATTTAGATAATCAGTTTGCTTCCATGAACACTCACCAGAATCGCCAGCAAGGATCTCTACCTGGAAAAATCTGACCAAAATCCCAAGGAGGCCAAAGCTATCACCCTTAGGAGTGGTAAGCAGTTACCTCCTAGAACCCTCACCAAGGATGCTGAGACACTAGGTGAGGAGGTGGCCATCAACATAGATGATGAAGTGGTGATTGTTGATGAGAAGATCAATGACGAGATCTTGGAGAAGATAGTGGAAGCCAAAGGTAAAGGAAAGGTTGGAGAGGAGAAGAAGACAGTTAAGGATGGTGAAGTTGTTACTCCAGCAAGTGAAAGTTCTTTTGTTCCTCCTCCCTATGAACCCAAACTTCCATTCCCTGGTAGATTCAAGAAGCAGCTGCTAGAGAAATACAAAGCTCTGTTTGAGAAGCAAATGAGTGAAGCTCAGGTTGCAATGCCCATCATCGATGCTTTCATGTTGATTCCTCAATACAACAATTTCCTGAAAGATGTTGTAGCTGCAAAGAAGAAGGAGATGGAAGGCATGATGATTCTTACCCATGAGTGCAATGCCATCATCCAGAGGCTTGATGTTCCAGAGAAATTAGAGGATCCAGGAAGCTTCACACTACCTTGTGCTCTTGGACCTATGGTATTTGAGAAAAGTCTCTGCGATTTGGGAGCTAGTGTCAGCTTGATGCCTTTGTCTGTTGCAAAGAAGCTTGGATTCACTCAGTACAAGAAGTGTAGACTCTCTCTGGTGTTAGCTGATCGTTCAGTGAAGTATCCTGTGGGCATCTTAGAGGACCTCCCTGTGAAGATTGGAAGGTATGAGATACCTACAGATTTTGTGGTGCTTGAGATGGGTGAGGAGGCTCAAGACCCATTGATTCTAGGAAGGCCATTCTTAGCTACAGCAGGAGCTATTGTTAATGTGAAGGAAGGCACGATTGATCTCCATTTGGGTAAAGAGAACATCCTCCACTTTGACATCAAGAGGAAAATGAGGAAACCAACTGTGTTCGGGCAAGCCTTCTACATTGAAGAGATGGACACCCCTGCTGATGAGCACCTTGAAGAGTTACCACCTGAGGACGACGAGGAGGGAGCATCTCCCTCTACTCATTCCCTATAGAAGGTAACCCACCACACTCCCTTGTATATACCATTTCATTTTTGCATATTAGTCTTCTTTTCGGTATCTCTCTCTACTTGACGACACAGAGACTGTGTAACTCAAGTTTGGGGGAGGTACCAAGTATTTGATCATGTTTGCTTTGATGTTGTTTCATTGAGTCATGCATGGCATACCTATTTGCATAGATAAAAAAAAAAAATCAATCATTTAGTTTGCATCATTTGCATTTTTAGGAGAGTCTAGAGCATATAGGTTGCATTCACTTACATTGGGAGCAATGATTTTGAATGCCTTGTAAAGAACACTACGTTGCACTTGAATAGCTTTTGCACCTCTCAAAAAGACTTGTATGTTTCGAGCCTTGAAAACTCTTCCTGAAACTTGTTGATTGCTGAAACTCAGTCTTTGAAGCCAACTACAACCTTATTAGAAATGAATGAACTTAATGCTTCTTGCTTAGGGTCCCTTGTGTACTGAGTCATGGCTATACACACTTGAGTTGTCACATCTTTTATACCAATCTTTTTTGACAAACTCTAGTGGTAGACCACTCCCAAAACCTTTTCCTCCTTTTAAGCTTTCATTGTTTGATGAGTGAGGCCTTCTTCGGAAAGTCTTACATGCGCATAATGTTGAGAGTATCGGGAACGACAATGCTTGATCTTCATTTTTGCTAGATTGGACACTCTTTTGTCTAGCTATAGGTGGGAGGGTGAGTGTTGTGATCATGATTTGGGAGAAATGAAAAATAAAAAGGATAGACTCTTTGTGCTTAAGTGAATTGATTTTCTGGGATAAGTAGAGAACCTCTAGCTCTAGTTTTGAAAAGTCTTGGCCCCCAACCTTAAAAAAAAAAAAAATATATATATATATATATATATATAAAAAAAAAAAAAAAGAAATCGAAAAAAAAAAAAAGAAAAGAAAGAAAAGGGGGCTAGCAAAGTTGTTAGGAGCTAAGAAATGTTTTGAGGTTGTAGAAAAATCCCTTGTAGATTTCAAAAAGAAAGAGTTAAAGTTCTTAGGATCTATCGGTGAGAGATGTGAGTTGGGTTTGACATTTGGGAATGATTGTGTAATTGTATGTTTGGGAAAAGGGTAGAATAATGGAGATTGAGCATTGTATGCATGAGTTGGTCCCTTTCTTAGATATATTATGTGCAATGTCAAGGCTACTTGTTTTGAGAGTAAATCACCTTAAAGATCGTATGTTTTGAACCTCTTGAACCACTTGAATAAAAGCCTTCCCTTACCCAACCAAGTGACTTGGACCAACGGACCATTTGCAAGAATTCACCTGATGTTTTGTGCTTAATGAATGTGAGAGTTGGTTGATTTGAATGTGTGGATGCTTGATGATGAGTGTAGGGACAAAAGGATTTGAGATAGGCCTAGAGAAGCTAGAGTGTAATAAGAGAGTGTGCTAATTATATTCGCTAGTTGTGTTTCTTTTGGCTATGAGCTCCCACCTTCAAACCTCTCTCCTTGCAAGTTCTAGAAAGTTCACTTGAGGACAAGTAAAAGAACAAGTTTGGGGGAGTTGATATCTTGCATATTTACATTGTTTTATCCATTTATTCATGTGCATTTTCATCATATAGATTAGGACTTAGCCATGTCTAGGTTGCATTTTGCATGCATATGTCTCTATCAGGTATTTGAGTACCACATGGAGTTTCTGGAGACATTTGGGTGCATTTGGAGCTCAAAAGGAGGTGATTAGAGTGATCTTTGGACGAACACTGCCGGAGCGACCTCTCGGAGCGACGGCATGAGGTCGCTGTGCACCACATCCCGGAGCGACTCATCCAGAGCGACTGCACAAGGTCGCTCGCGTTTTCACGTCTGGAGACACACATTTACACCTCGGAGCGACCTTCCAGAGCGACGTGCTGAAGTCGCTCCCGAAGCTCAGAGCGACCATACCAGAGCGACAGGGAGAAGTCGCTCGCGTTTTCATCACCCGGAGACGCGAGAACGAGCCCGGAGCGACCTCTCGCAGCGACACAGCGAGGTCGCTCCCGAAGCCTGGAGCGACTTGTCGGAGCGACGGGCTGAGGTCGCTCCGTGTTTTGTTTCTGCTCGAACTTGTGATTTCTCAAGGGTATTTTGGTCATTTCATTATGCACGTTTTTATTTTCTAAACCTATGTTTTATTACTCTGTAAGCCACCAGGAGGCAGATTATCTTTTGTTCTTAGAAAAACCACCAAAAACCTTTGGAAAGTGATCTCTTTGAATCAATTGATCAATTTTGTTATTGAAATTCTGTGTTCCTTTTATTTCCTGTATTTCTCTACATGATTAATCTGAAATCCAACATGGGTTTAAGAGGGATCATGGAGATTAGTGAGTAATCACCTTTTGAATTCATGGGTTAGGGAGATTAAGGGTGATTAGGTTAGAACTAGGATGTTTTAGTGTAGATCATTCATATTTCCTTGCTAGTAGAGTGAACATAAAGCATCTTCTGAGTTGGCCACTCAATTGTTGATCCTTAGGCATTTCTCACCCGAAAGGTGTTCGATGAAATGCCCGAGACAACTCTCCTAGGCTTTTAGCATGCTCTGCCAAAGACATTTGTTGTTAGAGATGCTAAGATAGCTAATAGACTTGTTAGTAATGATTGCTTTCATATATTCAACCAAAGACATTTGATGTTTGAATTGTGTTTAGTAAATGAACATTCATCTAGACATAGAGTTTGTTTAGGATTGCGTCTAAGCTTAAGGTTAATAGATTGATTGATCGTTTGCCATCTTTAGTTCGAAACTTGATCACCCGAGGTCTAATCCCTATATCCATGAGTTCTCTTTTCCAATAGTTAAGAAAGTATCATTTAGTTATTCCTTTTAATTAGTCATAGTTTAAAAACCCATCTAAATCATTGGTTGCACTTAGATTAAGTGAGTACTTGCATTCTCAGTGCTTTGATATCCCTCATAACTGGTTCGACAATCTTTTATACTACAACATTTGTCTTAGCAGCCTTGAAAACTCCTAACATCACCTACACTGATGCTGATTGGGCCGGTGACGCGGATGATTACTGCTCCACGAATGCATACATAGTCTATCTTGGTGGCAATCCGATCTCCTGGAGCTCAAAGAAACAAACCGGCGTCGCTAGGTCCTCCACGGAAGCGGAATATCGAGCTGTTGCCAATGCTGCTTCTGAGGTACTATGGGTATGTTCTTTGTTTACAAACTTGCGCATACCACTGCCCGAGATGCCAGTACTATACTGTGATAATGTTGGTGCAACCTACCTCGCTGCAAATCCTGTTTTTCATTCACGAATGAAGCATATAGCACTCGACTTTCATTTCATCAGACATCACGTTCAGGCTAGGGCACTAAGAGTTTCACACCTCTCCACGAAAGATCAACTCGCTGATGCACTCACAAAACCGCTTCCTCGACCTCGGTTTCTTGAGCTTATGAACAAGATTGGAGTCACTCAAGTACCTCCATCTTGCGGGGGCGTATAGGAGATATATCATTAAGGGTTATTATTGTAATTAGTGAATCCCTAATCCCTTATGTATTTTGTATAAATACTGTACAAAGACCTATCAATAAAGTATTCAGCATCCTTTCATAGTGGTGGTTGTTGGGGTCAAAATCGGTCACGACGGAATCAATGTCTGAAAGTCCGTAAAAATCAGCATAAACGTTTTTACGAAAAGTAATCTTCGTAAAGATATCTTCACGAAGAGCCTTGCAGTAAAATATCGTCCAAATCTCAATCAAACCACTAAATACCGATTGTCCGAAGGCAACGGACATGTATCCAAATCGGCCGCGGACAAACTCGAGTATGGAAATCAGACCGCGGACAAGCCAAGCTCGATCGATACGCGGCGACCAAGCATGCACACAGCTCGGTCGCTACGTAGCGACCGAGCGTCCGTCCCGCTCGGTCGCTACGTAGCGACCGAGCCTGAGCCAAACTCGGTCGCTACGTAGCGACTGAGCTCGAGCCAAGCTCGGTCACTACGTAGTGACCGAGCGTCCGTGTCGCTCGGTCGCTACGTAGCGACCGAGCGTTTGTCCTGCTCGGTCGCTACGTAGCGATCGAGCTCGAGCCAAGCTCGGTCGCTACGTAGCGACCGAGCTTGGCTCAGGCTCGGTCGTAGCGACCGAGCGGGACAGACGCTCGGTCGCTATGTAGCGAGCGAGCTTGGCTCAGGCTCGGTCGCTACGTAGCGACCGAGCGAGACGGACATGTATCCAAATCGAACCACTAAATACCGATTGTCCGAAGGCAACGGACATGTATCCAAATCGGCCGCGGACAAACTCGAGTATGGAAATCAGACCGCGGACAAGCCAAGCTCGATCGATACGCGGCGACCAAGCATGCACACAGCTCGGTCGCTACGTAGCGACCGAGCCTGAGCCAAACTCGGTCGCTACGTAGCGACTGAGCTCGAGCCAAGCTCGGTCACTACGTAGTGACCGAGCGTCCGTGTCGCTCGGTCGCTACGTAGCGACCGAGCGTTTGTCCTGCTCGGTCGCTACGTAGCGATCGAGCTCGAGCCAAGCTCGGTCGCTACGTAGCGACCGAGCCCGAGCCAAGCTCGGTCGCTACGTAGCGACCGAGCGTCCGTCTCGCTCGGTCGCTACGTAGCGACCGAGCCTGAGCCAAGCTCGGTCGCTACGTAACGACCGAGCGTCTGTCCCGCTCGGTCGCTACGACCGAGCCTGAGCCAAGCTCGGTCGCTACGTAGCGACCGAGCGTCTGTCCCGCTCGGTCGCTACGACCGAGCTCGAGCTTGGTCGCTACGTAGCGACCGAGCGTCCGTCTCGCTCAGTCGCTACGTAGCGACCGAGCCCGAGCCAAGCTCGGTCGCTACGTAGCGACCGAGCGTCCGTCTCGCTCGGTCGCTACGTAGCGACCGAGCCTGAGCCAAGCTCGGTCGCTACGTAGCGTTTGAGCGTCCGTCCCTCTCGGTCGCTACGTAGCGACCGAGCTTGGCTCGAGCTCGGTCGCTGCGTAGCGACCGAGCGTCCGTCTCGCTCGGTCGCTACGTAGCGACCGAGCTCGAGCCAAGCTCGGTCGCTACGTAGCGACCGGGCTCGAGCCAAAGTTCGGTCGCTGCATAGTGACCGAGCTCTTCCGAACATCAGTACGACATCAGTACATGCATTCTCGTCAAACCTTCAAATGTTATCTCCCGAAGACCGTAGCGAGCTCAGTCTATATTTTCCGCTATTCTAAATCATCGATCAAACTTCGTGGATTAGAAACCGCGGAAAGTTCTTTCTTTGTCGAAAGAAATCGTAGTAAACGCTTCGAGTCGGAAGACGGCCCAAAGGGACCTAAAACACGACTCGAGGCCCATCCTGCGATTTCTTAACCAAAAGCCCGTAAACCACAGCCTGGTTTACGCTTGGTCCACAAGGAAGGATAAATGTCAAGTTTCCGCGGATAAATACGGAAGTTTTGAAGATAATTGTGAAAATCGGGAAAAATGGAATATCTCCATTTTTATGCTATGACGGCTTAAGGGCAGAAGAGTAAAAGCGTAAACCGACCTTGGAGCTAGTATATAAGGAGTTCTAGGCGAGGAGCATGAAGGAGAACTTTTTTAGAGCAAACTTAGCACTTAGAGCAATTTAGGCAATTTTCCGTTTTTGTTATTTCGAGCTGCGACTCAATTAGGTTTAGCCGTCTTAGGGTTGCTAGAACTAGGAATCTCGCCGACAGCTCTCGAGCCCAGGCTTATACCTTGTTGTAACGCTCATACGCAGATTCGGAATAAGATCTACTTTGCTCTCTTTTCGATTTCTTATTTTTATCGTTGTTATTCTCGTGTTCTGATTGCTTGACGTGTAGTAATTAACAGATATCCGGGTCCTCTGGGAAATTAGGGTTTTCCTAGTTTTCTTATTTAAACGGAAATCGACAGTGTGAATTTTGGTTCCCACAGTGGTTGTAGTGAGGATCGCTTGGACAGGAGCCGTGATGGTGCCGAGTAGGGCACTGTAGAGAAGCTTATCTTGGCGCTTCCAAATGGAGTATTCGTTGTTGATAGTAACTTCACCATCAGTTGTGAGTGTTGGTGACGGAATCTCCATAGATCCATCAACGTGACCAGCTAGGTCATAACCATCAAGGAGAGAGTGGATTTGGCGATTCCACATGAGGTAGTTGGTAGAGGTCAGCTTCGTGACGTTGGCCATGTTCACATTGAGCAGCGTACGTGTACCGGAGACGAGGATCGTCTCGTGTGAAGAGGTTGGTGAGCCACCGGACATGGTGAAAAATCGGGTGAAGAGAAGAAACAGAGGATGAAGGAGAAGAAGGGATGAGAGTAGAGCGGCGGGAGAAAAAAAAATTTTAAGGTATCGTATTCAGCTCTGATACCATATATGAAAGGAGGCTGAATACTTTATTGATAGGTCTTTGTACAGTATTTATACAGAATACATAAGGGATTAGGGATTCACTAATTACAATAATAACCCTTAATGATATATCTCCTATACTTACGTCCATGATACTTGATGATAGCGGGGGTTTCCTCAGAAACTTCCTAGTGCAATACACGCTGCAGGCAACAGTGCATGCTCTGTGAGAGAAAGGAACGAAAGAAGACATGGTGCAATCGCAAGATTAGCAAGAGACATTGGTAAAGTTCTGGATCGTCAAGTAAGGAACCGATGCCTTTCTTTACGCCAACTAGGAGAGCATAAGTATGCTGGAGGACTAACTTTCTGGTTAGCCAGACGTTGATTAACGAGTTTCACACTTTGTAGTGTTCTTTAAACAATCAAAACATGTCACACTTGTTGTAAAAAAGTTGGGTTTTTTTTAAATAAATTTAACATATATTCAAAAAAAAAAAATTTAAATCATGGCACGTTCTCTTGCCCTCGAGTTAGCCTCTAATGTATCGTTTTATTAAACACCCACGAACTGTCTCTCGATGTTTTCACATGTTTCTGAGTGTATATAAATATATTTACTTATTAACTTCATTTGTATGTCACGCACGAAGAATTCTTGTGCTCAGTCGACAATTCTAGCATTGGTTTTGTGGGGCAAGAAAATTCTGACATTGTGCTTGCTTGTCTAGAATACCATGTATTATTTTTTCATATGTTATCAAAATGGAATAAGAACAAGGGTTATTTCCTATTGTCCAAAGTTATGGGTGCCACCACGTGAATTTTTTTGTAGTTTTTCTTATCTTGAGTTTTTTTTACCTATCTTGAGTTTTTTACCCGTAAAAATTTCACACACATCTTTGAATATTATTACTTTTAGAAGCAGGGTGTGTATGCTATACATGGCAGAACGAAAAATGAGGCTAGTCATCCTCCAAGTTTATCTCAAATTCTAATATATTGTCCTCCTCTTTGGACCACATCTAATAAGTGTGGTTCTTGTCTTTTGCTAAATAATAGATAGCGAATGTCCTTTTTTATACAAACAAATTCAGACAGAGTTGTTTCTTTATCAGTATTTTTCTTGATGGTGGATCCCTTATCCTCGGTGTTTCGAGCTCCACTATAACCATTCGTACATGTTTTAACATTTATGTTGATGCTTAGCTTTTAGCTTTAAAAAAATCAGATAAACGTCGCAAGTCTTTTGCTCAGCTCTACAGAAATGACGAAAGAGAACTCTAGTCATCACCATGCAGAAGCAAAGAGAAAGAGACTTATTTGGATTCTCTGTGTAAGTGGATTCTGCATATTGTCGTACGTTCTTGGATCTTGGCAAACCAACACAGTCCCGTCTTCTTCCTCCGCGGTCTACAAAAGAATGGGATGTGATGAAACCAAGACTCAGACAAAACTTTCTTCTTCTGCTGATAATGATGATGGTAATCTCTCCTCTTCCTCTTCCTTGTCCTCCTCTTCATCTTCAGAACCAGTCGAGTTAGATTTCGAAAGCCATCACAAACTCGAGCTCAAGCAAAAGAACCAAACCATAAAGTATTTGGAGCCATGTGACATGTCTCTCAGCGAGTACACTCCATGTGAAGATCGAGAGAGAGGAAGAAGATTCGATAGGAACATGATGAAGTACAGAGAGAGACATTGTCCTTCAAAGGATGAGCTTCTCTATTGTCTAATTCCTCCTCCACCAAACTACAAGATTCCATTCAAATGGCCTCAGAGCAGAGACTATGCTTGGTACGATAACATCCCACACAAAGAGTTAAGTATTGAGAAAGCTATCCAGAATTGGATTCAAGTCGAAGGTGAACGGTTTAGATTCCCTGGTGGTGGCACCGGGTTTCCACGTGGTGCTGATGCTTACATTGATGACATCTCTAGACTCATCCCTCTTACTGATGGAGCCGTGAGAACAGCTATTGATACAGGATGTGGTGTACGTTTTGCTTTCTACTACCTTTTTAGATGCACCCATCTTTCTTTCGACTTAAAACCGCTTTTAAGGCATTAATATTTTATATGATCTTAATTGGTTGTCTAGGTTGCAAGTTTTGGTGCTTACTTGTTGAAGAGGGATATCCTGGCTATGTCTTTTGCTCCAAGAGATACTCATGAAGCTCAGGTCCAGTTTGCGTTGGAACGTGGAGTGCCTGCCATTATAGGGATTATGGGATCTATAAGGCTTCCTTATCCAGCCAGAGCTTTCGATCTTGCTCATTGTTCTCGTTGCTTGATTCCTTGGTTTCAGAACGGTAAGAAAATTTTCTTGCTGATTTTTATCATTAGGTTTCTTTTGAGTATTATTGGAGCTTAACAAAAAACAAATTAGTTGCATGTAGATGGTTTGTACTTAACTGAAGTGGACCGGGTTTTAAGACCGGGCGGTTACTGGATCCTCTCCGGCCCACCGATCAACTGGAAGCAACACTGGAAAGGCTGGGAAAGATCACAAGAGGACTTGAAGCAAGAACAAGATTCAATAGAAAATGCAGCAAGGAGCCTCTGTTGGAAGAAAGTTACAGAGAAGGGTGATTTTTCCATTTGGAAAAAGCCAATTAATCACATTGAGTGTAAGAAACTCAAACGAGTTCATAAATCTCCTCCCATATGCACCAAAGCTGTTCAAACCGATTCCGCTTGGTACACAGTTTCAACCCCTCCCAAAAGCTCAAAATCAATATATGTATTGCTAAAAAATTTGAATCATGAGTTTCCAACTCGAAACCAAAGGCAAATGTCCCATTCCGGTATGATACAGTTTAACATAATTCATGTTGTACCTTTGACAGGTATAAAGAATTAGAATCTTGTGTAACGCCATTGCCAGAAGCAAAAAGTCCAGATGAATTTGCAGGAGGTGCATTGGAGAATTGGCCGGACCGGGCATTTGCGGTCCCACCTAGGATTATCCAGGGAACTATACCGGAGATCAGTGCTGAAATATTCAGAGAAGACAATGAGGTTTGGAAGGATAGAGTAGCATATTACAAGCAGATAATGCCAGAGCTTTCAAGAGGAAGGTTCAGGAACATTATGGACATGAATGCATACCTCGGTGGGTTTGCTGCAGCAATTGTGAAATATCCATCTTGGGTTATGAATGTGGTTCCTGTAGACGCAGAGAAGCAAACGTTAGGTGTGATTTATGAGAGGGGATTTATAGGAACGTATCAAGACTGGTGCGAAGGATTCTCTACGTATCCAAGAACTTATGATCTTATTCACGCTGGTGGATTGTTCAGCATTTACGAGAACAGGTAAACGCCTATTACTAGACACTAATTAAGTTTATATTTTCAAAGTAAATCAACAAAATTAAGCATTTTATGCAAAAGTTATTTGTTAATCCTAAATGTCAAATACAAAGAGAAAGATAAACACAGTGTTGTTGTTGTTGTTGAAAGGTGTGACGTGACGTTGATACTCCTTGAGATGGATAGAATACTGAGACCAGAAGGAACAGTGGTGTTTAGGGACACTGTGGAAATATTAACGAAGATACAAAGCATAACCAATGGAATGAAGTGGACAAGTCGAATTATGGATCACGAGAAAGGTCCTTTTATCCCTGAGAAGATCCTTCTCGCTGTAAAATCCTACTGGACCGGTCCTTCTTCTTAAGCTAGTTTCAGTTTCCCTTTAGACTCTGTACTTTGATCATCTTCATCCTCTGATTCTTTCTCATCTCTGCCTTTTTTCGATTTTTAAGACTACTATGATTATTTGAGAAAATACAGAGACAACTTTTCAGAGGGTTTTTCTTAACTTTATTTCTTACAAGTAAAATATCATCTTATATGTTTTTCAGAAAAAAAATGTGCGTGGACCAGCGTGGTCCTCTTAAAAAAAATATTATTTGAAAAATAAGTTTCTTGCATTGCATGTCCCAGTTCAGGTTAATTCTAATGAAGGTTAATAACTTAATAACAACAGTACCATTAATGAATCAAAATATATTTAGTGGCTACCACTTAAAATTCTATTTTCTTTTATTTCTCTTTCTATTTAGGTTTTTTTTTCCTTATATTTTTCAAATAACCTTTTATAAATGACATTTATAAAATTTTAGAACGACAGCAGATTTTATATGAAAACGAAAAAATAGATTTTCATAAAAAAAATAAAGTTTACAACAGAATCTTGATGTTAAAATAAAAAAGTAATCTTTCATTTTAAAATCTATCAGTTATATTTTTTTACGCAACTTTATACCGATCATCACTTTATTTTCTAATTTTATTTTAAAAATTTACATATACCAGAATATTAAAAAAATATATATACTTGCACATCTAAGATAAGAACCAAACTAATATAATGAATAAAATTAACTCGATTTAGCAGAAAGAGACTAAAAATAGTTGTACTTTATTTTGAAAGAATATATGTAACAAGATATGAGCCCGTTGCGTTGCAACGGGTTTTGTTTGATGTTTTAATCATAAAATAATAAATCATTTTATTAAAGTTTTATGATTATTTTTTGCATATGTTTTTGAGATTTATTTTATAATTAAAACTCATTTTCACATATAAGTTCAAGTTAATATTTGTATTTTATAATCATGGTGCATAGATGAATTGTTATAAACTTTGTACATAGGATTAGAAAAAAATACTATACCTAAATGTGTAAACTGAATACAACCTGAAATAAGAAATTGAATGAAAAGTAAAAAGAAATGATAGTCAAATATCCCTCTAGTCCTCAAATTTTTCATTACCGAAATACAACCCGAAACTATCTGCCACAAAAAGTGTTTTATCTTCGGTGGGCATCTGATTTTCCAGGAAAAAGCCTTAAGAGGTGTGACATTTGGACCATATAACGGTAGTGATTCCTCTCCATCCGGGTAAACCCGCTCTACCTGGTAACCAGATTTCACTGTATACCTGTCATTTTTAGTGAAATGCCATCCATCTCTGTCAACCATGTGAGTCCGACTCAATGGTATACTCTCTATAATCTTCGCATCTTGTGTGTCAACCATGGATCGGAGCTTGAGTATTCTACGTCCGTGAAGTAGGATTGATAAAAAAAAATCCACAGTAAGGTCCGGGTTAAGGTTACTAGTAAGTTGATTGTTGTTTGCTGGTCTCGGGTGTGTGGTTGGGAGCCAAGGATCGTTCCATACTGAGATAGATGATCCTGATCCCACCTTTTTGATTAGTCCTTTGCTAACCAGAGATCTAGCAGATACGATACTGCACCATCCATAAGACGGTGAATACGAACGGATCGGTTCCAGAGGTGATACATTCCGGAAATATCGACCTTTGAACACTCGTGAAAATAAAGTATGAGGCTTCTCAATCGGACGCCACAATTGTTTTTCCAACATTGCTGTGTTAAAATCCGTGAGATCCTTGAAACCCAATCCTCCCTCTTCTTTAGAGTGACATACCTTATCCCATGATTTCCAATGAATCCCTCTTGTGTTTCCTCCCGAGCTCCACCAGAATTGTGCCGTCTCACTTGTTAGTTTCTTCGTTACTGTCTTAGGGAGACGGTAGCATGAAATAACATGATTAGGTAGAGCTGTGGCCACTGTCTTGATGATCACCTCCTTGCCTCCTTTCGTAAAGAATTTGAAAGTCCATCCATTTACTCTGTTACTCAAACGATCCTGAACAAACCCAAAAACTTGTGTTTTCGAGCCACCCAAGCTCTCTGGTAACCCCAAATATGTTTCCATACCTCCTATATTTTGGATCCCTAAAATATTTCTGAACTCTTGTCGATTGGTTTCCTCAATCCTATGCCCAAATTTGTTCGAAGATTTCTGGAAGTTTATCAATTGCCCCGACACCTCCTCATACTCTTTTAGAATCCTGAGTATGGTCTCGCATTCCTCCTTTTCGGCCTTACAGAAAAAATTGATTATCATCCGCAAATAACAAGTGAGATACCGCTGGGCAAGCCCTTGCAACCTTCATTCATGTGAGTTGTTTTTCCCTTTCAGCCTTTTTAATATTTGCTATTAAAGCTTCCGTACACATGTTAAATAAATATGGAGAAAGAGGATCTCCCTGGCGCAATTCTCTCTGTGGAGTAATGTGCCCTCGCGGGTGACCATTCAAAAGAACCCGATATTGAACCGAAGATATGCATTCCATCATTAGTTGGGTCCACATAGGGTCAAATCCCATCCTAAGGAGTAAAGCTTGAATAAAACTTTATTCCACTCTATCATAAGCCTTACTCATATCTGTTTTTATAGCCATGAACTTATTCATATATGCATTGTTAGTCCTTAAACCATGAAACATTTCCTGAGCGAGAAGAATATTATCCGATATTAATCTCCATGCCACGAAAGCCGGCTGAGTCTCTGAAATTACTATTAATCTCCCTTTTAAATTATTTTTAGTTATTAATATATAAGTTTAAAAATTACTATTCTTACAATTCATATTAATACTAATTTTACACTTTTTTTGTTAATTAAATAATTTATAGTATCATGTTCATCAGCAAATACTCTCTTAAAATATTATCAAATAAAATTTTACAATTCTCTTTTGGTTAGGACTTAAAAATATGATACAAATTTCTTTTGCTTAGGATTTTTTATTAAAAAAAAAAACAACTATCAAATATTCTTTTACAGTTTTTTAGGATTTTAGAAAAGGAAATTAATATTCTATAATCTTTTACAATTATATTTTTTCTAGGATTTAGAAAAATAAATTTTTTATAAAATAATTATTTCCATTTAATATTAATTTTTTTTTTAAGTTTCCATTTTCAAAATTCGTTTTTTCAATATCACTAATATTTTTACAATTTTTATTGTTAATTAAATAATTATTACTATCATGTTTATCATTAATTTTTAAGTAAAAATTACTATTAAATAAAATTTTACAATTCTCTCTGGTCAGGATGTAAAAAAAAAGAAGTCTTAATTGGTTAATATTATAAAATATTTTTTTAGAAATCTCTTTTATTTAGGATTTTAGGAAAAAAGAAGTTATTTTTACATAATGAGAAGTTTTGTTGACTCAATTTAATTTTTTTAGATGACACATGTCACAATCATATCAGGTGAAATATTTGAAGTTAATTTTAGTTTATATTTTTTTAACCCAAAATTATTAAAAAAGTAAAGTTATTTAATTATAAAAAAAATAAGATTATTTTTACATTTTTATTTTATTTAGACTTTTAAAAGGGAAACTAATTAATTATTTGATAATTAGTTTTTCTTTTATATTTTTATACAGCTGTTTTATTTTTAATATAAAAAATTCTGTTAAATTATTTATATATATTTTGTGTTATACATAAAAACACATGTCACAATATTATCAAATAATCTTTGGCAATTATATTTTGATTAGGATCTTAAAAAAGGAAAATTACTTTTAAATAATTTTTATAATTATTTTTTAAAAACAATTGTTTTTGTTAATATTTTAGTATATATATTTTTAATTATAAGATAGATTAACACATGTCACAATTTGAAATATATAATTGCAATGTGTCGCGTTCATGTTAATTAGCAATTTTGAAGAACCAAACTTTATATAATAAGATACACTATATACCCACAAAAGCATTAGTTGGACCAATCCAATTATTTATCTAAAATAAAAAGTTAAACTAAGAATAATATATTGTTATCTATAGTAATATTTTCTATACATATAAATTATAGAACGACTCAACATATCAATAAATAAAGGAAATTTGCACCCTATAACCATTAAAAAAAAACACAAACACACTATCTAACCAAAGGCACCCTCTCTCTCTCTCTCTCTCTCCTTATTTCTCTTCCTATCTCTCAAAAACCTCTTACTAAAAATCTAATTACTCTTTTTTTTATCTGGCAAATAAGCCCATAAATAAATATGAATTTATCAAATAACATTATAGAGATATTAACCAACTACTTCCATTAATTTATTTGCTATATATATATATATATGTGTGTGTGCATGAGGTTTCAAAAGAATATCGTTGTTATATTCATTTATGTAACTTTAAATCGATCAACACTTCAGTTTATTTTTATTTTTTTATTCTCAAAAAACTTATATTAGATTATTAAAATCTTACGAAATACATTTACAATCTAGTACAATAATCAAATTAAATGCAAATAGTAAAGTAATCAAAATTTTAATTCATATAACAAAAATGTTTTAGTTGACTTGAAAAATATATTATCCAATATATCCAAATAATAGCCAAACAAAAGAGATATTATATATCCAAAATCACATGTATAATTAAAATAACATACTTATTTAAAATAAATCATACATATTAATTATAATATAAATTACATATTTAGTTAAGATTAAATAAAATATTATAATGTATTTACTTTATAATTATTTATACATGAGCACGGGAAAATCATCTAGTATGATTCATAAAGCTGAACAAAATAACAAAATTTAATGTAAAAAAACATTATATTTAAGTGATAACATAGTTTTCTTAGTTTCTAGTCCTGTTACTAAGCTATCAGCTCTTTCATTTGTTGCATTTCTAAGAAGAAACTAATTTTAAAAATGTGTTACTCATATTATGTCACCAATACAAAGTGAGAAAAAATGCCTGGAAGATTGTTAAAGCACGAGCAATGGTAGGTTTCTACCATCAGATCTCTGCAAAAATATAGATTAAATAATTGAAAAAGGTAGAAAGAGAGTGATTAAATGTAAGACTTCTTTTCTTGAAGTATCGATGCATGAGACTTTAGTGCTATTTGTCAAAAAATAAGTCGCTTTTTATTTTTATTTAAATTTAAATACATACCAAAATAATATAGATATTAAATTCACTAGATACTAAGGAGAGAGATTACACCACTAATGATACTCTTATGACGTATTTAAGATCGATGATGCTAACAATTAGTTTTGATATCAAATGGGCTGACAGTGTAATGAGCTGTGTGTCTCCATTCACTTATTCAGTTTTGATTAATGATCGACTGCATGGAATGATTGTATCTCACTAAGGATTGAGACATGGTGACCCGCATCACCCTTCTTTTTCATTCTTTGTACAGAAGGATTGCTTCACTTGATGTTTAAAGTTGAATATGAAGAAAAGATCACATGAATCAGGTTTGATGACTAAGGGCACTTGGTTTCCAACTTTCTCTTTGCTGGTGGCAGTCTCTTCCTATGTGAAAATCAAAGTACTAACCTATGAAATATTTTAAAAGAATATGGAAATCTCACTGGTCAAACCATTAATGTGCTTAAATCTTTCATCACTTATGGTGAGAAAGTTGACTCAGTGATTAAAAGAAAAACCAAAGGTATCTTTGGTATCTATGCTGAAAGAGGAGCAAGTACTTACCGAATACGAGAATGTCTCGGTGGGTCATATGTGGAGCTTTTGAAGTACATAAAAAAATAATGAAGGATATGATCTTTGGTTGGTTTGCAAAGGTCCTATCTTAAAGGAAAGAAATTATGATCAAGTCAGTGGCACTTGCAATGCCTATATATGTAATTTTCTGCTTTAAGTTTTCGAGAAACACATGCCAAAATTAAACTTCAGAAATTATCCAATTTAAGTGGAACTCCTCATATCAGTCTCCCAAAATGAATTGGGTAAGTTGGAAAAGATTATGTCTACCTAAACATCTTGGAGGCTTGGGGTTTAGAGATTTGGAGCTTTTCAACCATGTGCTAGCAAAGCAAGCTTGAAGAATCCTTACCATCCTGACTCTCTCTTTGTTAGACTTGTGAAGAGTTGCTATTTTCCTGAAGGTGATTTCTTGCAAGCTATAATAGGTGAAATACCAGCATTTGCATGTAGGAGTGTTTTGAATGGAAGAGAGTTAATGAAGGAGGGGATTCAACCTGGAATTGGGAATAATTCATCTTTGAAACTATGGATTGATCTTTGGATGGAAGACGATGAAAGGGTTAGAAGACCTCCTTGGAGGAAGAACTATAACTTTGATGTCAATTTGATGGTGACTGATATTATTGACGTGGAAACATGATCATGGAGAAGATTAAGGAGTTGATTTGTTTTACCAGGTGATGTTGCTTAGATCATGAAAATCCAACAAATTTATATGCTAGCAACTCAAAGAGACAAATGAGATATACAAACAAAAGCTGAAGCCTTACCATCACTTAACTAATTAAAAGAACAGGTGTGGAAGCTAAAAACAGAGCTGAAGATTAGAAGGTTTGTATGCATTGCCCGTGGAAGATTTCTTCAAAAAACTAAGGTATGAAATCAGAGGAGATATGCCCAATTTTTGGTGCAGATATATAAACAATAAACTATGTACTCTTCAAGTGTCATTTTGCAAGACAAGTGTGGGCTCATTTTAAACTCCTCTACACGTAAATGGTTTTGTTGAGTTTTCTATTTTCTCTAATATCAATGCAATGTTGAGAAATGAAAACTATCAAGATATTGCTTGGCTCAAAAAAAAATAGCGCTTTGGATTCTTTGGAATATTTGGAAAGATAAGAACACATTTATTTTTGAAAGTGTGTCTATTTTGAGTCCGCTCACAGTCTAAAAAAACTCAGAGGAAGCAGATAATGATTTTTTTGCTCAAGCTTGTGAGTTGAATATGTAGGAAGAACATAGGAAGGTAGAAAAAGAAAGGAAGAGAGGTTAGAATTTCCCTCCCAAAGAATGGGTAAAATGCAAAATCAGTTTCATTGGGATGAAGAAGAAAAACAAAGTGGGTGTGGCTAAGATTTTAAGAAATGATAGGTTTTTCCTAATACATAGTAGAGTACCTTTCTCTCTGGTTTGGAATGAGGACATGTCTAAACTAAAAGTTCTTCATTGGGATGTTGAAAGTAAGCAAGCGCATAGAATGAGTAAGGTGGTTTTATATTTTTTAGATGTAGCTCTGGTGGAAGCAATAAACCGACCCAGCAAACGCCATTGGTGGAAGAACAAAACTTTAAGACATCTTTTATCTCAGAAGCAGGAGATGAAGTTTGTGGTGGAGAGACCTTTGGCAAACATAGGTGTTTTTCGCATTGCACAAAGTGTGCACTACAAGAAAACACAAGTTTTACGAGGGCAGTTTTCCTCGTTACTTCGTCGTAAAAAGGAATTAGCGAGGAAACCCGTTTCGTCGTTATACGTTTGTCGTAACGCATATATCCTCGCTAATTCGTCGTAAGGTAGCGAGAAAATAATTTCGTCGTAAAAGCGAAGGAGGATATTTCGTCGTAAAGACCACGTAAAGATTCCACGTAAGGACGTCGCTAAGTTTCCTCGTAAATACCACGAAAAACTTTCCTCGTAAAACCCACGTAAATAAATACTCGTAAAATAAACGTAAATACCTTGACAGCTTTCCACGTAAAGAAAACGTAAAAACCTTGATAGATTTCCACGTTATTTCCTTGTAAAAGTTTCCTCGTAAAAACCACGTTAAGCTTCCACGTAAAGAAGCCGCAAAATTAGCTACGAATTTACTTCGTTTTATTATTTTATAGAAATATAAAAAATTATAATTATAAATATAATTTAAATTATTTAAATTATTAATAAAATTAAAATTCTAAAAAAATCAAAGCCAAAATATTTTATATATAAATAAGTTTTGAATTCATAATACAAGAACCGAAATTAAAAAGAACTAAGGGTGGTCGTTAATCGCCTGGTAGAATTCATCACTCCTCGCCTGAACATCCGCCTCGGCATGTGAGTCGTCGGTCGGTGACTCGCCTGGGATAGGATTTTGTTGTCGCATGGTCCTCAACAAAGTCTCCCATTCCGGATTTGTGGCCGCTACAACGTCCAAGAAGCCCTCGAGTCCACCCATACGAGATCGCAGCTGAGTAGACTCTCTACGCAGCTCTTCGGACTCCCTACGCAGCTGAGAGACTTCATCATCCCGTCGCTGAACATAAGACGATGTCGCTCTCGGAACATCGTTGACGGAACCAATCCCCAACGTCCGTCCCTTTTTTTTAGGGACAACCTTAAAAACAAAAAATAAATTTTGTTAGTAAAAATTTAAAGTTAAATTAAATGAATATTTAAGAAAATTAAAATTTTAGAAAATTTACCTCCTCGTAAAGCTTATCCACTTCAGGTGTGGATAAGGTGACGGGTAATCCATCGGTGGACTGTTGGGTCAGCTGGGTCTGGCGTTCTTCAACCCGAGCAGCCAAATCGTTGTAGATTTGCTCGGACTTGCCATCTATAAATCGGCCCGCCTTGTTCTTGTGGGTCCTCTCGTAAAGTTGCATAAGAGACGGGAATTCTCCCGTCTCTTTGGCCTAAAAAAACATTTAAGAAAGTTGTTAGAATATATATAAAAATATACTAAAAATTTAATATAATTAATTTTTAATTACCATTTCCAAACGGACACCGGCGTGGGGTTTTTGGCCCGTAGTGTGAAGCATCGGCCCGTTCCCGTGCTCATCGACTGTGTTACGGGAGTTAGAGCAAGACTGGGCGATTCTAATGGAATCAGGAAGACGCCAATATCGGATGAGGCCATCCCAGACATCCGTGGTGAGCTCAGCGGGTTTGCCACGCTCATACCCCTTCACGATCCAGTCACCCTTCCAGTTGGAGACCGTGTCCAACAAGCGAACTTTCGCCTTCGCGACAAACTTCTTCCTCACCCTCTCAGTGATCCCCAAGGCCCAATTATATTTTTGCTGTTGGAAAAAATAATTTATAATTAGTTTTTCAGAAAAAAATATATATATAAATAATGAAAAAATTTAATAATATATATTTAATTAATAAAACTTACAGCATAAATTTTGAACCACGTCTTTCTGACGTAGTGGGGCGTCGTTTTCCAGTTCGGATGTGGCATGGAGAAGTAACCTTTTATCGTGTCGGTTACGTCCGATGCAAGACATCCGTCAATCCCCCACCTGAAAAATACAAATTTAAAATATAAATTATTTTTTAAAGTTATAAAAGAATTTAAAAAGAATAAAAAAATAATGAAACATACCATAAAGTTCCGTCCGGTCGGTCGGGGTCGATGACTGGTAAACCTTCTCTGCCTGGCAGACGGAGAATGTCCTCTACGGTGTACTGCGAGTAAGGAGCACTCGGAGGCACCATCAAATCGGGATGAATCTCGGCGGGCATCGGAGGTGCCGGCATCGGAGAAGGCACAGGAGGAGGAGCCATCTGGGGAGGCACGTGAGGAACCGATGGTGCACTAGAAGAAGGAGATCCAATGACTCTCTGAGTGTACTGAGTCTCGGGGACAGTCTCCTGACCCGAAGAACCGGGAGCTGAAGAAGACGACGGGTCTAAACGACTACCCGGCTCACCGAACATCTCTCTGTAATGGGCAGTAAGTCTACCTTTTCGAACCTGAGAAAAAAATTTAATTTTTTAAATTTTCGTGAACAATATACTTCCCAACATTATCCACCTAATCAACACTAAATAACATAAGATCCGTAAACCTATCTAAATTCCCTATACTAACCACCTAATCTATCCTAAACTAATCAAACTAGAGAGGAATTAGAGAGACTTACCATTGCTACGAATTAGGGAGGAAGTGGAGAGGAAGTGGAGAGGAAAGACAGAGCGAGCTCGCTCGGGATATATATAAGATTACTTGTCCTCGTAATTTCCTCGTAAACTTACGAGGAATTACAGAGGCCCGCGTTTTCATTTACGAGGAAATAGCGACGAAATACAAAGGCCCGCGTTTTCGTTAACGACGTTTTTACGACGAGTTAGGTTACGTGGAATTAACGAGTTAACCAGTTACGAGGAATTAGCGAGCCTATATTTTCTATAAATACCCACAACTTTCCTTCTCAAACCACACACAAACTCACAAAACACACCCTATCTCAAATCACACTCCTCACCAAAATACTTTTCAAATTAGAAATATTTGAAAAAAAAAAGAAGAAAAGAAGATATTAGAATTTATGTGGGTGAGACTTAAGTCTCGCCACATATAATTCCAGTATCTTTCTTTTTTCTTTTTTACTAGTTTTTATACTATGAGGAAGTAGCTAGTCCCGCTTTTCACCAAATTAGAAATATTTGGAAAAAAAGAAAGAGAAGAAGATATTAGAATTTATGTGGGCGAGACTTAAGTATTATAATTGCTGGAAGTCTTGCCACATGTAAATCTGGTGTCTCTCTTCTTTTCCTTTTTTTTCTAGTTTTTAGTCTACGAGGTTTTTACGACGATTTTTGTTACGAGGTGTTTACGACGAAATCATCCTACGTGGAATTAAAGAGTGCCTCCTTCGTCATTTACTTTACGTGGTATTTACGTCTATTTACCTTACGAGGTCTTTACGACGATTCCGTCCTACGTGGAATTAACGGGTTTCGCTTTCTTTATTTTTTTTAGTTTCGTCGTTATTTCCACGTAAGCTAACGAGTTCTTTACGACGATTCTGTCCTACGTGGAATAAACGAGGATTACGTCGTACATTCGACGTCAACTTACGAGGAATTAACGAGTATTACGTTTAAATCCCTAAAATCCGAAACCCCAAACCCCAAAACCCCAAAACCCCATATTCCTTATCTTCTACTTCATATATTCCAAACCCCATCTTTATTTCCATTCCAAACCACAATTCCCACATTTACTTATTTATAAAACAAACTCCCACAATTTCTTATTCATAAAACAAACTCCCACATTACCTTATTCATAAAACAAACTCTCACATTACCTTATTCATAAAACAAACTACACAAAATCAAATACATCAATCGGATACATCGACATTCTCGTCATCACTAGAAATATCATCATTTTCATTAAACTCGTCTTCTACAGCTTCGTCTGTGGCATCATCGGTAAGATCTTCGTATTCGTGATTATGCGGATCAATGAGAAGGATGTCATCAATTTCTTGTTCAGGTTCCTCGACTTCATTTATCTGTTCTTCTTGCAATGGTGGTTCTTCTCCACTGATGATTCGTCCTCGAGGTGTAACTTTGATCACTGCTAACCAATTTATACCCGAATCTCTCATCCGAGGGTATGGAAGGAAGCTAACTTGGTCTGCTTGTGAAGCTAAGATGAAAGGCTCGAATTTGTTGTACCGACGTCCACCGTTGACATCAACTACACCAAATTTGTTAGACCGAACACCTCTGTTGACGACGGGGTCGAACCATTCACATTTGAAGATGACGCATTTCAGCTTCAGTATCCCTGGAAATTCGACTTCAATAATCTCCGTCAAGATCCCGTAGAAATCTGTTTCCCCTTTCACACATATTCCATAGTTACTGGTCGCCCGCTGTCTACCATACTCATATGTGTGAAAAGTGTAGCCTCGTGTGAAATACATCTGTGATGTGGTGACCTTTACAAGTGGAGATTGAATTACTTCGTGTAACCACTTAGGATAATCTGCATCGTCGTCATAATCAACCTGCAAAAATAAAGAGAACATTAAAATACAAATCATGTATGAAAAAATAGTTTGAGTTATAATACCTGATTCCGCAACCACTTAATGAAGTGCTGATCTTTCCTTTTGTCTACGTCACTTGTGGATATACCAGGAAATGTTTCTTCGACTTGAGAAACAAATAGGCTGTAAAATTAATCACATTTCATAGGAATGAATCTCTTGCAATTATATAATTAATTATATGTGTTTTGAAGTGTCCATATATGTTACCTTTCAAAATAACGCATCAATGGATCCTCGCAATTGAGTAGAATATAGGTGTGTGCACTATGAGCGTCTTGTTCACTCGACCACCAAACCTCTTTAGACTTCCCACCGAGTCGTCCAATCTGGCTAAAGATGTCTGGAACACCAGCAACTGCATATGTTGGCGCAACTCCACCATCATCATATCTTCTTGGAGCTCTTCTACGGGTACGTACTTTTGACGCAAAGTAGTACGATGTGAAGTGAGAAACTTCTTCCGTCAAACTTCCAGCAATTATAGAACCTTCAACTTTGGCGAGGTTCTTTGCTTTTCCCTTCAAATATTTCATGGCTCGCTCATACTGATACATCCATCCGTAATGTACAGGTCCACGAAGCAATGCTTCATATGGGAGGTGGACAGCTAGATGCTCCATGACGTCAAAAAATCCAGGAGGAAATATCTTCTCCAAGTTGCACAATAAGATGGGAATGTTCTCCTGAAGCTGTTCCACAACTTCTTCTTTAAGAGTGCGTGTGCTCAGATCCCTGAAAAATGCTCCAATGCCTTTTATATTCCAAAAACAATTAAACACATTGTTAGTCGTATATTATTTTGCAAACTAGACCGTTATAAAATTATTGTGATATAAAACACTACGAACCTGCAAGTGCTTCATGTACGTTTGTTGGAAGTAGCTCCGCAAATGCAAAGGGCAGTAGTCGTTGCATAAAGACATGACAATCATGACTCTTCATCCCAGAGAACTTTTGACCCTTTTCAACACATCTAGAGAGATTTGAAACATACCCATCGGGGAACTTCACTTCTGATGCCACCCAGTTGAACAACACCGACTTTTTTTCTGAAGACAGTCTGAATATCGGAACGGGAACTTGTCCATTGCTTTTAATATGTAACTCGCTTCTTGAGCAAATATCCGGCAAGTCCAACCTCGATTTTATGTTGTCTTTTGTCTTCCCTGGGACATTCAATATTGTATTCATGATGTTCTCAAAGAAATTCTTCTCTATATGCATCACATCGAGGTTGTGGCGCAGAAGAAGATCCTTCCAATATGGCAACTCCCAAAATATACTCTTCTTGTGCCAGTTGTGATGAACACCGTAAGAATCAGGCATATTACGAGGGACATGCCAATTACCACCCCAACGAACTGTTTCGTTAGCTCCGTAGTAGTCGATTTGTGCTTCAATTTGTTCTCCAGTTAGATATGGTGGAGGAGTGTCTCTCACAACCCTTTTGTGCCTAAACAAATTCTTGTTTCTTCGGTAAGGATGGCCAATGGGAAGAAATCGACGATGACAATCAAACCAACTTGTCTTCCTACCATTCTTCAGTTGAAACGCATCTGTCGTTCCATTACAATATGGACAAGCTAATCTCCCATGTGTAGTCCATCCAGACAACATCCCATATGCAGGAAAGTCACTTATGGTCCACAAAAGCATAGCTCGCATCGTAAAATTCGTCTTCGTTGAACAGTCGTACGTCCTCACCCCTGTTGACCACAAATCCTTCAACTCTTTTATCAGTGGTTGTAGGAAAACATCCAGGGACCTTTTTGGATGGTTCGGACCAGGTATCAATATCGTCAAGAATAACAACTCCCGTTGCATGCACATCTCCGGTGGCAGGTTGTATGGCGTAAGAAAGACTGGCCACAATGAATATTGTCTCCCTGACATTCCGAACGGACTAAATCCATCTGTGCATAATCCGAGATACACATTCCGGCTATTGCTAGCAAAATCCGGATGTACTTTGTTGAAATGTTTCCAGGCTCTTGCATCTGATGGATGAGTCATCTCACCATCCGTCTGAGTATGCTCGGCATGCCATCTCATCTTTGCAGCAGTCTGCTCTGATTGATACAATCTTTTCAATCTGTCTGTAATTGGTAGGTACCACATCCTTTGGTACGGTACCCTATTACGTCCCCGTCCTTGCGGCTTGAATCGTGGCTTCTTGCAGAATCGACATACTTCTAGCTTCTCATCATCTCCCCAATAGATCATGCAGTTGTCGATGCAGACATCTATCATCTCCGAAGGCAACCCAAGACTATAAACTAATTTCTGAATCTCATAATAAGAATCAGCAGACACATTGTCTTCCGGCAAATACTCTTTAAACAAGTCCGCCCATTCGTTCATGCAACTTTCAGGTAGATTGTGATCAGTTTTAATATTCATCATTCTAGCAGCCAACGACAATTTAGAGAGACCTTCTCTACAACCACTGTAAAGTGGTTGATTCGCCGCGTTTAACATTCCGTAAAACTTTTTTGCATCTATATTAGGTTCTTCATCTTCATCATGAGCTACGAATGCATCAGCTACCATATCATGAACCCTATCATAATCTACCATCTCCTCCTGATGGTAACTATGTTCATTATGCAAATGATGATTAACCGGTTCTTCCTGAAAATTGCTATTACTACTACTAGCTTCATTCTGATCATAATTATAACCTTCCCCATGTTGAAACCAGATATAGTAATTTGGCGTGAAACCTCTATTTATTAAATGCTTCCAAACATTTTCACGGTTTGCCAATTTCGAATTGTTGCATTTCCGACAAGGACAGAACATCTTACCACTTTCTTGGGCGAGCGGTGTTGAATCTGCTTGGTGCATAAATGTCTCCAGCCCCGCAAGGTATTCTTTCGTCACTCTCCCGTTAGCATCTCTATGCATATACATCCAATTCCGCAACTCGTAAATAGTCCCAGAGCCAGCCATTTTTTTTTCTTTCACGTTTTTTGTTGTTGGTGTGTTTAAAATGATGTTCAAACATCCATATTTATAGAAAATTTCGAATCTGGTAGTTGTAATTTTACTATGAAATTACGACAAAAATTAATTGGATGGCCAAAAAAAAACGTGAGCCACCTACCAAGTTGGTGGATTCAAAATTTCCTCGTTAAGTACACGTAAAATATTTCGTCGTAAAGAACTCGCGAAATTTACGTGGCTTTTACGAGGAAATAGTTTTTCCTCGTAAAAGCCACGTCAATTTACATCGTCTTTACGACGAATATGTTTTGTCGTTATCTTACGACAAAATAACGATGCTTTTTTTTTTCCACGTACTTTCCTCGCAAAATCAACGTTTTTTTACGAGGATTCTTTTTTCTCGTTAAATTTCCTCGTTAAGGTTACGTTTTCTTGTAGTGGTGAGATGTGAGGCTTTCATGCAATCTTATGTTGCAGCTGGTCACCTAGTTTGGCTGCACGAACCGTTTGTCGGTGAGAAATATATGGCCTCTTTCTAATTAATGATTGTGATTTTTGATTATATGTAATCTTTGTGATTCTGTTGTTGGATTTGGTTGTTTTCAGTATGGGTTTTGGTATATGACCATTTTCTTGGTTTTGATCTTTAGTCGTTGGTGGTCTTTACGATTAGGGTTTTTGGTATATGACCATTCTCTTCGTCTTGGTCTTGGTCTTTAGTTGTTGGTGTTCTTTGCGGTCAAAGTGTTTAGTATATGACCTATGTAAATATATGTTGTTCAAGAATTTATTGCCTTGTAGTTGAATGTCATGTGAGGCCTTCATATGTCTACATTCTGATTTTAATACATATTCACGTTGACCAAAACAAAAACCATGTGAGAGTACATCGTTTCTACATTTTTTGAGTTAAGATTTTGAATACATTTAGGAACATAATTTTTTTCTCACACACTAGATGTTCAACAAAAAAACAAACAGAACTTTTGAAAGAACTACTATTACAATTACATGAAAGCTAAAAGCATCATGAAAATCAAATGATTATCCAGTATAATTTATTTTCAAATTTATTGTATTTTTCGTTTTACATCAAAAATATACTTAAGAAAATTAATTTTGCTAATGAAATATTGATAGTTCTACCAATTTAACATTAAACTAAACTGTTAACTATTTGTTACATGATAAAATAGAAATCACTATTATTTATCGATGTATGGATTAGTAAAACAAATTTACTATTCAGATTTCCGTCGAAATCTACATTGATCCAACTCATCTATCAGTATCTTGGTCTATCCCACTAACTTATTACTTTAATTTTACTCATTTTATGGTTATTCAGTAACCTTTTTGTACACAAAATCTTCAATAATAGATTTAAACAACTACAAGAATGGTAAGAAATCGTACAAAACACGATGTGTAAGCATAAAGACTAAATACCAGACAAATAAATCAACTATAAACAAGGATATAGACACAAACTTATGGAAATTTGATAAAATTCCATGAAAGATTTTAAAGTTGTCACCGGCGATCAAATCTATAAAATACTTAAACCACACTTCAAGTTTTTCAAATAACAGATCACTATAACCTGTGATGTCACAACACCATCTACAACTTCGATTCTCACCTCAATGAGAATCATTGCATCTACTGACCTCAAGTGGACCTTCACCTAAGATAACAAGCAGTTAAGAAACAAATAATTTAGACTGAATAATGAAAGAGGTGAAATATTGGTGAAATAGTTCTCTTTTGAAATATTTTGGTGAAATATTTCTCTTTTGAAAAAGAGGAAGTGGAGAAGCATACCTCTTGAGTCTACCGAGAGGAAATTTGACTAAATTTATCCAACAAGGACAAGTTTAAAGGGTTGTGTAATGATTTCTCCCAATAAGAGAAACTTGCTAAAATTAGCATACCCAACGCCAAAAAAAAACTGTGCCAAGTGCCCTAGAAACACCAATAATGACGTAGGGACTGACGCCAAGATTGAGCATTTTTTACCTGAAATTTGCTGGCCTACAAATTTATGGGCAGAACTAATGGCAAAACCCACTATATTAACTTTTTGGCCTACTTATATTGTTGACATCACCGGCATAGTTGAGATCGTCAGGAGGAAAGGAGGAAATTGGGAGTGTTACGATTGGATGGCAAAGTGGCTTCAGAACTCCACTAGCAGGTCGCCAGAGCTAATGATCAGGAAACATACCGCATAAGTAGTGTGACATACACTAGGTTTGCTCCACAAATCTTTATCGGAGAGAAATATAAACACAGTAGAGACGAAATCCATCATACTAGGGGGATGGGAGACCAGTAGCGAATTTAGAGAAGAAGACATGAATTGAGGAGGGAAGGGTTGATATGCCGGGTCTCGGTCGGGAGGCTCCAAGGAATGGAGGAGATTTGGTGAAAAGTCAGAACATGGCGATAAACAGAAGATGCTAGCACACTTGATAGATCTGGTGGCGCTACCACAGAGAAAGGAGTTGTGGTCATCAAGAACTCATCAACCATGTAGAATCTAGACTAGGGAGAGGGGATCTCGCCGGTAAGACAAAGATCTGGCAGAAAGTGAGTAACGGTTCTTCAGGGGCACTTGAAGTTCCAAGAAAGAGGAGAAGACCCGCTTAAATAGGAGGCAAATGGACGATGATGGAGTCCCAAGGAACCATCATGAAACCTTGATAAGTGTGCCTCGTTTCTCTTGGTCATTCACTAAATATGATCTAATTCTCCTCTTTAATGTGAAAATGGATGTTACATCATTACCATAGATTTCTAGGTTAATTTTGATAATATGAACAAATCTATTCTATTAAAAGGGAAACATTTTTGATAAATCTACTTATAAAACTTGTTTGGACCTTTTCATTAGAAACTTAATATGTCTTTTATATTGTTTTAACTAAATCAAAAATATATAATCTGTTACATTAGAATCCTTTTTTCAGTTGATAGATTTTAGTCACATATATGGTGGGTCCCTTATCTACGTAGATCGACAGCAACTCTCTTTTATGTTATAACTATATCATAATTAAGTTTCAAATTAATAACCTATCATAATTCATCACCTACATATAAACAAAAAAATATGTTAACCTTATTACTCATAATCGTTGGAAAAAACATAGAACAACCACATGAACAAAAAGCATAGAATAATTATTGAAAATATTAGATCACACAAATTTCTTTTTATTATCTATATTATTAAAATATGATCATCCTAAAAAGTTACTTACAAAAATATTGCACCTACTCATTAATTATATTATTATTTTTTGCCTTACTTTTATTTTCTGTAACTATAAAATACTTTAAATAAACTCATTTTTTTACTCAATATTATTGAAACTGAATATAAGAACCACATTTATAATAGAGGGATACACTATGAATTTGGAAATGGGTCCCTTTCCATCTTATCATGTAATTTTTTTGAGAATTTTTTATCATGTAATTTTTAAAAAATCTTAGTGTCATTCGATATATTCAATTTTAAGTACTATTAAAAAGTACGCAAAAGTTTAAATCAATATTTTTTAAAATGTCATCAGATTTATATAATATTTTATTGGATCAATCATTATCATATGGCGGGTTAATGATGAGTTTTTACCAAGTTTTATCAAGTTTTATCAAGTTTTTACATATTAAGTTTTAACTTAATCCAGATCGGATTATATATGGATTACCGGATTTATTAATTCGACCGCGAGTTTGGACCGGGTACAAAACTATTGCTAAAACTGTTAAAAACCTACAAATTCATACTATTAAAGAATCACAAATCAAAAAGTTTATTCACTTTTAAGTACTACTAAAAAGTATTGAAAAAGTTTGAATCAACATTTTAAAAAATATCATCAAATTTATATGATATTTTATCGGGTCAACAGTATCAGATGGCGGGTTAATGATAAATTGTTTTTCAGGTTTTATCATGTTTTTATATATTATGTTTTAATTTAGTATGATCAGATTATATACGTCACCAAAATTATCAATTCGACCGTGGATTTGGATCAGGTACAAAAACATTGCTAAAAATATTAAAAACCTAAAAAAAATCATACTACTAAATTAGCCCAAAATCTTCAAAGCAAATCTTATGTCTCACCAGCTCAACAGATATAACTCTTATAAAATTCACATAAAATATAAAGATGATGTTGTAACATAAGAGTGTGCATAATAATATACATCAAATCAAAACACTAATTCATATCAATCGTAATTAAACGAAAAATCTGTACTTCCACTAATTCATATCAAACATTTTTATTAGCCAAAAAACCCGCGCTTCGAAAGCGCGGGTCAAAATCTAGTTGATATTTAAGAAAGCATTTTCCTAAACGATGTAATAATTGCGAAAGCTCAAGGTGATGCCAATCAGCGGATGCAACTACAATATAAGTTTAATAAAACATGTTCACATCATTACCATACGGGTCCAAGTGAATTCTTTACTTATCCCGTGGGTCCAAGTGAAGCCCATCCTACCGAAAGTCTAATACTGCAGGACACTTACTCGCTAGGCCTCCTCCTTTGCGAGCCTACAAATTGCCGGCTCAAATCCTCCCCGCAGAAATTCTTTACGGGTCAGGTCTGCAGTCCAGGTTAGCAAATTGCTATCTCTATGCATGGGTGTTATGAAATGTAAAAGAGTTATCCTGCATAAGCATAGGAGCTTTCTCCAAGTGGTAATGGAGATTGATAAGAACAATAAATAGCTAGTCTTCGAAGAGCGTGCATGAGATTGGATCATCATATCAAAATTTAGATTGTTTTAGATATTCTAATAATTGTAATAATATAATTATCGGGCGTTGAAAAAAAAATATTAATAAATGTATAAATTGGATGTTCGCTTCTTTTTTTGTGTGTCAACAATTGGATGTTCGCTTTTAATATCTTTGATTGATACACACATAACCATTAACTGAAAATTGAAAATCTATGCATTCTCTAAGATAAGATACGATGCCATCGGCATGCCGACATGAAATAGTAATAGCATGTTTTTATTCATTATTATTTTCTTAGTAATCAAAGTTTCGTTTAGAAAGAGGAAATCGAAAGAGGCGTGCGATTAGATCCGAATTCACGATTAAAAGAGACCTCTGTGAATTTAATTTAAGAAACACCGAAACAAACCCCAACCTCCTCTTCTTTTTCTTCTTCTTCTCCATCTCATTCCTTTTTGTCTTGGTGTGCTTGCTTGCTTCGGAATCGACGCCATGGAGGTTGAAGAAGAAGTGAGACGGATCGTGGAGCAGGTTAAGGAGCTTAACGACTCTGCGACCTCCTTCGTCTCTTCTTCTTCCCACGAAGAGCTCTCCCTCCGCAAGAGATCCTCCCTCGTTGACGCTTCAATCACCCGCCTACACTCCACCCTTCTCTCCGACAAACATCATGATCCCAAGCTTCTCGACAAGGCATTCTTTTCATCTCTCTCTCTTGTTTTCCGAATCTTTCTTATAAATAAAGATTCCATCTTTCGGTTTGGGTGCAGCTAGAGGAGGATCTGCAACGGGCAAGATGCATGCTTGCAGATGGAGACACTTGCTCTTTTCTCCCCTCCAAACCTCAAGGTTTCTTTATTGAATCCAATCCCTGATTAAGTTTTGATTTTGACCCCCCCATCCCTTGTGTATAGGACGCTTTGTGAGGATGTTCTTAGGGCCACTCAATGTTCGAGCCTCAAGGAAAGATATACAGCTTAAAGTCAAAGAAGAATACAACAGCTACAGAGTTAGTATTTCCCCCCCATTGATATTATTATTATGTAGAATACAATGAGATGTTTCTGTTTTGAAACAGGATAGAACAGCTCTTCTTTTCCTTGTTTTCCCTGCAATACTTTTGACCCTAAGATCTTATGTCTGGGAGGGATGTCTGCCTGCTTTCCCTGTTCAGCTCTACCAGGCTTGGCTTCTGTTCCTTTATGCTGGTTTGGCTATGCGAGAGAACATTTTGAGAGCCAATGGGAGCGATATCCGTTCTTGGTACTCTAATCCCATCCCTTCTTACTTGTCTTTGCTATGTCAGCGTTCCAACTTTCAATTTTATCTTAGTTTCATTTCTCATTTTGGAATGGTTATTGTTGTGTGATTGAAGAGGTAGCTATGACTTTTATACCTCTGGGCTGATGTGCTTGCAGGTGGCTTTATCATCATTACTGTGCCATGGCTATGGCCCTTGTCAGTCTCACATGGGAGATCAAAGGTCAACCAAATTGCGTTCAGAAGCAGGTAATGGTCATTTTCATATCTGCATAGTAAAATGGTATGGACCATTCTGAATCTATATGCCTTTCAGAAAGGAGTCCGTCTTTTCCTCCAGTGGGCTATGATGCAAGGTGTTGCGATGCTTCTGCAAAACAGATATCAGCGCCAAAGATTATACACTCGCATTGCACTAGGAAAGGTACCATAACTATTTACATTTTTTCTCTGGTCTAAATCATATCCATAGCTATGAAAATGGCTGTATAAAAGTCATTGTTGGTCACTTTCAGGCTAAGAGGATGGACGTTGTTTGGGGAGAAACGGCTGGAGTAGACGGGCAATTATTGCTGTTGTGTCCTATTTTGTTCACTCTACAGGTAACAGTTTTACTCATCTTACCGCAATAAATTTCACAAAAGATTATGCAAAAGCTTGTGTGATTAGATGCTTCTAGCTATTATTCGTATTCATGGCTTTCATGGTCTAAACAATGGAAGACCTTTTCTCACTCAAGACACTCCAAAAGAAACTTCAGATAAATACTAGATCTGTAAGGTCGTTTATGGTATTGTTTGTAATATATATGTGCTATACTTTGGCAAGCTTAGGGCTTTGAAGCATATGTTGGACTGCAGTTGCTCAGGACAGCACTAACTGGGGTAGTCGGCGAATGGCAGGTATTTAGACTCTCTCTTTTGGCAGCTTTTGTGCATTATCCCCACTGGTTGAATGTCAATAATTTAAAATATTAGAATATTTTGAATGTCAATAATTTAAAATATCGAGCTGGGTTTATTTCTCAGTTCCAATGAAGTACATAATCTTAGAAATACCCGTGGAAGTGTTTTATCACAATGGTTTTCTGATGTCAATGTGAATCCTTTGACAGGTATTGATTTGTGGCATACTTCTGGTTGTGATGGCAATTGGAAACTTCATAAACACGGTAGAAACGTTGATGGTGAAGTCAAGGTTCAAGGCTAAGATGAAGCGAAGTAAAAGCAGAGCTGAGCTCGATTAAACTATCAAACTTATATTTAACTACAGCTTCATAGTGCCCAACTATGGATCTTTCTCCCCATTATTTATTTTACTTATAAATTTTTGTATACTTGGGGCACACGTGACCTAAGGTTCTGAAAAAGGCCCTTTCTTTGTGAAAATGGAAGTGGGAATTGATAGTTGATGGATTGGATTGAGTTTTGTATAACTTTAACATAACAGTAGGTGGTAACATGCGCCCTATGCAGGGTGAATGAAATAACATAGATTAAAACTTTTAATTTATAGATATTAGAAAGTTAAAAATCATAGTAACAAATATTATATATTATATAATGAAAAGAGAAATTGGTGGGATTGCCCCAAAACGAAGCGATAATTGGCGGTTTGCCCTCAGTTTTGGAATAAAAAATCCAGATCATTTTACCCTGGGGCCTGCATCAAAACTGGTGTATGTCAGATACTCTCTCATATCCATTGGATAATTCCCATCATCCTCCATTTAGTCTCACTCCACGCTTCCTCTCTCTTTTTCGAAAAAAGAGTCAAAAACATGAATAATCCTATTTAATTTCGTTTCCCCTACCAACAATTCACTTCTTAAAATATGTTTTGTTTCTTTCAAACCCTAAATCTCTAAAATCTTACAAAAAAATTACTTTATCTCTTTTCGCGATGGATCAAATCGTTCTACCACCGAGAATGTTCGCCGCCGATAAAAAACCATTAGACCAGCGTATCAACTCTTATCATAAAATCAAGAAGACGAACCAGATAAGTTAGAGTTCTTGCAGAACTCCACCTTGGGGAAGATCCTTGATCTGTAAAATTGTTTGTGTTCTCATATGAAACAGATAACATCTATGTTACCATGCTAACTTATTTCAAAACATGTTAGTTTCTTATATTTTGTTCGTTAACTTTCATATTAGATAGTTAATTTTATATTTTACTCATTAAATAATATGAAAGATTGTTAATAATACTAATTATATTGTCTCTTATTAAGTTAACATTTTTAGCGTGTTATAAATATATATAATTTGATACCAAAATCTGTAACAAGTTAAAAATAGTATTCAATGTTAATATAATTTATAATATGTTAAAAATTTGTTTACTCGTTAAAAAATTGTAACGTTAGATGTTTCAATTCATAGCTAAGTTAGTTAATTGTTAGCCAACTTCATATGTTAACTGTTAAATATTGTGTTAGATTGATAACTAATGTTAAATTATAAAGTGTATTACCAAGTTATTAATTTGTTTAACGTGCTATAACAAAATATAACCCGATAACAAAATTTGTAACACGTTAAAAAAGTAATATTAATGTTAACAAATTTTGTATCATGTTACATATTTGTTAACTCGCTAACATATTTTATAACATATTTGGTGGTCAAATCACTGATGAGTTATAATATAACATTATAAACTCAAAAAAAAATTATCAGATTTTTCATTTTTTTCGTAAGTATGTTATCATAATTTTATGCTGGAAAAATGAATTACACATAATTTGTAGGTGGAAAGAAAATATAAGTAAAATATGGTGTAAGAAAAAAAGAGGTGAGGTGAAAAAGATGTGGGGTTTGGAGGAAAGAGAATGTCAGAAAAGAGAGGAAGAAACGTGGATAAAGAGAAAGAGAGTGAAGGGCATTTTCGTCTATCTAATACACAAATGGTATGAGATTACATCTTTACTCAAATCAAGGTATTTTGCCAATTTAAATCCAAAATGAGGGTATTCCACTTAATGACCCTAATGAAAAACTGAACTAAATTGTGCATGTAAGTTTATATAAAGTAAGCTTCAACTTAAAAAAAAAAACTTGTGTAATTGAAGTATATTTTATAGAAGTAAATATATAAAAATAAGCAAAGACTAATATAAACAATTGTTTTTATTTTGAAAAAAATACTTTATTTTAATGATATATAAGATTATTTTGATGTATGTGTTGGTCACCTAAACATATATAAACATAGTATTAGTAATAATAAACCTGAATATAATATTTCTCACTATTAAACATAGTATTAGTTAACCAAATCATTAATTGTTGAAAATAATATGGTCAGCTTTGTTAATGTACACGAAACATATTCAAAAAAATGAGAAAAATATTTATTTTCTCACAAATAAACATATACAAAAGAACAGAGAAAATCATACAGGCCTAAATAAGCACATGATTGTCTCAAGTGTTACTGACCCACAATTTAAATTCTTTTAATTTTAGTGACATCACTCAAAACAAAACAAAAACTAGATTTTTGACCCGTACATCCATGCGGGTAGATTTTTATTTTATAAATATATAACAGATACCATCGCAAAACTTTTAAAGATATAATTTACATTTTAGTGTTATATATTGTGTAAATCTATAATGTTATTGGTTATGTTTCTTATTCGATATTATTAATGTATAATGATTTATTTTATACATTTAACTTTATTATTAATTGTTATTATATATTAATATATTTTCGAGTTTGGTAAAATAAATTCATAGTATGAAATAAACAAATTCATATATTTTCTACGTTATTTATTTTAGTATATTGTGGGATTTTATAAGTAAATAGATTATAATAATACTATATTATTAATTATGAAATCAATCGCTCCATTAATTTAAAAATATTTTAAAATTTTATTAAGATTTTGTTAGATTTTTTTCCAACATATTTTGTTATAATTAAAAATAAAATTTAAATTTACAGTTAAAATTTATTTATTAATTTCTATATAATTTATAAGATTTTTCAGAAATGTTATATATTAAAGAGATTAACTGAAATAATCAGATAGATATAATTAATGAAATAGACCTAGTATGAATTTTTATGGTATTTCTTTTAATAAAGAAGATATAGAATATAATTATAAAATTTGAAAAATATCATACACTTTTATTTTATTTTGTTTTATAATAAAATCTTATTTAAATTAATGTATAATAGTATATATTATTAATTACGAAATTAATCAATGGTATTAATTTAAATAAAATATTTTAAATTTTTAGAAAAATTTTGTTAGATTTTTTCTCAACATTTTATTATAACTAAAAATAAAATTTAAATTTACAGTTAAAATTGATTTACTATTAATATCTTTATATATTTAACATATTAATGTAAATAATTAAATAAATGTAATTAATGAAATGGACCTAATAAAGCTAATATGACTTTTTTTTATGGTAGATAAAAATGGTACTTCTTTTAATAGAGAATTTTAAGGAAATGAAACTTATGTTTGAATAAACTTTATCATAGTCCAAAAGTTAAAGAAAATAAACTTATGGTTGAAAAAGATTATAGTAGTTTCGATGTCTAGTCCAACTTTTAAGTGGAGAATAAATTTTATAAATTAAATGAATAAGATAAGGAAACTTAGGTTTGAATGCCGAATATGATTGAATTATAAATGATTTGTTACATTAATAGTCTAATTTGACTTTTTATGATTTCAATAATTTCTTTTTTTGTTAGAGCGGTTATCCAAAAATATTAAGGGACCCCGAATATCAATTCATTAAAAAAATTTAATAACTAGCATACCAATTTTGATTTTTTCAAAAAAAAAACCAATGATGGATAATCAGTGCGATATGTTTGTACATAAAATAGGTAACAATATGAAGATCTGGTCACGCAAAATTTAATGTAAAAATATCCTCTGTTGCAAAAAGTATGTATAAATCAACGATGGATAATCATATATTCGTAATAACTTTGACGTGGTGAAACCGTATTCAAATAACAACGATGCAATATCCGTTAAATCCCTTATATAGAAAACTCCTCTTTTCACGGCAATTCATTATCACACTGTAATTGCCATTGACAATAATTCATTTGATCACGTGATTGACAATTCAAATTTGAATCATTTATTATGGGAAAAATAGAAATGGTAACGTATTAAATTGTGTTGCCTTGAATCTAAATTATCATAAAATGATCGTCGATTACAATTGCATTGATAATTATGGAAACGATAAACATGGTTAACATGCAATGGAGGAGATTTGAAACTATTATTAGCTTTTAACAATATAATATATTTCCAAGTTTTATGTCATTTAAAAAAAAGTGTACGTATATATCTATACGATTTTGCCATTATGTAATAATTCTTGAACGTTGCGATTGTGATTGGTATATTTATCTAATACGGAGAAGAGTTGCAGCAACATATATATAAGTAGATATGTAGATACATACGTACACAATAGATTTTATGTAGTCTAACTATGTAGAAAGGCATTAATATTTAAGTCGGGCTATATTACAAAATCGATCATTATGAAGAATCTGAGGTTATGGCAATAAAATCTCTGCGTATTTAAATTTGCCGTTTCTAATTGAAGCGTAGCAAGCCGGGCGCGGGTTTAATTTTTTTTGTTAGTCAATAAGCTTATAGTATATACCCAATTTTTAATGTAAGGAGCAATGGCAAATTTTGTAATTAGTCTAGTTAATAAAAAGGTTTTTGAATATATGAGGTGAAAGAGCTTGTGGTGCTGACACGTACGAAATAACACATATGTAATAAACACATGAATTAAAGGTTACTTTTATATAATGCTCCTCAAATAATAAAAAAGGGATTTGTTGGGTTTCTAATTATCACATACTCAAAAGATGGTAGCTGAAAGATATGTATCTTTGTATTTCTGTTTTGAACTTTACACTTGTTTGAAAACGGTAGCTTCCTGGTTAAGTTTCACAATGGACGTTTGTAATAGAACTTGATATCCGAACTGAGTTTGATTCAGATAATTTAAATCTAAACCGATTTGATCTATAAAAATATTCAAATGAATCTTGTAAGTGATAATTTGGGTATCAGATAATATAAACGAACCCGACCAAGATTTTTGAAAATACTCAAAAACTTGGTGGTGAACGACATTCGGGAAAGTCGGGCCCATCGGGTTTCTTCGCGACGATACAGAACGAACAACGAACGAAGTGAGAGGCTGGGGCAAAAATCTAAGACCATGTCCTAGTATCTCAAATGAGTATTGAAAATCAAAATAAGTAACTCAAATAGATTTCATATTTATTTTTGGTATTTGATCATAGAGTTACTCAAGTATATTAAGTTTCTTTTAGTTTTTAGATAATTTTGAATATATAATTAGTTTTCTTATAAAAATCTGAATTGATTCAACAACTGAAAGAATGTGCACCCAAATTCAACTTCAATCCAAAAAATCTAAACCGATCAAAATCTAGAAATACTGGAATGGGTTTACACTTCTTATCGTGAAATTGAAAACACATAATCCGAAATACCCAAACCAAATTCCAAAAGTTATATTCGAGACATGAATTGTATATTAATGATATTTTTATATTTTTCGTCACCAAAGACTCAAAGAGTATGTTTAAGTTGTTATTTTAGTATTCTTTACGTCGACGGTACTCGAACTCGTAATCTTGGAAACTCTTTTTCTTTTGACATCTGAAAACTCTCTTTTTTAAATCTCAACTAGTACCCCTTAAGTTACCGATGACGACAGGTTGGAGATATAATTAGATTCTTCATCCGAAGAGAAAGTTACAGAACAAGGAGATCGTTATGGTTTGTAGGCAAGAAAGGAGAAGCAAAGCCTAATCAAAAAGGAAACTACATGTGAGAGCATGACCTAAAAACAGATCTTAAACTTTTGAGTTTATGGTGGGATCAACATGTGACATTGTTGATTACATGTTGAGTTGTTTTCGTACGTATTACCCTAAACATACGTAATTAAAAAAATAATATATGAAGTCTAATTAATTAATAAAACTACAAAGCACATGGGTAGGACAGGCTCGTTGGGTATTTTATACACTAGCATTACATTGTTATATATGTATAATTAGATACATACATACATAATACATACATTTATATATAAAATGATTGCACGTTGGGGCAGCTGTGTTAGTAGACACAAAGAGGTGAAAGCAAGTTGGCAATGAAAGTGGTAGATACCCTTTCTTACCTGTACCCATTTCCTCCATTATTACTCTCCCTATCAAAAAGATACAGAATCTTTTCTCTGTTCTTCCATTTTTTTTATTAAATCTTTTCTTGGTTTGATCATGCTGTCTCATTCCATATTTGTATATTCTCTCCGTTCAAATAACCAGCTTATATATTTTTCTGTGATTTCTGTTTTTTCTTTTACAGACGAGTATAGTTTTGCAGTAAATGTAATATATTCTAAAACAGTTTTTGAAGGTATTAAAAAGCAAAAAAACAAGACAGGAGATGAACAATGAGAGTGGGACGAGTCTTGTCGTTGTAAGTACAAAAGCTGCACATGCTTTTGATTATAAGGAAAATAAATTTTAAAAAACAAGAAAGTTGAAACAAACGAACAAAACTTTGAGTGACTCTATTTAACTGATCGTGACACAAATGAATAATGGCTTATCGGATTGTGTCTTTGTGGGCGCCGCAAAAAAGGATAAAACATAAAACACGGATTCTTTCTTCTCTTCTCCTCTCGCTCAAACTATAGTTTTGAGTGAGTCTCTTCTCAGTAAAAAATGAACAGAAGCAAAGTGAATATGAATAAGCCAATCTTTTCTCGTATAGTAGTTCGAAGCAGAAATACTTAAGTAAAGTTCTTGAAAACCTCATAAAGAAATAAAGATTTACAGTATGTTTCTTTTCTTGAGTCTTCCTCAAGGAATAAAAAGACTCTTTTATTCCCCAATTAACCAATCAACAAATGTTTTAAGAAGAGAAAAAGTATGAGACTTGCTGATGAATTACAACTCCAAATAAACTAAAAGACCTTTAGCTAGAGTTTTTGTTTATGTGGGTGGGGGGGTGTGTGTGCTGAAGAAGAAAACAATGAACAGAGAAACAAACAAGAGACTGAGAAAGAAAAGGAACAAGGGAAATAATGTGAAAGAAAGAATTGTATTCACTGGAAAATCAAGATTGATGAGACCTCGATTTTCAGTTTCTTGGGTCAGATGTGTGTGTGTTTTTGAGGTTTTTGGTGTTGTTTAGAAGCTATGCACACATAAGTACATTTTCTTGGTACAAGGGTATAATTTGAAGAACAGTGATTCTGATTTACTGAACCATTGTCAAGAAAGGTGGCTCAGAGTGGCCATTACCTCCTCTGTTTGCAGGGCTCTGAAATGCAATCTCATAAGCCGCGGATTTCTCATCCTCGTCTAGTTCTTCATCCATCTCTTCTTCTTCCATGTTATAGTTGTGAGACGCCTCAATCTTTTCATACTCGCCTATCATTGAATCTTCTTCTTGTTGTTGTTTTTGTTGCATCAGCTCTCTCATCACAAGGTCTTCTGGCTTCAATTCCAACAAATCAAGATTTTTAGCTGTTAAGAAACAAAACCAATTCACATTTTGAAAATGATAAGCCAAGTTTGTACCTTCTCCGCTCCTTGTGGAGTTTCCTCTCTTGGTTCTTCTCCTTGATGGACGTTAACATCCCCTTCTTGTGACGGCTTCATTGCAGAGACCGGACTCTGCTTTTGTATATTTGATATTTGGTCTTGAGGTAGAGCAGAAGTGCTAGAACCGGCACCACTACCGAGTACTTTGCTGCGGTAAAGAAGATCAAGGCGGTGATAATAAGGACATGTCTTAGCATCTTGAGGACGTTTCTTGTTGCTTTCTTTAACTTTTTTGTAGTATTTGTTTATGTTTTCCCATTTCTCTTTGCATCTCTTTGCGTTTCTGTTGTATCCCATTCTCTTCATTGAAGATGAGATCTCTTCCCATAAAAGTCCTTTAGGGACATTATCTTGGTACCTTGGTTCCATTCCGCTCCTCAGGTTTATAAGAGCAAGAATCTCCTCCTTTGGCCATCTCGATGATGACGGTAACGATTGATCCGAGCTCATAATCATCTCTTGTTGTTGCTGTTGTGGTGGTGGTTGATGAGGAGGAGGAGGGAGAACTTGTTGTTGTGGAATCGCCATTATTGGTTGAGAATGAGGTGGTTCTACAGCTTGTGATGAAGGACGTTTAGCGGGAGGTGGCGGCGGAGACGGTTGTGATGATGATAAAGAAGGAGGTAACTGAATGGTATGGCCAGTAATTTTCTGGATCAACGAGATGATTGCAGCGTCACGGGAAGCAGAAGCCGCTCGTTCTTGAGTCATGATCTCGTGCTCTCGAGCTAACCGAGACATCTCTTGGCGTTTCCAAGCTTCTTCTCGAGCAAGACGTTCTTGTTCTCTCTTCTCAAGCGCCTCGAGAAAGCTCCGTTGCATCGCCGCTTGTTTCTGCATCACTTGTCTCACCAAACCTTGGAATAGTTCCATCATCTTGCCGCCTCGGTTTTCACGTTTGCGTTTGTGGCTACTGGGACCCGCCTGATCCACGTCCATGTCGTCGTCGTCGTCGTCATCATCATCAGACCCCATTCCCGAAGCCGTCGATGAGCTGTGAGAAGAGAAGGTACCTCCGGGAAATGGGGGATCTACTGAAGGAGGAGGAGGAGGATTGGGAGTAAAGGAGACTGTGTGCGGTGGAAGCGGTTGGGACGGTGGTGGCGTTTGGGTTAGAGAGAAAACGGGGAATTGAGAAGAAGGCTGCTGAACTGGATTGGCGACGGAGAGAGGAGTGACGTCGAGAGAAGAGGGAGGAAGAGGAGCACTAGTGTTGAGAGCTTCGAGCTGAGAGAAGAACTTGTATGTTTTGCCTTCGTGGCGACCACCGCGCGTTTCTTTGGTGCGTTTGTGATATTTCTGAACGTTTTCAAACTTCTCTTTGCATTTCTTAGCATTGCGTTTGTAACCAAGCTCCAACAGCTTCCTGTCAGTGTGTGTCATTCAAACATCAAAACTCAGTTTCTGTCTTTTTTTTTTTTTTTTTTTATTATGATTATTCATGTGTACTGTTCGATCGGAATTATTATAGAAAAAAAGAAAAATCTTGGGATTTACAAAATCGAAAGCGTCCCAGAAATTCATGAGAGCCACTTCTGTGTAAACAAACAGTTATTTAATGTTCTCGGGGATGGTGAAGATGCTTGATCCCGAATATATTAATATTTATATAAATAACAGAATTAGAAAAAGAAGAAAAAAAGCGTTGGAAACACATGCAAATGGATCTCTAGTTATCTCAAGAAACACCATTGATGAAAATTTGAGAATTCAAGGAGTATAATGGATGAGAGAGAGAGAGAAACCTGGAAACGTGTTCCCAAAGAGGAGCTTTGAGAGTGGCGTCACGGAAAGTAGAGTCCATTTCAGATCGGATCCTAAGAAGTGCAAGTGTTTCTTCTCTTGGCCATCTATTTCCCGATGAAGAAGACGAGCTTCCTCCTCCCAATCCTCCACCGTCATCCGCCGCTGCTGAGAATCTCATAAGCTCTTCCATATTCGCCGGAGGTCTTGAGCTGATCGGTGAAGCTTCCTCCACCACTTCATTACCACCACCACCACCACCTCCTTGCTCCATCTCTAGATTCACCAATCTTGCTTTCAACCCACCACTCTTGTATTCTATCTACCCGCTCTCTTTCTCTCTCTTTAAGCTCACGGGTTCTTCATAAAACCATTGACGATGGGGGAAGAGAAAGAAGCAGCCTTTTTTTAGTGCAACTAGGTGTTAGAAAGGAGAGATGAGGATTACGAGGATGATGATGAAAGATAGAGAGAATGAAAGCAAAGAGAAGTTAATAAAGCTGAGAGCCTCTTCTAACTTTGCAGCAAATAATTGTTAAACCCACTTTTCTTCACCCTCTTTTTCTTTTCTTTTCTTTTTAATTTTGAAAAAGGGTCCACATATTTTATTTCATCAAATTTTATAATTTTATATGTATTATTATTGTTACAGAAGGAAGGCTTTAAAAGTTAAATTTGGATCCGCGAACATCTCATTGCGAGTGATCTGTTTTTCATTTTATTTTAGGTTAAAACTGCATAATATAAAATCATGTGCATCCCATGTTGTCCTCTCCCACCATTAGGAGTGGGCGTTCGGGTATCCGTTCGGGTTCGGATCGAGTATTTCGGATTTTCGGATATTTCGGTACAGAAGTGTAGAACCCGTTGGATATTTATGTACTTCGGGTCGGGTTCGGGTATTTTTAGTTTGGATTCGGTTATTTCGGATCGGGTTCGGATATTTAGATTTTGAAAAAAAAAAAATTCATCTCTCAAATTTCTTATATTTAAAAATATAACTTTTACTTAACTATTTTTTTTATTTTTAATAGAATGGTTAATAGATTTGGACATAACATTTTGAAACTAAAAAAATATTAATTTGGTTATTATTTTTAAATTTTGGATATAACTTTTTGTTAATTTTTAAAATAAAATGTTTGACATGCATTTTAAGTGTAATTGTATGTGTATCATATGAACTTAAAGTATGTGTAATATCAATATAAATATTTTATATAAAATGAGAGATATAAACTAGAAATATAAGGTTAATTATACATAAGTTCGGTTATCTTTGGATATCCATTCGGGTTCGGATATCCAATCTCTCCTAATTCAATACCCGTTCGAATATTTTGATACTTTGGTTCGGATTTCGATTCGGATTTTTCGGATCGGATTCGGATGCGGTTTTGGATATCGGGTAAAGTGCACACCCCTACCCACCACCATGTCTAAAGTTCCCACGTGGCATTGTCTAATTGGTAGGGTATGTGACAATCAGATTTTTGGGAGGGGAAGGACAAAGTTGGAATCGTATAGTTTTGCCCGATTTGAGCTGGACCAGCCTTGACATCTTTCCCCCACTCCATTTCCTCTCCAGTTCAACAGTCTCTCTCTCCTTTATAATTTTGATTTTTGTTGTGTAATAAAGTTATAGAAACAGACCAAACAATAGTGATGTAATAAAAAATCAGACAAAATAGTAATGTAACAAAAGGACTGACCAAGTAATAGTTAATTTTAACCTTCCAATGAATATATTTTATTATAATTTAAATAAATTATATAATGCATGACTGTGTTACCAACTCCAAATCTATTGCAGCTGATCAAATAATTAGTAAATATGCAGTGTATATATTATTTCTTTGGGATATATATATAATTTTAGATTTATTTGATTTGAGTAAATCTAGAAAACTGACAGAACCAATAGTTTGACAAATTTTATGATACAATATTTTAAAATTTGTTTAAATCAAATGTAATGCAAATCAAACCTCTAAAATATAATATTATTAAAATACTGGAGACAAGTACATTTGAGACACTAAAGTTGAGGTGAAGAAATATAGGAAGGATGAAGTTTTAATGAGTAAAGGAATTAAATAGCATCATATCTAAATTTAGCTGCAAGCTGAAACGTCGATGCAGACACTGCCACTGTCGACATTATACACTCCTAATAAATAGCCTCAACTTATAACTGTTTGTTACAACATTTCATTTTCATCACCAAATGACGCTGTGCACATATACACCGCAGGTTCTTAAGCTATCTAAAAAAGGAAAAAACTTTACAGGAAAAGTTCGTGAATGTTAAGGAGAACAATTGGGTAATACATAATTGAGAAGATGCTAATAATAATATAGCAGATAATAAATAAATAATAAAAAGAGAGATGAAGAAGAAGAAGAAGGTATGAAGAGAGAAGGTGGGCGGTGGAAGTGGAGAACTTTCTTGATGGGGAAAGAAAAAGAGAGAGAGAGAGAGAGCGAGCGGCGTACACAGCTGTATTCTCTTCTCCTTTCCCACTTTCACATGCCCTCTCCTTAACCCCTCTTAGCACTTATTACATTATTACTTATTACATGTGATGTGTTCTTTTTTAACTCTACGTAATTATTAGTATTCTTTTAATTTTAAAACTCAAAATTAAAACGAAAGACAATAATACACAATCAAAAGAGGTGGTAACAACATGCTCGCGGAATGAGTTCTGTGATTTCTGAATCTCTCTAACTAACTAACCGTATCCTTCATCTCCTTGCGTTTGATCTTTAAACTAATCATATTTTATATCTTTAATCTAGTAATTTGGTAATTCCAAAAGAACGTCTCGCTCTCTAGTCTCTACCAATAGAAACTAACTCCAAATCTGATCTCGTTAGGACGCAACTTGTCAAACTCATTACTTTCCCAACTTGTGTCATACAATGACTTACCCAATAAAACAAGTCAACATCAATGTTGACGACTCAGAAACTAATTAAAAATGAGACATCCACACCCACTTAATCCAGAATCCTGCAAAAAACATTTCTTCTAACGTTTGAGTGGCAGCCCATACACACCTAAGGTCCATAACAAAGTCAAGAAGCCAAAATAAAACTTGTTTTTTACTCAAACCAAGTCTATAAAAATACTAACTTTGTGATCACTGCATTAACTATTTGACCCCTTAAATAGACACAATGATGCAACTGCACTCTCATCATAATGTCAATTTCAGGGTTTACGACAAAGAAGTAGCAAACCTGGGCTCACTAGCCAGTGTGTCAGAGAGTTTAGGACAAGTCAACTCACACCCTGATTAAACCCGCAGTTTTACTACACACAGGCCACATCTTAAAAATCTATCGATATCCAACCAATGGACCACTCTGCTAGTGGATATATATATCTCTTTTAATAAGGCATAAAACAAAGTAAACCCACAAATATTATGTGGCTATCAAGATTGACAATATAGTAGATAGGGAGAAATAAAATGACTATTTTTTCACAGAAGAGTATCATGAAAACAGAAACAATGCAATCTTTTTCTTAACAGATACGAAGTTTTATGGTGTGCTAAGCTAAAATGTTGGACACAATGTACTCTTTTTCTTAACAGGAAAAGTTGAGTTCTTGTAAATCTCAGATGTACAAAAATGTGAAAAAGGAATAAAAAACAGTGACAAAAGGAAAAAAAAAAAATCAAATTTGGGCATTAGCATTCTAGGGCAGATAACAATTAAGGTCATGGATCTTACCTATCAACAAGCCACAATGATCTTTACACACCGTCCAACTGTTAGTCTGAGAGGCTCATTAGTATTTGGGGTTTTGTCTGCAGCACAGCCGTCCGTGTCGCATAATAGGAGCAATAAAAAAGTAATGCAAGACTTAGTGTTATTGGTAACTGAATTCTCATGAACTAATTTGAGATTCAATTGCTATTAGTTTTTAGATTTCAAAATTTTTAATAGAATCTATTGTTATTGGTTTAAAAAAATTCAAAATTCACTCAAATCCCATGTTATTCAAATTTTTTTAGTAATTACTGATTTTTTAATTCTAATTAAATCTAGTGTTATTGGGAGATGAATTTTATTCTTTTTTACACATAAGACTTAACTTTCAAACAATCATATGTATCCATGTGATTTTCAAAATTCATGTGATAAAAAACTAGAAAACAAAATAATTCTTACCAAATATCTATTGCACCTTAAATCCAAATTATAATTCATTACATTTATATAATTTACATTTTTAAATATATAATTATTTTTATAAATATTATCATTTTGAATATAAATATTAACAATTACATTTCTAAATATTAATAATTTTAAAATAATTTTTTAAATAGTTTCAAAAAGCATTTTCTAATTAGCGAACATGTCAAAAAACTTTTACTTAGAAAAAAAATCTAAGCATGATGCAATAAGATCACATCATTAAAAAAAATTCCAATTTGCATGAAAAAATGAATGAGCTTGGGAATCAAGTTTTTTCTTTAATTGGCCAAATTCTTTTTATTGAAATTTTGAATACTTCTAATAGAGAGAAAATTAAATACATCATTGAAGTTTCTGTTATATGAGTTGACCTTAAAGACTTAGTTTTCAAATTAATACAACACTAGGTTAAGATCCGTTCCTTGTGTGGGATGAACATTATATATATTTTATTTTCACATTGTATGTAATAAAAATGTATATTGAATAATTAAAAATTTAGTAACTATTACATATACAATTAAATTGGTGCAAACACATAAATAAATAACACTTTTTCTATTTTATATGGTATAAAATTAAAATTAAATAATATTAACATAAATATATAATATATTTTTAATATTGTTATCTATTAAATAATTTTTTCTGCTCATTTTTTTTGATCATTGTATCTTTTTATATCAAAACCTTTAAATCACTGATAACAAAATTTTCATTGTGAAATGATTAATAGTTTAGCAATTTATAATTTTGAAAAAAAAACTCAATGTAAAGTTAAAATAAATATTAAGTTGTCAATATTTTTTCAAAGCTTTTGTCAAAAAGAAAAATTGTTCAAAGCAAATCTCAAAATTAAAATATTTATCTATTTTTTATCTGATACATTGTTTAATTTAAATGATATATATATATATATATATATATCTTAATATTTATTAAATAAGACATCCTGCTTATATAATTTTGTAATCATTTGTATCTTGTCAGAATAAAAATTTTAAATTATGGATCATAAATTTTTTTAAATATATATATTAGTAATTTATAATCGTTTTTAAAATTTCAAAATATAACATAAACATAAAAGTCTAAATTTTTATTATATGGTTAATGTGGTTGTTTAATTTATTTTAATAAATGAAAAATGACAGATGATACAATAATTTTTATCAAATCTTTATTATTCAATATCGTTAACTGTCATATATACTTTAGCCACACATTAAGCAATTCTGTAATTTTTATTTAAGAAAAGAATGAAGAAAATTAATAATTAATTTATGAATTCTGTAATTTTTATTTAAGAAAAGAATGAAGAAAATTAATAACTAATTTATGGTTAGTTTAATAAAACTTATTATATATTTAGGTGGACTAATTTATTTCTTTAAGGATTCTATAAATCATTGTAGTGATGTCACATGCATATTTCAATGTTATAATACTTATCTTTTAAATACAAGGGATTTCAAATTTTGAATATTATATATAATCTAAATTCTTTAGAATGAATTTTAACATGGTTGAAAAAGACCCTCCTTAGAAATAAGAGGATTCCAGCATTTTAGCTCTCTGTCCTGCATTCAGAGCCTCTGCATCACCTTCCATGGCATAGCTCTTCTCCTGGCACCAAAAGTATGACATGGTTTTCTCATCACTAAAACTCATTGACACATGAACAAAACTCAGTGAGATCCTACTTGTAGAATTCATATTGTGTTTACCAGCAAACGCCACGTGAAAGGAGAACCTTCTCTGACCTTTATCCTCTTTCTGATAACTTCTTTGGCTGCACACATCAGCAGTGCCGTCCCAAACATTTTGGTGGCCTGAAGCATTTTTTTCAAATATAACCCTAATAAATTTTTATTTGTTAAAAACACATCTTCTAGTTCCCATTCAGTTTCTTTTGTGACATATAGTAAATCGTAAATATTTTTTATCAACTTCAACTTTAAAAAACAAATTCTGCAGAAGCAACCTAAACTGGAATTGCTAACATATATTTTTTTTGAAAAAGAATTGCAACATATTTGATAAACAATCCATGAGTTATAATAAAATCTCCCATTACTTTCATAGAGTTCAATATTTCAGCAACTCTTTTAACTTCTGCTTGTAGTGCCATTTTTAGAAGTTCGATCTCCGAACATAAATAATTTTATAAATACCACCCGCCAACAACCATTGTTATTCTAAAATTCAATTCAAAAGCACTTTATAACTAATTATTAATCAACTTGTTAACAAGATTTAAGATTTTTCCATACTAAGTAAAGAAATAAAGAAGAAGATTAAATTTTTAAAAAAAATATGAAGGAAGAAATAAAGAAGAAGATTTGTTAACAAGTATTCGTAGTTTTATATCAAGCTAAATAAAATGAAAAGTACTGTACATAAAATAGAAGATGTGGCCTAATTTTTTTTTAAAAAAATTGTGGCCTAAAGCTAATGCTTTAGCTGCCTTATAAGAGGCACGGGCCTGCACATCAGAGCCAAGAGCATTCATTGGTATAGTAAACAAGATGTATATTTAATGAAAATTTTAATACTCTACAACAAGTACCAGTGGACGATTGGCCTGTCTTTAGCAGCAGCTGGCACCATACTTCATTGAAAACATCTATCTGTTCATCTGATGCCGCAATGATTTGGTATTAACGACCAAACAGTTTAGAAAGGAATCCATTGTGTTTGATCCAGAGAGTTTTTGAGTTAGTAGCTTGAGCTTTATTTACCTTATAGTCAATGGCATTAAAATCTGAACCAAGTAAACATAGAGCCTGTTTGTAGTTACCCTTCGCGTATTCGTACACAGCTTCTACCAGCTAATAAAAAAGAAAATGAAGACTGATATTGACTGTTAGAACAGAGAAGACGGTCAAGAACGGAGAACAAACCTGAATCGCTTTCTGCATCACTTGTTGTTTCTTCTTGTTCATCTTTGATAGTCTGCAAGAACAACATAGTTTCACAACACACCCAGTTTCAGTTATAGAAACTGTAGAAGATTATAAATTCTTACTAACCGGAACTTCAGACCCTCAAGTAATTCATGAGCCATTGAAGTCTCTCCAACCTTCGCCAGCGCCCAAACTATCAGTAAATCTAGCTGCCAGTCCTTTTTTTTTTTTGTCACTTAAACTTTCATTAAACTAAATAAAAGAGGAGATGGGCCTAAAACGTAGCCCAACCCAAGGTCCATTACAAATTAAAAGAAGAAAGGAGCACCGCTTTTGCGACCCCATCGGCAACAGAATTTTCCGATCGAGGGATAAACGAGAATGAGATGCTTGTGAACTCAGAGGAGATCACTTGGATATCACTCACGATTCCAATGATTTCTTTTGACTGAGATTTGCTGTTTATGGCTCGAATGAGCGTTGAATTGTCGGAGCAGACTTTTAGATTCGTGAAATCCAAAGTCAGCGCCATATAGAGGGCCGTTCGTACTGCCAGGGCTTCTGCGATCAGCGGAGAGTTGACTGAGGCTTGGATTCTCGACCCTTGCGTTGTAGCTGTTAAAGACGGTCCGGAGAAGGTCCACCCCAGCCCCGCCGTCTTTCTGCTTGCATTCCATGCCGCGTCTGTAGCACACACGATCGGTGGAGGATTCTCTGAAGAATCTGGAGGTCGATCCTTGCTTTCCTTCGGTTTGGGAGGTATCTTAGACTCTGATGTTTTTCCTTGCGCTTCCATCCAATCCTTTGCTAGTCTTAACCCTTTCAAAGCTATGTCTTCAGGATTGCTTCGTTTATCCTCAAAAACAAGAGCGTTTCTTGATGTCCAAAGGACCCAACAGATCCAAGGAAGAATATTTAGTGTAAAACCGGAGGGTGGTAGACAAACAGCTTTACGGAACTTGACAATAGCTTCTTTGAAGGTGGACTCCGCAGCTATGTGAACTGCTGAATGTAGAGGTACACACCGCCAAACTCTCTTCGCAAAGGGGCAGGTAAAGAACAAGTGTGTGCTTGTTTCATGTTCATTACACCTAAGGCACTGAGCAGCCGATCTTACACCTCGTTGATATAGGTTTTCTCCGATAGGGATTGCCTTTTGCACTACTGCCCAGAGAAAGGCTTTCATCTTTGGTGAGAACTCCCCTGCCCAAATATCTTTGATCCAATGAAACTCCTCAGCTTGACTTGACTCTGATTTCTCTAACCAGGGAGTGGAAGCAGCAAAATACCCTGATTTTGTAGAGTAAACTCCAGAGGATGTCGCATGCCATATGTAAGAGTCCTCAGCTCCTTTCCTGCTTGGTTGCAGGCAGATGATCTGTTCCAAAAACTCAGGTAAAACCTCTTTTATTCTTCTGCTGTTCCAACTTAGATCATCTGTTAGTAAATCTGAGACAGTGAGGTCTAGATCAGACTCCTTGATAGGTCCCATAGGCTTCACCATCTTATCAAGTGAAATCCACGAGTCTTTCCAGAGTCGTATTGTTTGCCCATTACCCACTGCTTTCCCTAGGTTCTTCGTTAGAAGGTCTCTTCCAAATAGGATTCCTCTCCATCCATGGGAACACACCTTAGGAGATTCCACATCTAGAAAGTGCTTACCATGACAGTATTTTCCGAAAAGCACCCGTGCTAGTAGACTCTCAGGGGCTGTAACAAGCCGCCATGCCAATTTTGCTAGGAGAGCTTGATTAAATGTTTGGATATCCCTTAGGCCTAGTCCCCCCATCTCTTTAGGTTTTGTTAGACGATCCCAAGCTACCCAACAAATCTTTTTCTTTTCGTCTGCTCCATCCCACCAGAACCTCGTAAGCACTGATTGGATTCTTTTACATAAACTGACTGGGAGCATAAAACATGACATTGTGTAGGTTGGAATGGCACTGAGGACTGCCTTGAGCATAGTGAGCTTCCCAGCCCGAGAAAGCTTACTTGAGGACCAACTGATAGCCTTTTGACGGATTCGGTCAACAATAGAAGTAAACAAATCTTTCTTCCGTCTGCCAAAATGTTCAGGCAAACCTAGGTACTTACCCAAGCCACCTTCCTTTGTAATTCCCAATATTGACTTCACTTGTTCTCTGACTTCAGGGGGAGACTTACTTGAGAAAGTAACAGAGGACTTCGACTTGTTAATCATCTGGCCTGAAGCTCGTTCATAGTCTTTTAGGATCTTCATCAGAGTCTCACAGTTGGTGGCCGAAGCTAGACCGAAGAACATCGTGTCATCTGCAAAAAGCAGATGACTAACTCTCGGACTTCCCCTTGCTACTCTGACTCCTTGGAGTAATCCCTTCTTCTCTGCACTCTTGCAAAGACCTGACAAGACTTCGCTGCAGAGGATAAACACGTAGGGAGACAAGGGATCCCCCTGTCTAATGCCCCGGTAAGGTTTCACCTCTCCATAGACAGAGTCATTCACTAGATAGGAGTAGGAGACCGTAGTAATACACTGCATTAACCAGTTGATCCACTTTGCATTGAAGCCGAGTCTCTGTAGAACTTGTTGTACAAAACTCCATTCTATTCGATCATAGGCTTTGGACATATCAGTCTTGACTGCCATTGTACAGTTTTTCTCTGCCTTTGATGTCTTTAGAATCTGTAGAACCTCATGAGTAATCAATACATTGTCTGCTATAGCCCTTCCAGGAATAAAAGCTGATTGATTTTCCGACACTATAGAGCTTAGCACCGATTTTAACCTTAGGGACAGTAGTTTGGAGTAATCTTGTAGTAGATATTACAAAGTGCAATAGGTCTGTAGTCCTCCACTTTCTGTGCCCCTGTGATCTTAGGTATTAATCTCACATGTGTTTTGTTGATCGATGGTGCGAGGATGCCGGTTGAGAAGAATCCCTGGATCTCTTTTATGACTGCTGAGCCAATGATCTCCCAATTAGATTGGAAAAAACCAGCTGAAAACCCATCAGGGCCTGGAGCCTTGTCAGCATGGATAGCAAAGGTAGCTTCCTTAATTTCCTTTGACTGCGGCATTCTTGTGAGCATGATATTTTGTGTTTCAGAGATGCAGGGTTGAAGTGCTTCAGCTATTGTATGTTGACCGTCGAAAGCACTTGATTGAAACAAGTCAGAGTAATAAGCAGAGATAACTTTGGATATTTCTTCTTTTTCAAAGACAGGTACACCATTTTTGTTAGTTATCACTGAGAACCTATTCTTAGCTGATCTCCCTTTAGCCACCGCATGAAAATAACCCGAGTTTGAGTCCCCAAGAACTAACCATAACTGTCTGCTTCTCTGTTTCCAGAAGCTTTCTTCGGCTTTGTACAAGTGCAGTAGTCTCAGGTTTAATCCATGGATTAATTCTTCATCAGGACTGGGACTTGACATTGCAGACCCCAGCTGTTCTCTTGTCTCCTCGAGGGCTTTTTGGCTATTTTCGTGAAACTGTTTACTCCATGTGCAAATGGCTCGCCGACAGAGCGTAAGCCTGTCCTCAACAGAGAGGTGTGGACTCTTCTCCCAAATTTCCTTGATAAGATCTTTAATTTCCAAATTATCATTTAGCCTCCTGTCGTATCTGAAAATTTTTGCACTCTTTTTCCTTGATGTATCGAGAAACGTCAGCAGGGGCCTATGATCAGAACCTTCAAACTTCAGATACTGGTTTCTGCTCGATGGGAATAGCTCAGTCCACTCACTATTGCTAACAGATCGGTCAAGCCTGCACAGCACCAGATGCGAGTGTCTCTTCCCCCTCCATGATAGGTATCTTCCCGAGAACTTTAGATCAAATAGACCATTCTTAGAAAGAAATGATCTAAAAGCACAAAATGTTCCTTCTGCTCGTTCTGGTCCTCCACATTTCTCACTGTTATCTACTATCTCGTTAAAATCTCCTGTTAAAAGCCAAGGAATTACAGAAACCGGCTGTAGTGATGAGAGAGAGCACCACACTTGATATCTTTTAGATTGGTCTGGCTCCCCATAAACGAAAGTAGTGTGGAAGGATTTGCCTTTGTAGATGATTGTAGCATCTATATAACTGTGTGATGATGATAAGACCTGAAGATCAATGTCTTTTTTCCAGGATAGAAACAGACCTCCTCCTCCTGGTGAATGCGGTGGAACTGCAAAATAGTTGTTAGCTTGAAGCCACTCCAGTTCCTTGCACACCATCTCTGTGGGGGTTTTTGGTCTCCATGAGGAAAACAATATCAGGGTTGTTTTTCCTTTGGATCCGTTTGAGGCGCTGGACTGTTATGGGGTTCCCCAACCCACAACAGTTCCAGCTCAGGATGACTAAGGAGCCGGGTGTGGAAGAAGCCGAAAATCCGTTTTCTTCCTTGTGATCGCTGGGATGAGTTGAATTGGAGGATTACTGGTCCCTTGAGAAGGTCCTGCAGCATCCTGAGAAGGTCCTGCAGCCGTCTGAGAAGGTCCTGCAGCAGCCTGAGAAGGTCCTGCAGCAGTCTGAGAATGTCCTGCACCTATCTCATGTTGAGAAGGTCCTGCAGCCGTCTAGCTGCCAGTCCAAATACCAGTTTGCCTGAAATGTTAAACCACACATGTGGCCGAGAAAAAAACTAATCATTTCGACATATCAATAAAAACCCTATGGAGAAAAAGAACACATGTCATCCTACTAGTGCATGGCTTACCTGATCAGTTAAACGAGCAGCAAGGAGTTCCAGACGGTCTTTAAAACCATCAAGAACATCTCTTACATCCAAACGCAAGAACAAACCCAGAGCATTGAGATAAACCTAAAGAGTTGCATACAGTTGAATATTGGATGAAAGGAAATGAAAGCATAAAAATTTTCTAACCAAAGAGAGAATTTACCTCTGGAGGAATGGCGTCCTCTTTCTCCAGTTCTTTCCAGATGTGATTATCATAAATCTCCTTCACTTTACTCATTGGTGACCCTCCTTCCAAGTAACAGAGGGCAACATGCCACCAATTGTGTGTACACCTTATAATTTTATATATATTATTATTATCAGGGTTCTATCTAAATGATAAGAGTTGAGCTTTATAATATTCAAGTAGGAAAAAGCTCTACAAGAATGATGTGCAAGAAAGTCAATATTCTGCCAGTTCTTCCATGAACTCCACTGCTTCTTTAAAATGACATTTATGTTGAAGAACATGACAAAACTGCAACAAACAAAGTTAAATCTTTACAAGAAAAAGAAAACCCTAAAATGCTGAATGAGATGTCAACTTGTTTGAAACAACTCACGCAGTGATGTGCCAAGGCGTCTTCTTTGTTTATCCCATAGCCTTTTCTGGAAGCAGCTGCGGCTTCTTCCATTCGACCAAGTTCTAACAATGGGAACGCAAGCATACCGTGTATATAACTTTCATCTTGATTCTCAGGTAGAACCTACAGCGTGAAGCAGATAAAATAATAGCCTTAGGCTAAGTGTAAATCATATTAAGTGACCATCAACTTGAAGAGAGATAAAGTACCTGCTGAACAAGATTCAAAAAGGGAACAGGCTTAGCCATCTGGAAACTTAAAACCTGAGCTCTCTTCAGATAGACCAAGTCCTTTGGGAATCTTTTAAGTAGCTGCAGACCATATATATAACTTAAGACCGATTTATTGGTGCCGGGTTCATGTAAAATAACAATGGAAGTGAGAACTGAACCTCGATGTGCATTTCAAAAGCCAAGTCGTCATCCTTGTCCTCTGAAATCAAGTAAGTAACAGTCTCGAAAACGGCTTTCTCATAAGGTGTAGAGCGTTCCTGAAGAAGAAGAAGAAAAAACGAATTATACTAAGAGCACCATTAACCCAAGTGCTTATTGGGGTGTTTAACAAAAAAATAATATAATAGTAGGTGGGTCCCAGGATAGTACTTACAAAATTTTAAACACCAGCTCTTCTGCAGCCTATTTAAACACCAGTCTCACTTATACATGGTGATCCGCGATTGATCCATTTTTTAATTTCTTTTTTAATTAGAAAAAAACAATTTAAGCACCCCAATACCACATTATGAGTTTGTTAGGTTAATGGTGCTCTAAGAATCTTCCTCGAAACTAAAAGTAGTGAATATAAAAAGAAGACTCACAAGTTTACTAGACGCAGATTTAACGTAGAGATTAACTTTGGAAGGATCACATGAGGAAAGGTAATGAGCAGCTAAAATGTTCCCCAAAACACAATCTTTGTCGTGTAGTGGTGCTTCAAGAATCACTTTCATGTTCCTCCCATAACTAAGAACCTGAACACGACCAAACAAGAATTAATGAGTACAGTTACAAAGAGTCCAAGATCAAAACTTCATGAGAAATTAGAAAAAAAACAGAGAAAAGCACAGCATGAAAGCACAAAAAGAAAGAGAGAGAAAATGGAAGAGGAACCTGTTGAAAATAGGAGTCAATTGCGTTCATGCATTAATCATCGGAAGAGGCATTAACCTCATAACCCCACCGGACGCATCTCACTATCTTCTCCATTATTACAACAAAAAAAAAACAACTACAACAGAGCCCAAAACTCACAGCTTTCTACAAGCGCAGTTCTGTCTTTCTTCAGTGTTGGAAGATGTTTTGACTTTTGAGAGAGAGAGACAATTATAGCTTGAAAAGCGACAGCGAGACTTGCATGTTCCTTGTAGTCATCAATCATTCAAGTTATTTTTAAATAAATAAAAAAACACGAGTTCCTCCTCTCTTGTGATCATGTGACGTGTTCGTCCGTTATTGTTTTTGTCGCCTTTTGGATAAACTAATTATGACTCTACCTACCAGTGAGGATACTAAACCAATTCAATTTACAGATCATGATTCAATCGGTTTAGAAGACCGGGATTCTTGTTATGTTAATCACTTTGATCCTTTCTCTTCTCTGACGAAATATTCGGCGAAGCAGTGTCGCCTTTTGCCCTAACGTTACATGTTCCTCCGGTGGTCTCTGCTGTAAGGTGGAGCTAGCTCCAGCCGTAGCTGCTGGTTATGGTGTTCTTCTTCTTGGAGGCGGCCTCTTAGCATGTAAGTTATTCATCTTACAATACAGACTTTTACTTTGGATTTGCTTTTTTCCTTACTTCACTAAATTTCGATCTTTTTCCCAAATATAGATAGCATGTAAGTGATAGATACAAGCGCATGTTTTGATTGGTAGAACATAAGCATTAACATTATGCTCTACATTATCTAATAAAGTATTTACTAAATGTTAATGTTCTTCAAATGCTCTCTCGCCAATACTCTCATATAAAGATTTTAGAAGAGCATTTGCATTTATAATTTATAAAATTAAGAAAAATATATAATTAATTCATTTATTTTATTTAATAATATCATAAAATTATTTTTATATCCAGAAAATAAAATTTTGATTTCTAAAATTAATTTACAATAATTTATTTTATTTTAAAATAGTATTTCACATTTAAAATATAATAGTTTGATTTATTTTAAATGTTAAATATTATTTTAAAAATTAGATATTTAATTATAAACATTATTTTAAAATAATAATTTTTGATATAAACATAATTTTAAAATTATTAAATAAAATAAATTAATGATATATCTTTTAGTTTTATATGTTAATATTCATATATATATATATTAGAAATATATTCATTAAAAATAAAAAATATATATTATATACTAATTTTTATAATAATTTTAAATAGCATATTATTACTATTTTACCAATTATCATATTAAACAGTTTAGAAAAAACATACAATTCCTGCAGTATACTGCTTCTATACCATACTGCTATTGCTAATGCTCTACCTATCGAGACCTTATGAGAGAAGGAGGTTACCAATCAAGAACTTACGAGAGAAGGAGGTTTAAGAAGAATGAAGTAAAGAGTGGAGTGGAAGAAACGAGGGAATAAGCTTGAAGTCTTTTAAAACAAATAAGCAGATGACACGTGCTTGTATAAGAAAGAAGTATAAATACTAGTATTGTTTCTGTTATACGGTTATGGTTATCGAAGATTACAATTGTAAAACTTAGCATATGAGCTAGGATCTACTCAGGTGATGAGAGTAGAGTGATACTCAGGTGAAAGAGTATCAATACAGTTGTAGTTCTCGAGTTGATTCATCAATATACTATGTTACTCCAGAGATCCAATCTTTGATCTTAATAGTAAGCTAACCCCGCCTTCTTCCAAAACTTATCCCAGGAAGCATCGGTCTTGCATGTGATCGGTTCTTGTTCCAGATGAGCTTGACCAAGGTTCCTTTACCTCTCAGGTATTGTATGAGTACACTTTGGTTTTTGTCCTTGTACTTGAGCCCGATTATATTGACACAACTGTAGACTACATCACTTAAAAAGAAGCACTTTTAATTTCCTTATAAATAAGCTTGTTATTAACAGTATGCGTCTCATATAAAGTGGATTATGTTTCCAGCGGTTATTTTTATTCTTTTTGTTTTTGTAAATTTGTTTAAATCCAACGAACATGAATTGACTCGGTAGAAAGAAAAGAATTGAAACTAGTCACTGCTTTAACATTTTTTAAAAAAACTTGTATAACCTATTATAAATTTAGATGATTATTATAATTTATAAAAATACTTTAGAATAAAAATAATAATTTATTTTCATTTGGTAATAATTGTAAGATAATAAAATATAATCGACTTATATTCATTTTTTATAAAAATGTATTCAAAATATGATTTATTATTTATTATATTTTCTAGATTTTGTAATCTAAACAATTTTAGGTTTAGTTTTGTATAAAATTGAGAATCAAATCGAATTAGAACCTGATAGACAATGTTTTCATTTCAGTAAAACCTGATAGGGTGCGTTGAAATTCACGTAAACCTGTTTTCATTTCAATTTTGGACTTTAAACAGCAAATAGTAATGGAATTAACCAAACCGAACCTATCAAACCAAACCGACCCGAATACGATACTTTTCTACCATATGAATATATATGCAAGTTGCATCAAAAAGCTATGTATAGAAAGCCATATAAATATGAGGGCACTGCGGTATGTAAAGGTGGATGATGTGTTTCATATCAAACGTCACCTATCTGCGGTACAACAGCATATATGGTTGGGTAAGAGTTTATTTTCATTGCAGGCCACTTTCCATCTTTTTATTACATTGTAGATGACAATGTGCTACTGAGGTAGTTTAGTATGGTTGAAGACCAATTTGACCTTTGTAAAGGTAAACCAAGTATGAGTAATTAGGTAACTGGACAAATAATTTTTAGTTGGGCTAGTTATAAGATTTGAAATTTGAAAATCCATGAGTTTAGGTGGTGGACACGTAGGAGAGTTAAAATTAGTTTTTTTTTACCTTGGGTCCAACAAAAAGTTTAGACTTTATCCTTTTTTTCATCGTGGGTAAAAGTAGATCTAATTGCACTGGAGAAGGCGGCGAACGAAATCAGCGACGAAGAATGTTTAAACTGACGGAGAAGACGATGTCGTCGAGAAAAAACGAGAATCAAAGGGGAAAGGAAAAGGTTAGACACTTTTCTCGCTTTACTACTTTCCGGTTGTGGGGTTAGGGTTTCAATTAAGTTTTCTGATTCTGGGATTTATTATTTATGGGTTAGATTGCCGAGATTTCTAAGATGTTTATGGTGCTTTTTTGGTTTGATTAACAAAGATTCAGCAACAAGAGGAGGGAGCAGTAGATGAAAGGTATGTATGAACGCCACTTGCGATGTTGTACATGTTAATATGAATGTATAGTTGTACAATGTTGTGTGAGGGTATGTATGTACAAAGGGGGGTTGAGTGTACATAATGACTAGGTTGTATGTATGTACATGGAGAGTTGGGTATACATGAGGATTTAAATTTTGCGTGTATTAGAATCTGACACTAGCCCTAATTTTCTATATTGTTTTTTTGGCAGAGACGACGCCGATGGAAGTGGTAGACAAGGAATCACCGCCTGAGGCTCTTTGCAGTGACCTATTATGATATTAAAAGTTGGAAAGTGACCATGAGTGTAATTGTTTCGTTGGGTAAAATACTAGAGTTATTAACATTGCAGGTCACTTTTAAGTTTTTATTGTCACTCTATGACACTTATAGCTACCGAGGTACTTTCGGTGGTTAATTACACCAATAACCTCCCAACGGTAGCAAACTGAACTTTGGCTTTATTTTTTTTTCTGTTTCCTCACTTGTTATTTTTTTGGTGGGTTTTAAATAAAAAATAAATGTTAGGGTCTCTCTCTCTCTCTCTCTCTCTCTCTCTCTCTCTCTCTCTCTCTCTCTCTCTCTCTCTCTCTCTCTCTCTCTCTCTCTCTCTCTCTCTCTCTCTCTCTCTCTCAATTTTTCAGATATGTCAAATTAAACGTCCAACTTTTTTCCGGCGAGAATCTTGAGGCTTTAATAATCTATACAAAAGGTTGAGTTTTATGGAGTCTTAGGTTTGATGTTGATATCTTGCATATTTCTATTGTTTTATCCATTCATCCATGTGCATTTTGATCATATAGATTAGGATTTAGCCATGTTTAGGTTGCATTTTGCATACATGAGTCCTTATCAGGTATTGGAGTACCACACGGAGTTCTTGGAGACACTTGGAGGCATTTGGAGCTCAAAAAGGAGTGTTTAGAGTGGTCATTGGGCGAGCAAGGCATGGGAGCGACCAGTCCGGAGCGACGCCACCGAGTCGCTCTGATCACCCTACTGGAGCGACCTAACCAAAGCGACAGGGAGAAGTCGCTCGCGGTTTCATCACTCGGAGACGCGAGAACGAGCCCGGAGCGACCTCTCGGAGCGACACAGCGAGGTCGCTCCAGCTGGGAGCGACGTTATGGGAGCGACAGGGAGAAGTCGCTCGCGGTTTCATCACCCGGAGACGCGAGAACGAGCCCGGAGCGACCTCTCGCAGCGACACAGCGAGGTCGCTCCCGAAGCCTGGAGCGACTTGTCGGAGCGACGGGCTGAGGTCGCTGCGCGTTTTATTTCTACTCGAACTTGTGATTTCTCAAGGGCCTTTTGGTCATTTCATTATGCACGTTTTTATTTTCTAAACCTATGTTTTAATACTCTAGGAGCCACCAAGAGGGGGATCATCTTTGTTCTTAGAAAAACCACCAAAAACCTTTGGAAAGTCATCTCTTTGAATCAATTGATCAGTTTATTATTGAGAATTCTGTGTTCTTATCTATTTCCTGTGTTTCTCTACATGATTAATCTGAAATCCAACATGGGTTTAAGAGGAATCATGGAGATTAGTGAGTAATCACCTTTTGAATTCATGGGTTAGGGAGATTGAGGGTGATTAGGTTAGAACTAGGATGTTTTAGTGTAGATCATTCATATTTCCTTGCTAGTAGAGTGAGCATAATGCATCTTCTGAGTTGGCCACTCAGTAGTTGAACCTTAGGCATTTCCCCCCCGAAAGGTGTTCGAGGAAATGCCCGAGACAACTCTTCTTAGCTTTTAGCATACTTTGCCAAAGACATTTGTTGTTAGAGGTGCTAAGATAGCCATTGGACTTGCTAGTTATGATTGCTTTCATATTATTCAACCAAAGACATTTGATGTTTGAATTGTGTTAAGTAAATGAACATTCATCTAGACATAGAGTTTGTTTAGGATTGTGTCCAAGCTTAAGGTTAATAGATTGATTGATCGTTTGCCATCTTTAGTTCGAAACTTGATCACCCGAGGTCTAATCCCTATATCCATGAGTTCTCTTTTCCAATAGTTAAGAAAGTATCATTTAGTTATTTCTTTTAATTAGTCATAGTTTAAAAACCCATCTAAATCATTGGTTGCACTTAGATTAAGTGATTACTTGCATTCTCGGTGCTTTGATATCTCTCAGAACTGGTTCGACAATCATTTATACTACAGCATTTGTCTTAGGAGCCTTGAAAACTCCTAACATCAAATTGGCGCCGTTGCCAAATTCTGAGTAGATTTAAACATTGAGATTTAGTCAATTGCTTGAGACTAAGTCATTTTTATTTTCTTTTGTTACTGACTCTTCTTCACCTCCCTTTAATCTACAGGTGTATGAACTTGCGGAGCAGGGGTCCATCAAACCTAGTTCCAAGAGCAGCAGACATCAGAGCTTTAGAGAGAGAGTGTGCTAGAAAGAGAAGAGAAGAAGAACATCAGGCTCAATTGCAGAGACTGAACACTGACATGGGAGACGTTCATCAAGAAGATGCAGGCGTCAATGGCGCTAACAACAATGGTCCACCTAACCAACAGCGAGCAGCTCGACCCATTGGCACTTACGACCGTCCAAACATTCATGGTCATAGATTGGGAATCCGAGCACCCGCTGTGGCAGCCAACAACTTTGAGATCAAGTCAGGACTCCTCAACGTGATCGAGAACAACAAGTATCATGGCTTGGCTCTAGAGGATCCATTTGATCACTTGGACAGGTTCGACAGCTACTGTGGGTTGTCAAAAACCAATGGTGTGTCCGAAGATGCCTTAAAGCTCAAGCTATTCCCTTTCTCTTTGGGGGATAAGGCACGTCAGTGGGAGAAGTCTCTACCCAGCGACTCCATTACCACTTGGGATGACTGCAAGAAAGCATTCTTGGAGAAGTTCTTCTCTACTTCAAGAACTGCTAAGCTGAGAAACGAGATCTCCAGCTTTCAACAGAAGGGCTTGGAAGGTTTCAGTGAAGCCTGGGAGAGATTCAAGGGCTACCAAGCTCAATGCCCACACCATGGTTTCTCTAAGGAGAGCTTGCTGAGCACATTCTACCGTGGTGCTCTCCCTAAGTACAGGGCCAGACTGGATACAGCTAGTAATGGGTTCTTCTTGGGGAGAACTGAGGAGGATGCAGAGGAGCTGGTTGACAACATGGTTAAGAGTGATGCAGTCTACAGTGGAGACCACGACAGAGGCAGTAGAACTGATGATAAGCAGACGAGGAAGGAGTTGAAGGCTCTACAGGATAAGATAGACATCCTCATTGCTGATAAAGCTACCCAAGAGCAGCTGCACTTTGTTGGCAACCCAAGCCAAGAGACACCAGTTGTTGTCCATGAAGTTGAGGGTTTGGAAGGTCAGGAAGAGCTGTGTTTCATCAACAACAATGGTAGCTGGTACAAGAAAGAACCCAACTTTCAGTACAACAACTACCAACAGAAATCCTATTCCAACAACCAACAGAGTGGTTATCAGCCTCGGAACAATCAGCAAGGCAGCTATCAACCTCAGCAAAACCCTCCTCCTGGTTTCAACAACAAGGGCAACCATTCTTCCCAACAACAATCTAATCCCTCTACCTCCACTCCTCAAGTCAGCAGCACTGATGCTCTACTGAAACAAATCCTGGAGTCTCAAACAAGAAGTGAGAAGCATGTTGGCTATGAGTTGAAGAATCTTCACTCAAAGATTGATGGGAGCTACAATGAGCTCAACAACAAGTTCAGAGCTTTGGAGAACCAGTTTGCTGCCATGAACACTCAACAAAATCGCCAACAAGGTTCTCTACCTGGAAAATCTGAGCAAAACCCCAAGGAAACCATGAAAGCTATCACTCTCAGGAGTGGTAAGGAGTTACCTCAGAGAACTCTCACCAAGGATGCTGAGAAACAAAGTGAGGGGGTTGCCATCACCATAGATGATGAAGTGGTGATTGTTGATGAGAAGATCAATGACGAGATCTTGGAAAAGATAGTGGAAGCAAAAGGAAAAGGAAAGGTTGGAGAAGAGAAGAAAACAGTTAAAGATGGTGAAGTTGTCACTCCTGCAAGTGAAAACTCTTTTGTTCCTCCTGCCTATGAACCCAAGCTTCCATTCCCAGGTCGATTCAAGAGGCAGCTGCTAGAGAAGTACAAAGCTTTGTTTGACAAGCAAATGAGTGAAGTCCAGGTCACAATGCCCATTATTGATGCTTTCATGCTGATCCCTCAGTACAGCAAGTTCCTCAAAGATGCTGTAGCTGCAAAGAAGAAAGAGATGGAGGGCATGGTGATTCTCACTCATGAGTGCAGTGCTATCATTCAGAGGCTGGTCATTCCAAAGAAGCTAGAAGATCCAGGATGCTTCACATTACCTTGTGCTCTTGGACCTATGGTATTTGATAGATGTCTCTGCGATTTGGGAGCTAGTGTCAGCTTGATGCCCCTATCTGTTGCTAAGAAGCTCGGTTTCACTCAGTACAAGAAGTGTAGACTTTCTCTGGTATTGGCTGATCGTTCAGTGAAGTACCCTGTGGGTATCTTAGAGGACCTCCCAGTGATGGTTGGAAATTATGAGATCCCTACAGACTTTGTGGTGCTTGAAATGGGTGAAGAAGCTCAAGATCCTTTAATCCTTGGAAGACCTTTCTTAGCCACAGCAGGAGCTATTGTTAATGTGAAAGAAGGCAAGATTGATCTCCATCTGGGTAAAGGGCACGTTCTCCATTTCGACATCAAGGAAGTAATGAGGAGGCCAACAGTTCAAGGGCAAGTGTTCTACATTGAAGAGATGGACGCCCTTGCTGATGAACTCCTTGAAGAGTTGTCACTAGAGGACCCTCTACAGCATGCTTTAACTGTAGAGAAAGAGGCTGAGGTGATTGAGAACCTGGAGAGTACTGCCTATGGGATGATGCTGGATTCACACCAGGGGTTTTTCAGTAAGGATCAGTACGAGGAGCTTCCACAGATGGTTCACCAACAAGTCTCAGTCACTCAACAAGAGGACACCCAGCAAGATGACTGGAGTGAGCTTAAGGCACCTAAAGTGGAGCTTAAACCTCTTCCCCATGGTGTAAGGTATGCATTCCTTGGTCCTAATGAAACTTACCCTGTCATTGTGAGTAGTGAACTTACTGAAAATGAGCTATCTGAACTTTTGAAAACACTTAAAAGATTTAGAAAGGCAATAGGTTACTCACTAGATGACATCAAGGGGATATCACCCTCTTTGTGCATGCATAGGATACATCTTGAGGATGAATCAATGACTTCTATCGAGCATCAAAGAAGGTTAAATCCTAACCTGAAGGATGTTGTAAAGAAAGAGATTCTTAAACTCCTAGATGCTGGTGTTATTTACCCTATCTCAGATTCTAAATGGGTATCACCTGTGCATGTTGTACCAAAGAAAGGTGGTATCACTGTGATTAAGAATGACAAGGATGAATTGATACCAACAAGAACCATCACAGGTCATAGAATGTGCATTGATTACCGAAAACTAAACTCTGCATCTAGAAAGGATCATTTTCCATTACCATTTATTGATCAGATGCTTGAGAGACTTGCAAATCACCCATTCTATTGTTTCCTTGATGGGTACTCAGGATTTTTCCAAATCCCCATACATCCCAATGATCAAGAGAAAACGACATTCACATGTCCCTATGGTACCTTTGCATATCGAAGGATGCCATTTGGTCTATGTAATGCTCCAGCCACCTTTCAAAGGTGCATGATGTCAATTTTCTCTGATCTGATTGAGGATGTTGTGGAGGTATTTATGGATGATTTCTCTGTCTACGGATCTTCGTTTTCTGCTTGTTTGTCAAATTTGTGCAGGGTCCTACAGAGATGTGAAGACACCAACCTTGTGCTGAATTGGGAGAAGTGTCACTTCATGGTCAAGGAAGGGATTGTGCTAGGACACAAGATTTCAGAGAAGGGGATTGAGGTGGATAAAGCCAAAATCGATGTTATGGTTGGTCTGCCTCCACCAAAGACAGTGAAAGACATCCGGAGTTTTCTTGGTCATGCTGGATTCTACAGGAGGTTCATCAAGGATTTCTCCATGATCACTAGACCTTTGACCAGGCTGCTGTGCAAGGAAGCTACCTTCAGTTTTGATGTGGAATGTCTACAAGCTTTCAAGAAGCTGAAAGGTGAACTCGTTAGTGCCCCAATTGTCCAGCCACCTGATTGGGATCTCCCTTTTGAGATCATGTGTGACGCCAGTGACTATGCTGTGGGAGCTGTTCTGGGGCAGAAGAAAGATGGCAAAACCCATGTGATCTACTATGCCAGCCAAACCCTCAATGATGCTCAGATGAGGTATGCCACAACAGAGAAGGAGATGCTGGCAATTGTTTTTGCCTTTGAGAAGTTCAGGAGCTACTTGGTTGGGTCTAAAGTCATTGTCTACACAGATCATGCTGCCTTGAGACACCTTTTGGCCAAGAAGGATGCAAAACCCAGGCTTTTGAGGTGGATCCTTTTGCTCCAAGAGTTTGATATGGAGATCAAGGACAAACCTGGAGTTGAGAATGGAGTAGCTGATCATTTGTCCAGGTTGAGGGTAGAGTCTGGTATCCCTATTGACGAAGGACTTCCTGAGGAGCAGATCATGGCTATCGAAGCAGTGATAGCAGTTTGTGAGACTGGTAGGAAGCTGGAAGAAGTCAAAGCAACAGAGGAGAAAGAACCCTGGTATGCTGATTTGGTGAACTACCTAGCCACAGGAAGAGAACCTCTGAATCTTGTGGGCTATGCCAAGAAGAAGTTCTATAAGGATGTGAAAAGATACTACTGGGATGAGCCCTACCTCTACATTCTCTGCAAGGATCAGCTTTATAGGAGAGTGGTTGCAAATGAGGAGATTGATGGGATCCTTGCACAGTGTCATGGATCATCCTATGGAGGTCACTTTGCCACCTTCAAAACAGTTGCAAAAGTATTACAAGCTGGATTCTGGTGGCCACATATGTTCAAGGATACACAAGACTTTGTTTCGAAGTGTGATTCTTGCCAAAGAAGAGGAAACATCACCAAGAGGAATGAGATGCCTCAAAATCCAATCCTTGAAGTTGAAGTGTTTGATGTCTGGGGTATTGACTTCATGGGACCATTTCCATCATCTTTTGGCAACAAATATATCCTTGTGGCTGTTGATTATGTCTCCAAATGGGTGGAAGCCATTGCAAGCCCCACCAATGATGCTAGAGTTGTAATCAAGATGTTCAAGAGCATCATCTTCCCAAGGTTTGGAGTTCCAAGAGTTGTAATCAGTGATGGAGGTTCCCACTTCATTAACAAACTGCTTGAGGGACTTCTCAAGAAGAACGGTGTGAAGCACAAGGTGGCAACTCCTTATCATCCCCAAACAAGTGGCCAAGTTGAGATTTCTAACAGGGAGATCAAATCTATTCTGGAGAAGATTGTGGGGATTACAAGGAAGGATTGGTCCAATAAGCTTGACGATGCACTTTGGGCTTATAGGACAGCGTACAAGACACCACTGGGCACCACACCTTTCAACCTAGTGTATGGGAAAGCTTGCCATCTGCCAGTGGAGCTTGAGTACAAGGCACTATGGGCAATAAAGTTGCTGAACTTTGACATCAAGAGTGCCAAGGAGAAAAGGCTTTTTCAGCTACACGAGCTTGATGAGATAAGAATGGATGCTTTTGAGAACTCAAGAATCTACAAGGAGAAGACTAAAGCTTTCCATGACAAGAATATCCTGAAGAGAGAGTTTAAAGAAGGAGATCAAGTTCTTCTCTACAACTCTAGGCTGAAGTTGTTTCCAGGAAAGCTTAAGTCAAGGTGGTCCGGTCCTTTCAAAGTCAAGGAGGTTAGGCCATATGGAGCAATAGTTTTGTGGAGCACTGATGGAAGAGACTTCACAGTCAATGGACAAAGGGTTAAGCTCTACATGGCTACTGCACCAGAGGAAGATGGGGTTTCAACTCCACTGTCTGATCCTACCCCGGCCTAATCTAAAAGGAGGCAAAGTCAAGCTCGGGACTTAAAACAAGCTCACTTGGGAGGAAGTCCCATGCGTATCCTTGTACATATTGCATTGGTATTTCCATTTTTCATCTTATTGCATAAAAAAAAAAAAAAGAAAAGAGAGAGAAGTTGTGTGCAGGTGCTTGATCGGTTCAGTTTTGAGCAGGAGTCGTGCGTGGGAGCGAGGTCTCACAGCGACACCTCAAGGTCGCTCCAGCTGGGAGCGAGGTTTCGAGAGCGACACTCCAAGGTCGCTCGCGTTTTCGTCGTCGGATCAAGAAAAATCGCCTCAGAGCGAGGTCTCGGAGCGAGGCCGAAAGGTCGCTCCAGCTGGGAGCGACATTATGGGAGCGACACCTCGGAGTCGCTCGCGTTTTCGACGAAACGGAGCTCAAAAACTGACCCGGAGCGACGTCCTAGAGCGACACCTTGAAGTCGCTCCAGCCCAGAGCGAGGTTTCTAGAGCGACACTTCAAGGTCGCTCGCGGTTTTGTCGAAACACGACGCGAGGAAACGACTCGGGAGCGACCTCTCCCAGCGACACCCTCACGTCGCTCCCGAACCGGTCCAGGTAAGTTTCCTAACTCTAAACCCCGGTTTAATTCAAGTAAACTGACCCTAACCACCCTAGACCGAACCGGACGACCCTAAACCTACCCCAACCCCCGCGACTCTATCTCTCTCACTCTCCCCTCCTCTCACAAACTCACAAACTCTCTCAAACTCACCCACACCAAAAATCCCAAAACCTTCTCAATTCTCACCCAAATCAACTAGTTCTTGTTTCTAAACCAAGCTTTCGCCCCTGTAGCCTATTCCTCACCACCCATTCACCATTTCCTTTCATCCAGAGCAAGGTATTGAGTTTTTAAATTCAAATTCGTAGGTCCATGAACCCTAGAATTTGAAAGTCGAAATTTGGTCACTTTCTTGCTAGATTGTGGTGAAATAGACTAGGGAAAGTTTATCTATCAAGTTGGGTTGTTGAATTAATGGTGAAATTGAGTTTAATTTGCACTTTGGCAAAATTAGGGTTCATGGAATTAGGGATTTTCGAATTTGACCTTAATTGGGTGAGTTTGTGGGTGAACTAGATGTGTTAAGGTGTTACAAGAGTGAGAATTGTTGCATTGTGTTGAACTTGAGTTTAAATTGATAATTCATTTGTTAAGTTCACTTTTGCAATTTTCTCTTGCAAAATCTTGTTTTTCTTTACTTCCAACTACTTATCCCTTTTCAAGTTTTTACTTCTTCAGGTGAAAATGGTTAAGAAGACAAAGGGAAAGTTGGAAGCTGAGAAGCAAGAAGCTGAAAGAAAAGAGTTTGCACTAAGAGGAAAAGCTTTATCCTGCGAGCCAACTGGGTCAGGGACGCAGAGAACCGTTCGACAGCAGACTTTGGCTGCAAGGAAATCGCAAGAACAAGAGAAGAGGGCTGGGAAAAGTGTAGCAGTTCCCACTCATGAGGAGAGTGAAACTGAGAGTGCTGATGAGCAGGCACCTACGAAGAAAGCCAAGATGTCCAAAGGAAAAGGGGTTGCTGTTGATCGAGACAGGGCAAAAACTCCATCTGTGGAGGAGCTGTATGATCACTTGAAGAATGGGGTCACTTGGGCTCCAACCAGGTTCGCCGACCTCGATTTGCTGAAGGAGTTGGGCCTAGAATCCGATATTGAGGCGATGCTGGGACATTTGAAGATGCCAAAACTCCTCACCATGGCTTATCCTTTCTACAAGGATGTCACTTGTCAGTTCCTATCCTCTCTTGTGGTCACTTACCACGACACGGCGCATGTGAGGCAAGGATGGGGAAAAATCACGTTCAAGGTCAATGGAAGAGAATACAACATGAACTTCAAGGACATTGGGAGGGTCATGGGGTTCCAAGACCTAGAAGACCACTCACTTCCCAAGTGTGAGAACCTCCCCACAGAGCTTTGGAAGTTGATCACTGGAAACAGGCACTCTACCGGGGCTGACAAGAACTCACACATCCGACACCCGTCTGTACGCTACCTCCACAGATTGCTAGTCCATGCTTTCTACCCACGGAAGCAAGCTGGTAATGTTACTGAGGAAGACATGCGACTGCTCTGTCCGGCTATCCGTCCTTACGCTCAACCTGGAGTGTTACCCCTTCCCAGCACTGATATCTATGCTACCTTTGGGATGGTCAGTTTCTTTGTGGGCCGTCTCGAACACTACAGAGACTGGGCGTGGTACACCACTGATTCGCGCCCAAAGATGGGGATAGGCGGAATGATCACACCACTGCTCCAATTTCTGAATGTTCCCTTGGGAAAGGACGCAGCGGGGCCTAGGTTCATTGATGGCACCTACTTGAGGATTGCCACCTATTTCAGTGGGATGTATGGGAAGGACTACGTCTACCACTACTACTTGCAGGGCAAGCCAGTCGAGGTGGTTCTTCCAAACCGGAACCTGACGAGTTTAGAGATACCAGGAGCTGTCAGCTTCAACATTCCCCAGGAGTACTTTCTCGGAGAACACGGGCCTCTCGATCCAATTCAAGCAGCTTCATCAAGGAGAAGGAGTGTCCCTACGCAACCTGACTCGCCTGTTGCAGACACGTCTGAGCATATCTATGGACCTCCGCGCTACTACTTCAAGCCCCATGACGGAGTCCTTCCCCCTGGAGCTCTCCGTGATGCTCATGACCACATTGGTCGTCTCCAGAGGTGGAACAAAGCTCAGGACAGAACGATAGAAAAGCTGAAGGATAAGTGCAAGGCGCTCAGCAAGACTGTGAAGAAGCAGGCAAAGACTTCAGCCAAGTTCATGAAGAAAGTAGCTGATGTCTTAACTAGGGGAGGAATAGCTGGATGTAGCTCAGCCGATTTCGCTTTCGCGAACACCTCAAACCCCCAGCCCCCACCCCCGCCTGATGCTCTTGGCTTCCCCCTCACTGCTGCGCAGCTTCAGCGTAAGTGGAGGAACCCACCCACTCAACCTTCCACTTCCGGCAACAAATCCCCATCCCTCGCTTCTTCTGACAGTGAGCACGAGATTGACGAGGTTGAGAGCCAGCCATGGTATGGAGGCTCCGGTTCAGCATCCGGTGGTTACTACACCACCTTCCCTCCTAACGACGACGATGCTGGGGCATCTGCCCCCACCTATTATCCATAGGAGGTACTTCTTTCTCTCCCTTGTATATACCATTTCATTTTTGCATATTAGTTTTCTTCTCGGTATCTCTCTCTTTCCTTGACAACACAGAGACTGTGTAACTCAAGTTTGGGGGAGGTACCAAGCATTTGATCATGTTTGCTTTGATTGTGTTTCATTTGAGTCATGCATTGCACACCTATTTGCATAAAAAAAAAAAAAAGATTTTTCATTTAGTTTGCATCATTTGCACCATTAGGAGAGTCTAGAGCATATAGGTTGCATTCACTTGCATTGGGAGCAATGATTTTAAATGCCTTGTAAAGAACACTACGTTGCCTGAGTAGCCATGCACTTCTCAAAAAGACTTGTATGTTTCGAGCCTTGAAAACTCTTCTTGAAACTTGTTGATTGCTGAAACTCAGTCTTTGAAGCCAACTACAACCTTATTTGAACTGAATGAACTTAATGCTTCTTGCTTAGGGTCCCTTGTGTACTGAGTCATGGCTATACACACTTGAGTTGTCACATCTTTTATGCCAATCTTTTTGACAAACTCTAGTGGTAGACCACTCCCAAAACCTTTCCTTCCTTTTAAGCTTTCATTGTTTGATGAGTGAGGCCTTCTTCGGAAAGTCTTACATGTGCATAATGTTGAGAGTATCGGGAACGACAATGCTTGATCTTCATTTTTGCTAGATTGGACACTCTATTGTCTAGCTATAGGTGGGAGGGTGAGTGTTGTGATCATGATTTGGGAGAAATAAAAAGGATAGATTCTTTGTGCTTAAGTGAATTGATTTATTGGGATAAGTAGAGAACCTCCAGCTCTAGTTTTGAAAAGTCTTGGCCCCCAACCTAAAAAAAAAAAAAAAAAAAAAAAAAAAAAAAAAAAAAAAAAAAAAAAAAAAAAAAAAAAAAAAAAAAGGGGGCTAGCAAAGTTGTTAGGAGCTGAGAGACATTTTGAGGTTGTGAAAAATCCCTTATAGATTTCAAGGAAAAAGAGCTGATGTTTTTAGAATCTTTTGGTGAGAGGTGTGAGTTGGGTTTGACATTTGAGAGTGAATGTGTAACTTATATGTTTGGGAAAAGGGTAGAACAATGGAGATTGAGCATTGTATGCATGAGTTGGTCCCTTTCTTAGATATATTATGTGCAATGTCAAGGCTACTTGTTTTGAGAGTAAACCACCTTAAAGATCATATGTTTTGAACCTCTTGAATCACTTGAATAAAAGCCTTCCCTTACCCAACCAAATGACTTGGACCAACTGACCATTTGCAAGAATTCACTTGATATCTTACGCTTAATGAATGTGAGAGTTGGCTGATTTGAATGTGTGGATGCTTGATGATGAGTGTAGGGACAAAAGGAGTTGAGATAGGCCTAGAGAAGCTAGAGTGTAATAAGAGAGTGTGCTAATTGTGTTTGCTAGTGGTGTTTCTTTTGGCTATGAGCTCCCACCTTCAACCTCTCTCCCTATGAGTTCTAGAAAGTTCACTTGTGGACAAGTAAAGAACAAGTTTGGGGGAGTTGATATCTTGCATATTTCTATTGTTTTATCCATTCATCCATGTGCATTTTGATCATATAGATTAGGATTTAGCCATGTTTAGGTTGCATTTTGCATACATGAGTCCTTATCAGGTATTGGAGTACCACATGGAGTTCTTGGAGACACTTGGAGGCATTTGGAGCTCAAAAAGGAGTGTTTAGAGTGGTCATTGGGCGAGCAAGGCATGGGAGCGACCAGTCCGGAGCGACGCCACCGAGTCGCTCTGATCACCCTACTGGAGCGACCTAACCAGAGCGACAGGGAGAAGTCGCTCGCGGTTTCATCACTCGGAGACGCGAGAACGAGCCCGGAGCGACCTCTCGGAGCGACACAGCGAGGTCGCTCCAGCTGGGAGCGACGTTATGGGAGCGACAGGGAGAAGTCGCTCGCGGTTTCATCACCCGGAGACGCGAGAACGAGCCCGGAGCGACCTCTCGCAGCGACACAGCGAGGTCGCTCCCGAAGCCTGGAGCGACTTGTCGGAGCGACGGGCTGAGGTCGCTGCGCGTTTTATTTCTACTCGAATTTGTGATTTCTCAAGGGCCTTTTGGTCATTTCATTATGCACGTTTTTATTTTCTAAACCTATGTTTTAATACTCTAGGAGCCACCAAGAGGGGGATCATCTTTGTTCTTAGAAAAACCACCAAAAACCTTTGGAAAGTCATCTCTTTGAATCAATTGATCAGTTTATTATTGAGAATTCTGTGTTCTTATCTATTTCCTGTGTTTCTCTACATGATTAATCTGAAATCCAACATGGGTTTAAGAGGAATCATGGAGATTAGTGAGTAATCACCTTTTGAATTCATGGGTTATGGAGATTGAGGGTGATTAGGTTAGAACTAGGATGTTTTAGTGTAGATCATTCATATTTCCTTGCTAGTTGAGTGAGCATAATGCATCTTCTGAGTTGGCCACTCAGTAGTTGAACCTTAGGCATTTTCCCCCCCCCCCCTGAAAGGTGTTCGAGGAAATGCCCGAGACAACTCTTCTTAGCTTTTAGCATACTTTGCCAAAGACATTTGTTGTTAGAGGTGCTAAGATAGCCATTGGACTTGCTAGTTACGATTGCTTTCATATTATTCAACCAAAGACATTTGATGTTTGAATTGTGTTAAGTAAATGAACATTCATCTAGACATAGAGTTTGTTTAGGATTGTGTCCAAGCTTAAGGTTAATAGATTGATTGATCGTTTGCCATCTTTAGTTCGAAACTTGATCACCCGAGGTCTAATCCCTATATCCATGAGTTCTCTTTTCCAATAGTTAAGAAAGTATCATTTAGTTATTTCTTTTAATTAGTCATAGTTTAAAAACCCATCTAAATCATTGGTTGCACTTAGATTAAGTGATTACTTGCATTCTCGGTGCTTTGATATCTCTCAGAACTGGTTCGACAATCATTTATACTACAGCATTTGTCTTAGGAGCCTTGAAAACTCCTAACATCAGATGTTGCCCAGATGTGTTGTCTAAAGTAATATGGAACCAATTGACACAAGACAAGAAGAAATTCCTTAGTTATGGAAGAGGTTTTGCTAAGAGATAACAACAAGTTAACAACATAGATCTATAGTTTCTTTGAGAACTATAAGTCTGGCTGGTGTTATCTTGCTATGTGAGGTTCTCATCTGTAATTTCTACAGCTTTTTTGTTGTTAATTTGAAAGAATTCTCGTCAAACTCAAATTGAAAAACTAAACATGAGTTAATAATGACTCATGTTTCACTTTTGTTGAAATCTGATCATGGTTTTGTTATACATGGTAACTTGAGAGGAAGGTTGGATGTGAATATGATGCTGAAGACGGTGGAGAAGAAGAATCCCAGTGGCAGATTCATCTGTTGCATTAACATGGTGAAGATTCATCTCAGAAACAGAGGAGATGATAGCTTTGATGGTTCAGCTGATTGTTGGCAGTTACAAAGCCACGTAAATCTGATTTGAGCAAAGAGATAGGTGTGTCTGCAGAAGAGAAGGCAATGGGATCTTTGGACCGGTCGATGAACACTATTTTGTCTCAATTTTACTTTTCGTGACGCTTTAGTTTGTGGATATTATAACTGTGTACACCCTGACAGCAAAGAAATAGTGTACATATGGATAGTAATCTTACTGTACATACAAATCGTGTCTAATAACCTGAACGATGTGATTTCTTTTGGTTAACTAGTATATGATTATCTTTGACTATAATGAGAAGGCTTTATCATCCTAACGAGAAGGCTAGATCAATCATTGTAACAAGAAGGCTTGATCATCCTAATGTACTGAAGTTAGAAGCTTGATCAATATGTCTGGTTTCCTCTTCTCTTTACTTTTATTTTGTATATATATATATATATATATATATATAGAAAATGAGCGTATAAGCCAAGCTGATACAAAGCAAAACTACAAAAATATGTACAATCACAATTAAACACATGTACATATGTACACTAAACAAATGTACATATGTTTCACAAACCCTCCCACTGACCGTACATATGCTTTATAAACATTTCCATTCTAAATAGGATTTAAGCAACTAATATTCCTCTTTCTCTATTAGGTTAGTGCAATCAGAGAAAAAAACTTGTTTCAGGTTATAAATATGTACACTCTGACAGTAAATAAATAGTGTACATATGGATAGTAATTTTATTGTACATATAAATCTTGTTTAATAACCTGAATGATGTGATTTCTTTTGGTTAACTAGTATATGATTATCTTTGACCATAATGAGAATGCTTGATCATCCTAATGAGAAGTCTAGAGCAACCATTGTAACGAGAAGGCTTGATCATTCTATTGTACTGAAGTTAGAAGATTGATCAATATGTCTGGTTTCATCTTCTCTTTACTTTTATTTTGTATATATATATAGAAAATGAGTGTACAAGCCAAGCTGATACAAAGAAAAACTACAAAAATATGTACAACCACAATTAAACACTCATATGTACACTAAACAAATGTACATATGTTTCACAAACCCTCCTACTGACCGTACATATGCTTTACAAACCTTTCCATTCTAAATAGGATTAAGCAACTAACTTTCCTCCTTCTCTATTAGGTTAGTGCAATCAGAGAGAAAAAACTTGTTTTAGACAAATGCATTGATTGCATTATTTCAGAAATTTGTCTATGCTACTATTTTGTGCTATGACTGTGTAAAAAATGTGTTTGGGAATTTTTTTATCGGCATTTGATATTTCTTTTTTTAGATCTTGTTCATGTATTTGCATATTGCAACATATGTATGGCCAACATTAATGTCCATGTGTACACATAGACCTCATTATCCATGTGTACGTATCCACATGTACACCGGTTGGTAATATCCACAGCTTACGATATCCATGTGTACATCAATGTCATGACAAATAATATTTTCAAGCATGCTTTCACTCAATCCCTCAACATAAGAAAAAAAAAGAACTTACAAAAGCGTCAAAGCTTTTATTCATGGTGTCGGAGTGTCCAAATTCTCCACCATACGGAGATGATGATTCATGCATAAGTATCAAGAAAGGGGTGAAGGAGAGCTCGCGTCGGTTACGGCGGTGTTGTGGCGGTTATGGTGTTGACGATGGGAGTACATATGAGGAAATGGGTGGATGTAATTAGAGAACTGAACAAACCTTTGTCCCACGAGTCTATGACCATCATTAACAAACCTTCTAACAATTGAAAAACCAACAATTTTGCTATGTCATCTACGTCGTCGTCGATGTCACCTACTGCCAACGTCTCCGCCGTCATCTATGTTCTCCCACTGTCGTCTATGTCACCATTTAACCATCATCACCATCATCAGACCAGCATCTTGGTACATCTCAAAAAATAGATCGAACAACATAGATAATCATTTGAAGTGAATTATGTTGGAAAAGAAATATGAAAAAGCAAATCTGGATGAAGAAGAGAGAGTGAGACCTACTATATTTTTTCATTTAACGAAGTCTTTTAGATTTTGTTATAATAGAACTATGGTTTACTATTTGAAAAAAAAAAAGGTTAGTTTTGGAATTTTGTATGCTCCACATATGTGGTTTCTCATGGAAAAGAGTGAAAAACTGCTCTAGTAGTTATAAGTGTCTTATAGTGTTATAAAAAGTCAAAAAGTGACCTTGGGTGTAATTGTTTCAAAATACTATGTGCACCAACTAGCTACAAGAGATGTAATAGCAAAAAGATGCAAGAAAGAAATAAGATGAGGAGAAGAAAACCATCGTTTAAAAATAAAGATAGACTGATCAAATAACAATGGTACAAAGAGAGCTGACTAGTTACATAAAGTAGAGAATAAACTCTCGAAATAATAAACAGAACCAGTGAGTCTGTTAGGTTGGAAGAGTAACTCATACGATTGGGTATGGGGATCATGTATCACCAGTGGGTCAATGCAAGCACCGCTTTGAAGCAAAATCCGACCCTTGTCCACATTTGCTATTGGTAAAAGCGTGAAGTCAGTACTCCACCAAGAAGAAATTGGGTTGAGGTCAAGTGAACACATTGTCTTCCATGTCTTGCCTGAAGAATCAAACGACCATATTACTTGGGTGTTCTCTTTTCTCTTTCTCTCAGACACGCACAAACGGTTATCGAGGATGCACATGGTGAGCAGGTGAGGATCACAAGGGTGGGCAATGGGAGCTTTACAGATGAGTTGGAATGTCACAGTGTGAAGATCAAAAGATAGTACCATGGGTTCTTCACACGCGGTGAACCAATAAAGAGACCCATCTAAATGGACGGGTTTATGGTAACAATTGATCGGATAAGGAGAAGCAGGGATAACGTACCTCCAAGTGTTGGTGCTAAAATCAAAAACTTCGCAGTGAGGAACAAACTTTGGTACAAACCCGGATTAATTATACAACCAAACCGGCTTGTAAGTGCCTCTTAGTTTATCTTTACCAAATCCAAGCCTAGGGATTGATACCACTCAAATTACCCTAAGGATTGATTTATACTCTCTCAAATAAGAGGTCGAGTTGTAGTACTTAGGGATCGAATTCACAGGGAGCTAGAAAACCTAAGAAATCTAATATGATTTGTTATGCAAGATGGTTTTAGAGATTTAAATGTAAATTGCAGTTTAATATTGAACAAGTGTTTGTTCAATATGATTGGTTGAGGTTTTGGTGCTTAAAAAGGAAATAGTTAGACTTAAGCTTTTTACAGGAAAATTGGGATTATAATCCTACAGATGTCTAATTAGTTGCATGCATGATAATGTAAAGCTCAACTACTTGATCAACAAGTCAATCAGCTCTCGCATGTTTTGACTTGTCTATTAACTAGATCTAGTGATCTCAACTCTCGTTATTTTGATCAATAGAAAGTGTCGATCGATAATCCTATAGGGATATCGATCGATACACCATTTGCTCCGTCGATCGATTATTCAAGTATGGTATCGATCCACGCGCTCTAGTCAAGCTTTATGTGCGGGTTGACTAATTGCTTACTAAGCTCACTAGATCAGCTCTCGCCTTGCTCATAGCAAGAAACATAGTTCAATTAGAATGTTTTCAAGATGAGAATGAATCTCTCGCTTTTATCAATCAATCCTATGGCAAGTTCTAGGTAGCTAATCTAGACACAAGCATTAATGAACAATCCTAATAATGATTATCACAACTCAACCATCTATAGTTGGGGCTAATCAATCATAACCTATTTAAACTCTAAAATCTAACAATGGAACTACTCAGACATGGCTAAGCCATTCATAACATCAATTAAGTATGATAACTTCATTAGAATATTAAATAGATATTAATGGAGTTCCAATCATAAATTATAACTTTGGATCTTCTCTCTAATCTATCAAAATCCTAAAAATAATGCTGTGAAAATAATAAAACTAGAAAAGCACACTTTACCTCTAACATGGCGGCAAAGCTTATATAATTAGGGTAAAACTCGTGAGGGGTAATTTTGTAAAATGGTGAAGACTTGGGCTTCAAGTCGGCTGTGACCAAACGGGCTTTCTGCACGCTTCGCTGTCGATCGATACACAGATGTGAGTATCGATCGATTATTCATCTCCAATATCGACCGATGGTCGAGCTCGATGGTCATCTCGGGTGTTTGCTCCAAATATCTCCAAAATTCTCCAAAATCATCACTTATCTCCAAAACACTCATGATCTTATAAATATAATAAATAGACTTTATAATATAATAATTATTAGTAAAAACACCTATAAACTATGGATAAAAATGGGTCAAATCCATAGTCTATCAGGGATTGTGCATTCCATAAATCCATTCTCGTCCCCCTGAATGATGAGGTGTTGTAGTTGGAAAGAGGAAGAATCCGATGCCATCCAATGGCGGGATTGGCAACAACACTCAGTTCGAACATACATAAGACGCATATTAGACCGTCACAACTACTATAGCAGAACATGCTACACGTAATAGGGAACTTGAAAGTCCAATCTATTGATGACCCAAACACAAATGTTCGATCATAATCTAGGTCCTCATGGTCTTCATAGCAGAGATTCAAGATAAGGACATCGGGACCACGTAATTGCTTGCGACGGATCAAGTGTCGTTCCTTGAAACGTTGGGAGTCGATTGTGAATTTCCACTTCTTGGATACAGATCAGAATCTCAGCAGAGGCTCTGCGGGCACGAGGATGAGCTCTACCAGATCGTGGGGTAGCAATTCCGCTCTAGATGAGTTATGTCTTTTCAGTTTTCAGCAACATTCTACTTCGGTTCTACAGAAACTACTCATGTGAGTTCTATAATTAAGAGTATATATAGGCACACAATTTTATTCAGAAAAAAAAGAAAAAAAGGAAAGTTTCCATTGAGTAACACGGAAACAAACATATTCATATTGAACAAAACTTAGGTTCAACCTTTAAACTCACCTCCCTTCTTAAAGCACATCCAATGAGGTTCTACCCATTAGAGCACTTTCAATGGAGGTTCTTTCCATTGGGGTTCTTAATATATGTGTTATGTATATATATATATGTATGTATACATTATATATGTATAAGTAATTGTAGGGTCCACAATTTTTGTGGAACCCCATAGGTAAGAGTTCTTAAAAGAGGGTTTTAAGAATCCTTATTTATGGAGTTTCAAAATAATTGTGGATTCCACAATTATTTACACATATATAATATATACATACATATATATACACATAATACATATATTAAGAACTCCAATGGGGTTTCTCCCCATTGGAGATGGTTTAAACTTGCCATATATGTATATATTGTATATGTATATGTAGTTGTGGGGTCCATTATTTTGGGAAGAACCCCTCCTTAAGAGACTTTAGGAGGGGTTTTTCCCAAAATAATGGATCCCACAACCACATACACATTACAATCTATATACAAAATTTTAATAGTTATATATTTTAAATTATATTCATTAACTAATCTTTAATTCAATTGTTCGACGAAGCACTTTCGAAAGATAATTATACTCTTAAAAATCCAAGTGTCAGTGTTAGAGAGTATATGGTAGATAAGTTTAACCGAGCCTTCAACATGAATATAACTTATGTGTTTTTTAAAAACAAGATCGATGAATTTGATCTCCACTCAAATTACCCTAGAGAGTGAATTACTCTCTCAAATAAGAGGTTCAGTTGTAGTACTTAAGGATCAAATCCACGAGAAGTTAGGGAACCTAATAAATATAATCAGAGTGATTAATCTAGGTTGATTATGATTAAATGTAAAAAGCAGGTTTGTGAGCAAGGCAGTTGCTCGATTGATTTGATTGGATTTTTGATGTTTTAGATGAAATAGCTAGCTTTAGGGTTTCTATTCAGGTAATCAGGATTATAATCCTACAGATTCCTAACAAGTTGTATGCATGATATTATAAAGCTCAAACACTTATAAACAAACCAATCGGCGTTCACTTTCTAGGTTTGTCTAGTGACCAGATATAAGTGTCGATCGATGATTCTAGAGGAATATCGATCGATACACTTGTTGTACCGTCGATCGATTATTATATAGGAATATCGATCGACACGTTCTTAGTCAAGCTTTACGCGCGGGTTGAATTAGGCTCACTAGGCTTCCTAGATCAGCTTTCACCTTACTCTAGAAATCCTAGCTCAATTAGGACGGATTCAGGGTGAAATGCAAGTGATGACTTGAGTCAACAACTCCTAGGCAAGTTCTAGCTAGCTAAACTAGAAACATGAATTAATGACAATCCTAATGATGAATACACAACTTAGCAATCTATAGTTGGGGCTAATCCTTCGTGACCTATTTAAACCCTAAACCAAACAATAGAATTACTCAGACATGGCTAAATAATTTATAACATCAATTAGGTATAAAAACTACATAGATAAATAAATAGATATTAATGGAGTTTCAATCACAAATCTCTTTGGATCTTCTCTCCAACTCTACTAAAATCTTAGAAAACGTTTACTGTGAAAATAAGAAAACAAAAACGCATCATTTGCCTCTAACATGTTTGCAAACTATAAATATTAGGTTTAAATTCGTAAGGGATAATCTTGTAAATTGGTGAAGTCTTGGACTCTAAGTCGGCTGGAACCAAACGGGCTTCTGCGCACTTTGCCGTCGATCGATGTTACAAGATATGCATCGATCGATTATTGTCTCTGAATGTCTGCCATTGGTCTTGCTTGATGGTCAGCTCGGATTTTTTCTCCAATTATCTCCAAAATGCTCCAAAATCATCACTTTCTTTCAAATCACTCATGATCCTATAAATAAACTAAATAGACTCTACAACATAATAATTAGTTATTAAAACACTTATAAAACATGGCTAAAAGTGGGTAAAATCCATGGCCTATCAACTCTCCCAGACTTATCATTTTGTTTGTACTCAAGAAAAACATACATGCATTATCTCTGAAAGAGGTTTGAAAATAACAGGGACTCACAGATTTAAAACTTATAATCATCATCTTAGGAAATCCTAGTCTTTGAAGCACACTATACCATATCCTAGTCTAGCAACCAAATTATATTAGTCAATAACTTAGCAAATCATGTCTGACAATCCCCTCTACCAACCTCAATTCTTGCATAAATAAAAGTGTAGGTTTTACCTTGGAGGGTATCGATCACATGATACAAGAACAAGTATTTGGATCTGCATGTAAATAAAAGTTCCTTTCCTCTGTCTCTACTAATTTCTCTCTCAGTCAAAGTCTGCTTTATTGCAAGAACATTGACCAAGATTGGACATGCTTCGATGAATCAAACTTTAATGGTTTTAGCCACCAAATCTTGTTTACTTCTTTTTGACCTATATCCTAGGATTATTTGTGAATCAAGCCTTAATGGTTGTAACCACCAAGTCCTGTTATAATCCTTTACCTATATCATTCTTATGAATCAAGCCTTAATGGTTGTAGCCACCAAGTCATGTTCGAATTCTTTTCTTAAATTATCATCTATAATTATTACATATGTATATTTTTATCTATATTTCGAAATAGAGAGAGAGGGTGATAAATCTACACAAGGCTTTACTTTCTAGACTTTCTTGAAGAATCAAATCTCATGTATACGAAGCCCCAAGACAAGCAGAGTTGAGCTCAATTAGGTTGGAGGTCAGCTTTGGTTCCTTCAAACATTCTCAGCAAGTGTAACATAGTTGACAGGTTGATCCACTTTGGTATCTTTAGTGTTATCTCCAACTAGTAAGTCTAGAATGGTGTGGTTAGATAATAAGAAAAAACAATAAGTTCATTGTCCCCTTCTTGACTCAATAAAAACTTATTTTTGAAAATATTTTAATAAGACTCATGAAATAAACTAATATCTATAAACCTCCCCCAGACTTAAACTACAATATCCCCAGTGTAAATTCAGTCGGACTTATGGTGAAAACTAAAGCATAAGAACACAATTTAACAAGTAAGAACGATACACCAGACCGGAATAGATGTCGATCGATGTAAAGATGTTGTCATCGGTCGTGACAGGTGATGTTCTGTTGATCGATGTCCGCAGAGTCTCGTCGGTCGATATTATGGGCAATCGGGATCTCTTTTTTTGTTTTTTTTATGACCTGCAATTTTTTTTTAAACTAACATAAGTACTAAACTAATAAAAACCAATTAAAAATTACCTAATAGTGGGTTGCTTCACACTCAGCGGTTTGTTATAATCATTTAGCTTGACTTTGGAGGTGATTTGGCTAGTAATATGGAAAGCTGGTACTTGCTGGAAAGCAAGTTTCCATCTTTTATCTGCTCTTGTTGAACCATGTACCAGTGAAGTCTCTTATTGCCTTGTCTCCTCTGCACCATTTGTCTTTCATTGTTGCAGTTGTATGCTCTATCTTTTGCATTCTGTCTCCAAGACATTCAAGTTTGAACTGATGTATCACAAGTGTGGCATATGTGTCAATTGAGATATCCTCTCCATGGTTGTTTATATCAGACATTTGATTTCACCTTTGGTACTAGCCCTCGTCGGTTTGTAACTTCGTGATCGATGTCCTTCTGGGACTGTCGGTCGATATGTTGATGCGTCCGTCGATCGATGTCGATGCCTCTGGTCGACGAGCGATGTATCTCTGAATCTCCACTATCTCCCTCTGCATTGCTTCTGTCTGAGAAGTCAAAGAACTGATGGTGATGTCCCATGGGAAATAGATGCCATCACATCTCTTATCAAGCCTCTCTTCTGCTGCTCCCAGAGTTCTGTAGATCTCTTCTACCATCTGATCAATCTCTGCTCTGGTGTAAGAATCTGGTTGAGACTTCATCAGATTTGATTGTGACGGGTCAGCGTCGATCGATGTTGTAAGGTCTCTGTCAATCGATGCTGGTGTAGTTGTTTCGGCTGCACGCTGTGTCTGCATTCTGGCTATGTCTTGCCTCATCTCCTCCATGCATGTAGTCAACCAATTGATGCTATCATTCAGTCGGTAGTAGACACCATCAAGCTTCATCTGAAAGTCATCTTCATTTTTTTCTTGGGCTCCACATATTCCATAAAGCATTTCATTTATCTCATCTTTGGTGTAGATTTCTGGTACCAGCTTGGTCAGTGTGAATGACCTAGCATGTTCAAGAAGACATAGGTAGCTGGACTCGTCCATTGAAACCCTTTCCAGAAGATTTCTGATATCATCTTTGGATACACGGATGATGTGTCCATCTACATCTCAGACATGTCCATGATCATCCTTGTGGAATTTCCTACTTCCATCACAGTCATAGGCTCTTTTTTCAAATTCGGGATGTCTATCGATTGATGTTGAGTCTTCATTGTCGATCGATGGTCGAGTATGTTGTTGATACTCCTGCAGCTCAAATCAAAACAAAACAAAACTATTACCTTGGCCAATGATTGCATCCCATCCTCCCTCTTCGTGCTTTTCCAAATCCCTACCAGGAACCGATTGCTCTCTTTCACTTTTACAAACAATGTTGTGGCGACAAATCTCCAAGTACCAAAGCTTTGTGGAGTGACTAATGTTTGTTTGTTGGTTGTTGCTATAAATCAAACACATGAAAGTTTGTAGTTTTTTGATGAATAAAAGAGGCGTTGAACTCTTATCTACCACTGGATTTTGTTTTGATTACAAAAGTCTCCTTGTGGGAAAAGTATTAATCTACTATTATAGCGCAATAAACAGACTATTTTTAGTTAAAATAAATTAAGTACTGAATTCTTGTAATTTCTAACTAGCTTGAATCGCTTGAGCTGCAGGAGTATCATCATAGACCAGTTCATCCACTGGATTCATCTCAGACCACGTAGCTGCATCGGCATATCCTAGCTCAAACAGCCTATCCAACACCTCGTCTTCTGCTGGCTCCAGTGCCCATTTCAATAGCTATGTATCAGAAAGAAAAAAAAAAACGAAAGATTAACACACTTACTCTCAAAGGACAATGATATCCACTAGAAGGAACTGATCATTTAACCTGTCTTGCGGTTGCCCTGTTTAGAGGGTTGCAGTCTGGGCTGATCCCAATACCCTTTAGTTTGAAGCTACTAGCGGAAAACGCACAAACTCGAACCTGTGAGAAAGATTTGAAACAGAAAGTTCATTGAGCTCCAAGGAACAGCTGCTATAACATGTGACCTAAAGCGAAAATCACAAAGCAATGGTCGGTCTTGTTTCACTCATTTACTCTATTTTTCAGAATTGTCTTATGATAGTTTAACATATGAAAGGGCTTCCAAAATAGTGACAAGGCCATCCACGCTTTTAGTTGATCTCAAAGAAATGGAATCAACAGACAACAACAGAAGCAACAACTACTCAAGATAAAGAATAGAGAAACAAAACAAGAAGCGTCTTACTGTTTTAGCAGCAGCAGTTGGTGGCATAAACAATGTCAAACCTCCATCAACACAAACTCGATTACGGAACATCGTTACAGGCCTTGGTGCAAGGTATCTGCATTTGTTCTTACATAATGTAAGTTAAAAGTTGGTGTAAAATTCAAAAGCAAGCACCAGTAAACCTCTAGGTATTTACCCTGGAATAAATGAAGATGTATGAACGGCATTTATAAGGTCACTTTTGGAGTCGAATTGATCCACCAGTAAACCTCTAGGTTTCCAGAGCACCTGTGTGACAGCAACTAAAATACCAGTAGAATGATGATCAGAGAAGTCAAATCGAAAGAGGATTGAAGGGAAAAGCTGCTTCTTTTACCACGAACTCTGCCATTGGACCTAATATGAATATCATCCGGTAGTAATTTCTCCATAGACTCTCTGAGCACAGCCTAAAATCACACATCAACAATATCATCACCTTGCGTTTCACTCATAAACTCTTATATTGCATACAAAACCATGCTATAAAAGAAATGACAGGACAAACATAAAGTCTAACTGTCTGAAACAGATAACAAGAAGAAAACTAATTACCCCAAGACGAAAAGCAGTGCCATTGCGTCGACAATCATCAGCAAGAACCTTGGTAGCTTCAAGGGCTTCCCACATAGAGGATCCTGAGGTTATCACAGCACAGACTACAGCACCAGCAGAAGCTCCTGCCAAAGGAGTAGTGTCCTGAATCAAACAACATAAGTTACCATCAACAACCTTTTCTTGAATTCAGACAGAGAGAATTCAAGAAGCACCTTGATGTAACCCTTCTCGATGAGAAGCTGAGCAACACCAAGATGATAAGGGAACAAAAGACCAGCGGCAGAGAAGCTAAAACCGGGGCTTGTAATGACCCTCCTCTCTTTCTCAGCCTCCACGTCTTTAACCCTTTGTTCCCATATCATCTCTGGATCAACCTCATCTTCAATTACTGTTCCTATTCTTTCTCCCTCATCACTCGGAGGCGTCCGTTGATTGGACCTTTTCAAAAGCCTCGACGCGACTCCGATGAACATATCACCGGTGGCAGCAGCGAAGGATCTCTTCTCTGGATTCGAAGAAACCTGCTGGTTTCCGGCAGACCCATCAGAAGAAGAGGAGCATGATAGCCTAAGGGAGAAAACCCTCGGTGAAAGGTTGAAGCTTTGGCTTGTACGGAGCGATATGAAGGGTCTGGGAAGAAGAGAGATTGCCATGGATAAAAGGGTCACACTCAGATTATTATTCCAAAGTTAGAGATTTGATCATCGCAGTTCACCAGATACAGAGAGTCGTCAGAATGAATGAGACTGTGTTACGTGGCGAAATTGGCTGCTCTATAAATGCAAATTTTACAGAATATCTTTTCCGAACAACAAACACCGACTCTTTAATTCGATCAAATGCTGGAACGTGACTTTTACCAAGTTATACCTAGAAGATGGTATAACTAGTTTTAGTTTTACCAAGTTTTACATTTGTCAAAGTATAACTTGATAAAACTATAACTTAGTTATACAGTTTTACTAATGATTGTACGAATTGATAAAATTAATTCAAAGTTTTATTAAGTTGTATTATTGTCGAAGTACAACTTTGTAATACTTTGAATCTAGTTCAATCAAGTTTTACAGTTTTACAAAGTTGTATTTTAATGATTGTATAACTTGGCAAAATTTTGTTTCTGGATTGAAGTTTTTGTTTCACATTTCTCATATATTCTTACAACAAGCTAGATTTGTAGTGCGAGAGAGACAGAAAGAGAGAGAGAAGAAAGAGAGAGAGAAGAAAGAGGAAAACATATGAGATTCAAAGAAGAACCCTAAAATTGCAAACAAAGAACAACAAATCAAAAAAGAAGAAAAACATATACGATTCGAAGAAGAATGGATTCGAAGAAGAAGAGATTTGAAGAAGAAGAGAATCGAAGAAGAACAACAGGAAAAGCAGAACAACCGAAGGGGAAGAAAATTAAAGACAAAAAAGATTTGGATCGAAGAATGAAAGAGAAGAGAGAAAAAGAGAAGAGAGAAAGAAGATGAAGAATGAAAATGAAATCTAGATCTGCAGAGATAAGAGAGAAAATTAGGTTTAGTGGCATGTTGTGTAAATAAGTAGATTCATATTGGGTATATTAGATTTTTTTATCAGATTTCGAATTAAAAATAAATAAAAACTAGCTTTTGATCCGCGCGTCTGCGCGGATTTGTTCTTCATAATTATATTATTTTTAGTGTTTGACAATGCCATAACTTAATTGTTTATGTTCTTGTTACAAATTCATATGTTATTAAGTTTTTGACATTGGTGTGTCTTGTTTAATATGTTTAGCTTCCATTATAAACTACAAAATTGTATTTTTCTTTTATTTGTTTTTATTCGTTTTATTTGGTAAAGTAAACATTCAAGTGTAAAATATTAGAGTTTAGTTATACTTGTGGATTTTATTATATTATATTATAAATATTTTGATGTAAAGTTAAATATAAAATTTATATTTGATATTAAGATTTTTAAAATAAATACATCATTTAGACAGAAACATAAATAAAATAATGAAAGCAACTTACCAAAAAGCATTCAAATAAGTACTCGATCTTAATTTAGACAGAAACATAAATAAAATTCATTTTATATTTGAATGTTATTTAGTAAAATAATAAATTATTGATTTTATTATTGCTGTGTGGAGAATGATCGTGATTTTGGGTTCATCCGGTTAAGATAAACGTAATTTAAGTTTAAGTGACGTCAATTTATTTTAGTTGGTTTAGAAAAAATTAAAACAAACATTACTTTTTATTATAGATCAAATATAGTTGGGTAGGTTATTTTTTTTTTTGAGAAACACGAATTTAATATCTTTAATAACTAAGTTAATGTTCTATCTATATAATTAAATAATTAATAGTCAAATTAGAATATTTAAAAATCAACTCATAGATGATAAGTTGTATGTCTTTGATCTGAATGTGAATGTAGTAGGTGTGTAGTATAAAGAGTATATGATCATTTTGGTGAGATATTCACAGTATACAACAAAATCTAAACATAATTATAGAATAGGAATATAGTAAATGATAGTAATATTTAGTTAATCACCGTATTATTTTTGAACACGTAACAAGTATTTTTGTGAACCTTCAATGGTTCATTTGAAATAAATTTAACTAGGTGGACCGTCCGCACGTATGTGCGGGCATTAACATTAATATTAAATTAATAATTACATATTTACAATTATATAATACTTATGTTACATGTATGTGGTTAATATGAAAGATTCGATGTTACATATTGATATTTATACTATGTTCATGTGAATAAATAATACATTAGAACGTATAGATTAAAAATTTCAGTGTTTCGTATAAACAATATGAGTTATAGAAAATACAAAGTAACTTAAGTCCATAAAGTAGAGAAACCAGACCTTAAGACCTAGGCTTCAAGTTCTGTCTAGATTAAGGTAAAACCCACACATCATATAAGATCATATTTTCCATGTCTTAAACGCCAGATCATCATGAAGAGTCTCTCGATTTTCTTAGCACCAACATCTTTCCAGTCTATTGAAAGCACTGTCCCATTAGATTCCACCTGTTAATTGTGCAAAACTGCAAAAGAGTTAATCAAAATGCCAAAACATTGTAATCTCCATGAGAGAAGAAAGACTAAATAGGAATATAGATAGATAGATACTCACAAATGATTTGCTTTAGCACTCCTCATATCCTCATCAGAATTCAAATATATCTCACGGAAGAACTTGTTCAAAGCAGCGTCTCCTTCAAGCTTATCATCCTTCTATTCTTCTTCACTTCAGCTTCAAGCTTGTCATTCACCAATACTTTCTTGGAAGAACGATAAGCCGGTCTCATTGAAACCTCTGCACCATTACACAAACAAATAATATAAATTTTAAAATGTCAATAATCTGTGATTCAAACTTTTCATGAGGTGAAACTAAATAAAAAGAAAAAAGAAAGTAGAAAACATGTTTAAGAAATTCGGGTCTGGTAAAACTGCTGGTTGTTTGCCATGTTCAAGAGAGGCCCATGTGATTATCTCTGCTATTAAAAGACTTTTCTTTTAATTTTGGTTGATATTACTTCATATCTGCACTTCACTACTGCTATCTGAATACACACCGCAAGGAAAAAAAAAGGTCAATACAATGTGTACAACTCAGAACATGACATTGTTTGAGTTTAAAAGGACTGCTTGGTACTATCTAATAAAACGTATCATTTATATCAGATAAAGTGTATCCTTTAGATACATAACTCTTTGAACTGTTTATAGGTTAAGCATGATTATTCTGTTAACTTTTGTTCGTAAGTCAGCCGTTATCCCATAAATCAGCCATCACTAACGGCTGACTTCTTTTCGTAAATCAGCCAATTTCTCACAAGTCAGCCGCGTTGTTTAACTCAACCACAAAGTAACCGTAACGAAGTTTGTAGCGCTTTACGGCTGAGTTCAGTAATACATGTCAACGCATTCTTACGTAGTGCCGGTTTTTTGCTTACGTGGCATTAAAAAAATAATGGCATTTATATAAATACATTTTTTCTCTCAACATAATAAAAAGACACGCTGGATATTAAAAGAAAGACATTAATAAAAAAAAATTGTATGGTTCTTGTAATATGTCCTAAAATGTATAATGTTTGAGTAAACTTCCCAAAAGTTAATCTACTCAAATATCCCAAGATATTAACAAGAGATTACCTTAAACATCTGAACCAGCCAAAGAGGCATTTCGATACAAGAATCCGTCTGAAGAAGGGTTGAAGCAACAGTAACTGGTAGTCTAGCGTGTATGTCTTTGTACCTCTTCTGCATTTATACATATCGGGTACACAAATTATTTCCCAAACTAGACAATGATTAAAACTTTATATACCCCTAAGCACCAATTAGAAAATTCAGGCACACTTGAGCGAACCAATTACACTCCTAGTCAAGGGAAATAATGAAATGTAGGGAAACTGCTCTGATTTCAGAGACCAAACTACTGTTAATAGAAAGAGATGCCTATAATCGGAGCAACTAAGGCATACTTTATAGATTAATACTTCTCATGATGGCATGACAGAACTTTCAATGCTCCTAAAGTAGTAAATAATTAGCTAACAACTGAAACTAAAACTAAATTCCAATCAAGAATTCATAAGTTAATTACTCACAAGATAAACCTCAAGAATTTCCCAGTCACCAGCCAACTTTGAGCCTTGAACAGCAGGGTTTCTATCAGGCGAATGAGTGACTTCATCCTCCTTCAATGTTTAACATAAGATTAGGCCTGCGATCATTTCAAGTAAGATACATGTTATTTTGGATAAGCAGGTATGTCAACCAGTGCCGGCTTTAAGGGAGTGCCGAGGTGCAAATGCACATGGTCCCACCATTTTTATTAAGATTTCTTTGTTATTTTAGGGCTCTGAGTTTTGAATTTTTTTGAATTAAGAGTCTAATTTTCAAAGTGTCTTTTTTATTGTAGCACTTGATCCACTAACTTTTTTGAGCCGGGCTTGACGTCAACAAGTAACTAATGAAAGACCAAGCAGCTAAGGTACAGTCACTCACGATGTCCACGACGTTCCTTTAGGAGGGAAACATTTGATTGCCATATTCTCAAATATCTTTTCTAGCTCCCTGAAAACAAGCAGTCATTCTTTAATCTTACGTAATTCTCAAGGAGTGTAACTTCAGAAATAAGAAATTCTACCTTTCCAAAGCCGAGCCTCTCCAAAATTTTAAAACAACAGTGAATGCCATGTCATACAAGTCTGCCTGGACAAGAAGGTCAACCAGGTCCGATGGTGCTTTTCAAGTCTGGAGTTAGGAAAACAATGCATATTTATAGAACCAGTCAGCAGTTTCTATAAAACCCTTCTGAAATCATGCCTTACGAAATTGCTCAGACATAGTATACCACCTAAGCAGGCTGGTCCATCCAGTGGGAGATATCAAACTAAGTTTCACATTGGATAATTATACAATGGGTGTTTAATATATAAGAGATGTCCAACTTTAATTAGTACGAGGCTTTTTGGGAATGAACCCAAAAGTAAATATATGCGGGCCAGTCAATTAGGCTCAAAGTGGACAATATCGTACTAATCAGATAATATAGAGTTGGACATGGATTTAATTAATCCCAACAATTGGTATCAGAGCCAGGTTGACGAGAAATCTGCAAGAAGACCAAAATACCTTTCGAGTAGGAACGTGACCCATCGAGTTAGGATTGGGAGGTATGTGGTAGAGATCAAGTCAGAAGATCCTCAAAGTCAGTTGTGGGACACGCGATGAATATGATCCTTAGTTTGAGAGGGAGAATTTGGGATATCAAACTAAGTTCCACATTGGAGAATTAGACAAAGAGTGTCTAATGTATAAGGAGATGTCCAACTCTAATTAGTACAAAGCCTTTTGGGAATGAGACCAAAAGTAAATTTATGCGGGCGAACCAATTAAACCCAAAGTAGACAATATCGTACTAATCGGATAATATAGAGTTGGAAATGAATTTAATAAATCCCAACATCCAGCAGCTAAATCAAAAATGCACAAAGCTATCGCATAAATAAAATGAGACTATCAATATCTAATCTTTTAACCGATGGCAGCAGATCAAGCTCTTAATTTTCTGTCAATTACAACCGCAGAGCCATTTAACTAGTTCTAAAGAAAAGGTTATTCAAAGTTCTAACTGCCCGCATACTGCCAACTCAAAACATACCATGAAGGAAAAGAGGAGAGAAATCATATATTCTGCCCGCGTAAGAGTTTACCTGAATATGCCCACCTGGAATTTTTCAGAGAAAGCATATATTCTGTTGTAGTGAAAACAAACTCATTCTGGAGTTTATCGAGATCAATGCAACTCTGATCCCTTTTGGGCTCTATATTATTAAAACTGAAGTACATTTGAGATTTGTTTAGAAACATAGATCGCATTTAAAAAAAATTATGGCCTTTTAGAAATTAAAAAAAAACGATTTGTAATCAATATTTCATAAAATTGATTCAGTTACCATATCTCAAATACACGTAATAAATCTCACTTTTAAATATGGAAACAATAAAAGAATAACTAATAAATAGATTTTGATAAATATATGATACATCTGCAATGTAAATTAATAAAAAAAAAATATAGAACACTTAAAAGGGAAAACAAATATAAAATTTTAAAATAAAAAAATTAATACCGCAATTAAGAATATTATATAATTGCAATACAATTGCACTACAAAGTGGTGAGGCATCTAAAATATTTAATATTCACATGAAAGCTATAAAATATTATAATATTCTTAATTATGTAATAGTTAGACGTGAAATATTATAACCTCTCAGGTCCACCTCCTATTGCAATTATGTGACTTGCAAACATATTCATGTTATATATGATTAAGTGTATCTTTGAATAAAAAAGTACTATGGTTTCTTTCTTTAGGTGTTTCAGAAATTTGTTCTAAAAATAATTTCACAGTTTTGTTAAATATCTTTATGATCGAAAATTTTTTATCTAAAATTACACTGTTATTAAATTTTGAATACTTTACGTAATTAGATTAATATTAAAATTTTCAACAGAGATATGGAAACCACTATATTTTGAAAAATAAAATGACATTTTAAAAAATTGTATATCTCTTCAATCATAGGAACCATCATATTTGAAATCTATATCTATCAAAAAAATAATATATTTTCTAAAGGTTCGATTTTGATTTTTCGGTTTTAAATGTAGAGGAACCACTTAGTTATTTGTGAATATCAATTTAGTTTTAAGTTTTGTTTGCTTCGGTTTTGATTCATTGTTGGTTCTTGGTTTATAGTTACATGTCTAACGAGGATGCTGAAGTGTTTTTTTTTATTATTTGGTTATAGTTTTTACAATATCACGTCATAGAACGGGTTATAACCTATAAATATAAATAAAAATTTGCAGTATATATTTCAAATATTTCCACAGACTCAATGGTAAGTATATCAGATCTAGACATATCATTTCAGGTATTTAGGATTCAAAAAGATTCGAATTATCTAAAAATATGAAAAATACCCAAAACATGAAAAAATATTTAAACTCCAAAAAATTCAAAATATTTAAATACCTAAAAATATAAAATTTATTCAAAATCTGACCCGATAAACCAAAAAATACCCAAAATTTTATCCGGCTACCCAATTTTTTTTTTTAAAAAAAATTCAAATTTTACCTGAAACCCAAAACTATTGTAAATCCAAACTCAAAACTTAAAAGATATATGTAATACCAGAAACATATTCAAAATACCCCAATATACTTAATTTCCGACTAGGTCTCGGGTCTGATCCAAACTCAAACAAAGACCCGCGGATCCAAAAAAATACCTAGTAGGTAATTTTCTCTGAACCCGGACCCAAATCAAACCTATGTTTTGAGTCGGTTTCGATTTGGTCTTTGGTCCATATTAAATATCCAGGTCTAAGAGAAAGTTATATAATATGTACATATAAAATCTTAACTAAACTACTCATAGAATATATAATTTTCAAAAATTCTCTTCTTCAATATAGTATGACTTTATATTATAATATAATCTCAAAAACCCGCGATTTCGAAAGATGGGTCAAAATCTAGTTACTCATTACTGCAGCAAATGTAATTCAAAATGTCGCTATCCATGTGATAATGAAACAGAATAACAGAAAGATGCTCCAGGATTTAGGGATTGGAGACTAACATTGTTGTTCTTCTGCTCGTTTAGCCTTTTTCCCTGGATAACACATCGATTCTTCAGGTAGTGGATCAATCCAAACATACCCAGGATGAACAAGAGACTTAATGCATTTACAGAAGCAGAAAGTGCATTAAGCCTCTCTTGCAAAACTAGGGACATGTGTTTATAATCCGTGGATGCTGCCTCGATTCTCAGACGGGCAGAAAAACTAATACACATAACTTGCACCATTCGCCAATTGCGTCGTCTCATCTAGTAAGCATAAAGAAGCTTGTATGGATTTGGCTTAATCATTATCTCAGAACGCCCGGCCTACAGATCGCAGAAAGAATGAATGAAATATAGGAAAAAACAAACCAACTCTGCTTGCCATAAAGTACCTTCCAGAAAAGCTATTTCTCTGTTAAGCCGATGAAAGGCAGATGTCCATCACTGAGGATCTGAAATTAAAAAAAAAGATCATTTTTAGTCCCAGAAAACTATATGTACCAAGCCAGAATTGCACACAAATACACTGTTTATAAAAATTAGAATGATGGTCTGTGAAATGTTCTTGTGATCCCAGACATTTTAGAGAAAAAAGTTTCATGGGGTCTAGGACAGTAAGAATCATTCAAAAAATACAGATCTAAGGTGAACTTGGGTCTAGCACAGTAAAAATCATTCAAAAAATACAGATCTAAGGTGAACTTGAAAACATTTGCCCATAGTCGTCCTCTACAGTAGGTGGTTGTTACATGTAGATGGACATTCTCACTACTTTCCATGAAATACTTGCTCAAGGGCTGCATAGGCAAACTGACAAGCTCCTTCACTTATGTTATACCGTTCAAATATATTTTTCATAGCCCATTCAAGTAATAAAGTTTCCATGTCACGCAAAACTTTTCACAATCTGAAATACTGGCTCCTGCAACAAAATGGATGGTAAAAAAGGGTTAATGAATCAGCTAGTTTTTGGCATGTTAGTGATTCACTGATATTGTGGGCCTGAGTGAGCTAGAGAGAGATACCAAAGAAACAAATGAAAAATTACATGACAACAGATGGTTAACCCTCTTTTGTGTTTTCAAAGATGAGAAAAGATGGTGAAGTGTGCAAATGCGGAGAATTTTGAGTATCTACTAGCTGTAATTTTCCTGATGATGTAGATAAACTTAGACACAAAAAACTGAACCCTGATATATAATATATTAGTGATTTAATTTAGTCAGTTTCTGATATATGTCCTCTTAAAGACAAAATGGATGACAAAGTAGTTACTTTGAAAATTGAATGAGTTATTGTGTGCATAATATATAACCTCTGTGGATTTTAAACTAGGGTCGGTCCGCGCTACGCGCGAAATCTGATTTTCTTGTAATTTATATTATTATATTATTGTTTATGTTTATTTGCATGTATTTTATGTTATGATTTGCAAGAGGAATGTATAAATAACATTGATGGTTTTAAAGTTTTTTGGGAGTAAAATATTTTTACGTCGGCGGGATATTTATTTTATAAGTTGAGCTTTGAATTTATGTTGATGTAGTTTGTAAAACAATTATTGTTAAATATTTGGTCTCACAATGCACATTTTAATTACTTTATTCATGTAGTGATGTGTTTATATGCTTAATAGGAAAAAACCACAATCATATACTGCCGCTTAGAAGAAAAACTGAATTAGAAATAATATGCATTTTAATTATTATTGTAGTTATTTTTTTTTCTTTTCCATGGTGGAAAGTTTAGTTTACAGGAAGCTGGATGAATAATCTTTTTTTTTTTTAATATTTTGTAAGAAACTATGAAACACAAAAGTAGATGCTCTATCGAAAAAATTAAAATATAAAAGCAGCACTTGGTATACCAGAAGAATTATTATTTTATTCATGCAGTGATGTGTTTATATAGTTAATAGAAAAAAATCACAATTGTATACTGCCGTTGACACTTGATCAATATAGAAAAAAAAAACTGAATTAGAAATAATATGTATTTTAATCACGATTGTAGTTATTTATTATTATTTTCTTTTTCATGGTGGAAAGTTTGGTTTATATAAAGCTGAATGAAAAATCAACTTTTTTAAATATTTTGTAAGAAACTTTTTTTTTTTGTCATCTGTTATATTAAATATAAGGTCATCAAGACCGACATTCGGTTACAAGACACCATCCACAGGGTAGGAACATTCTTAGACAAAAAGACAATCAGAACATCAACCAACCAATAGCTACCCCCTTCATAAACCAACCGATACTAACCATAACAAAGGTTCCAAAAACTAGTCATCGTTCTCTTGACAATGATCAACTAAGAAGAGGGCGAAACTTCCTCATTTTCAAACAAATCACAAAGCCACAAAGGACCACCAGTAGCAACATAGGATTGCAGATAACCCCCCTTTGCCGCACTTTGAGCTATGAGGAAAGCCCCTCTGTTTGTTGATCTATCTTCTTTTACTAATCTCCACCATTCCAGTTTTCTCAATCTTTTCTCCATCTCAACATATTGCCCTTTGAAATTAGGCCACGCTTTGGGTCTGAGGATCAACTTTGTAAGAGTATCATCATCCAGTGCAATAATAACTTTGTTAAGATGATGAAAGCTCAAGCTCTCCAGGGACCACAACAGAGCTTTGTATTTAGCTTCATCCAAAGATCTGACATTGATGAATATCCTCCTACTATGAATGAGAATTTTGCCTCTCTCATTCCTAATAACCCAAGCTCCTCCACTTCTTGATGACTTCTTATCAAAATCCACTCCAACATTACACTTTATCCAACCTGGTCGTGGCGGCTCCCAACGTCTCTTAACTGCCACCCGAGCCTTCCTTTCCTCCACCTCCTTCTCTTTTTCTTGCTTTTGTGCTATAAACCAAAATTCTGCTTCCTCTGAAATTTTCCTAACCATCTCCTGAATTAAGACAGCCTTCCCCTCAAAGATAATCCCATTTCTAGTCTTCCATAGATACCACACAATCCAAGGAATCATATTTCTAGTCTTTTCATCAACCTCCGAGTTATTCATCAGCATCATAATATAATGGATATTAGAGAAATGGGAAACCTTATCAAAACCATTCATAGGATTAGGCACATACGCTAGAGCCCACACCTGTCTAGCAATGGCACATTCAAAGAGGATGTGATTGATAGATTCACCTTGAAAACCACAAGCTTGGCAACACGGGTCCAACTTGATGCCTTTCTTCAGCAGCAGTTCACCAACTGGGATCGCGTTGCTTAGAGCCTTCCACAAGAAAGTTTTAATTTTAGGAGGAGATTTGAGCTTCCAAACTTCCATCTTGAGATCGTTTAAGGAAGGTCTCGCCGCAGCTTCAATATCAACATCACTATTGGATTGTCTACTGATAAACCAATACCCAGACCTCACCGAATAGCTTCCATTTCTGTTATGGACCCATACCCAATAATCCTCATGATCAGCCACCACTTTCATCTTAAGGATTCTCTGAATATCCTCCTCAAAGAAAAGCTCCTTGAGAGTTTCTAACTTCCAACAGTTGTTGTTGACATCTATGAGATCACTTACTTTCAACAATAAATCCACAAAGATGTTCTTCATCAAGGGTCTTCTCCTCACACCTCCTTCAATCCACGCATCAACCCAAACCGAGACAGAGCTGCCATTACCAATTTGTTTCCTAAGACCTTGTTTCAGCAACTCTTTGCCAAACTGTATGCTCCGCCAACCATAAGAGGGTCTAGGACCATTAGAAGCAGTTAGGAACTCGCCATGCTCAAAGTATCTACTTTTGAAGACTCTAGCAAAGAGAGAATCTGGATTATTGAGAATTCTCCATGCTTGCTTTGCCAGAAGAGATTGATTGAACCTCTGAATATCTTTAAAGCCCAGACCACCCTGCTCTTTGGCCAAACATAGTTTCGTCCAACTGAGCCAGTGAATCTTCCATTTGTGTTCCAGAGAATTCCACCAAAAATCTGCCATTGCCTTCGTTAAGTTTTCACAGGATTTCTTGGTCAGTTTAAAGCAAGACATCGCATAAACCGGCATTGCCATAGCGACTGCCTTGATCAAAACCTCCTTACCTCCCTGAGATAGTAACTTTACGAACCAACAAGATAGCCTGTCCTTGAGTCTGTCATATATATAGGCAAGCATGTCCGTCTTGGATCTACTGAAGCATTCCGGCAACCCCAAGTAGGACCCTGTTCCACCTTCTTTCTCAATCCCCGAGAGATCTTTCAGCAGCTGTTTGGAAATCTCGTCAATCTTCGCCCCAAAAGTGATAGAAGACTTCGCAAGATTAACCATCTGACCTGTTGCTTTCTCATAAACCCGCAGAATTTGCATCAATTCAGAAACTTGAGCAAGTGAAGCCTTACAGATCATAAGACTGTCATCAGCAAACAACATGTGGTGAATCATCGGTCCATTCTCTGAGAACTGAATGCCTTGGAGTCTTCCTCCTCTCACCGCTTGTTCAATCATATGAATAAGACCTTCAGTGCACAGAACAAACAAGAAGGGAGACATGGGATCACCTTGACGCAAGCCCCTCTCTGGTCGAATATACCCAAACGGTTGATCATTAATTAGGGTCGAGTAGGTAACGAAAGTTACACAAAACATCACCCTCTCAGTCCAAACAGGATCAAAACCCAGGGCAAGAAGAAGAGCTCTCAGATAACCCCACTCTACTCTGTCGTATGCTTTAGACATATCTGATTTGATGGCAATAAAATCCTTAGACACTCTCTCATTCGTTTTCAAAGCATGAATCATCTCATGCGCAATTTGATGGCAATATTTTGTAAGAAACTATGAAACATAAACGTAGATGCTCTTTCGAAAAAAATTAAAATATAAAAGCAGCACTTGGTATACCAGAAGAATTAATTTATTGTAGTTGTAAGAAGCTTACTCCATCTACTAATGTTTTTCTCTTCTTTTTCATTTTACGGCTTCTCGGTGTTCTCAAACTTTATCTTTTCAATCTCTTTTAGTGTTTTGTGTGTAAACTCATATCTTCAATATATTATGTCGTGTGTTCTGTAATGCCAAACCAATTAGAAATTAACAATGTTCTTACGTTAATGTATACGAAAGAGCAATATTGGTGTAGTGACTAAAACATTAAAACGACCAAGTTCCAGAAAGGTTTAAAGCTGAACTATCTGGCTAAAAACATGGATATGCAGCTATGCATGCGTCCTCAAGTTCGCAGTACTCAAGTTCATCTTAATTAAGTCATGAATATATCTTGATCTGTCCTGTAGTAAAAAATAAATGAAACATACGGCCAAATCTACCTAAACATTACCAACGATGACAACTTCTTCTCCACTTCCATTCAAGAAATTATTTTTAATCAAGAATGATAGAGTGAGATGGTAACCTTTTCCACCAGTGTTCTGAAGACTCACATGGCTCTTACGCAGCTGCTAATCTTCAGTTCGAACTTCTGCTCTCAAATCTTTGTTTACTCTCAGTGAAATCCGACCAACGACCAGTTCTTGTCACTGAAAGACACGAATAGGAGTAACAGCACATCTTTTGATTTGTAAACACTGTCAAGCGGGAGATTGTTTTCCAATAACTATTGGAAAGTGAAAATGAAAAATGATCTTAGAGAAAATGGAAAATGAAAGTAATTGGAACACTTATTGATCAAAGCAGCAAAAAGAGGGGAATGTACCTTTAGATTGTCACCGAGTTTCAGATCAGCTGTGGCTTTATCATCTCGGTGAAAGCTTCAAATAAAGCCTGCAATAAAAAATAAATACAGATTTCAGAGAAATATCTTGCCAAGAACCTAATGTTTAATTTAAATCCAAATGGTTAATGTACAAATGCAAGGATTGTGCGTATAAGTAAAGGTAGATGATAACGGGTCATACGGACACCAATGGTAATATCCAACTTTGATTCCTACATAAGTTGATAGAGGGTCAAAATTATCGTGTGAATAACAATCTCCCAATCACAAAACTATACACTTTTATTACTTATTTATAAACAGGAATGGGCAAAGAACATATACCAAGTCCATCCATGCAAGGTGTGACTCATAGTAGTCATTTGAAAGGAATGCTTCAGCTTTTCTGTGCAGCAGCTTCTAAAACTGGAAAAATATAATGAAGTACTTCAAGACACATAGCTAGTATCTATGAAGAAAGTGCATGTTATTCTACCTCAGTGAAGCGACCAAGTATCATCAAGCTTTGTGATGTTGGCGAGATGATCAAATTGAGAAGCATCTTATAGGATGACAAAAAAACTGTTGCGGCATGCTTTTTATCTTCTGTGAGGCTACTAAGCCATAATTTGAACTCCTATAAGATTTTCGTAAATTCTGCTCTCGAATTTGGTTTGATTCCCGAAACCTTCATCCCTCCATTTACAAAAACTTCGAAAGCAGGAACCTGATTTTTGCAAGAAAAAAAATCAACTTAAACAAAAGCTTCATTCCTCTGTTCGTACAAAAAAAAGGAAACCAAAAAAGATTGTAGCTCTTGTAACCTACCCTGTCCGAGAGCCTACTGACCTTCCCTGTGACAGCTTTAACTGCATCAATTATCTTTGCTATCTCTCGTCACACTCTCTGTCGTTTGTTTCAAGGATTTCCATCTCGCTCTCTCGGTGACCTGCTCCATCAGCTCAACGCGGCTTGTTCCGCCGCCAGCAATCCATCGCACTCCGCCGCTTGCTCTGTCGCTCTCCACCTCTTGATCTGTCTCTCTCCACTGCTTGCTCATTCACTTTCGTGACATGCCGCACACTCAATTAAATCATGAGTTACAAAAGGACCTCAAAGTGGCAAGTAATCGAAGAATAAGAAGCAGCCTCAGTTTCAGATTCTGGGTCTGAATAAGAATGAAGTGTGTGTTTGGATGGAAGATGGCATATGGAGAAGCTCAGGCGTCACCGCCATCGATCTCCATCTCCTCGTTTCATTAGAATTAGGGTCAGGAACGCTTTCAAACTTGCAGAGCATTGGCCGGGATAGGGAAAAGGGCGTTTTTAGACCTCAACAATTCGCGTCGTGCCTTTTTAGACCCAAACAAATCATGAGTGCGAAATCATACCTGAATTGATATTTCGTTTCAATAATCAACCCAAACTTCACTCCGTTATATAAATTCCTGCCTTGACTAACTTGTCGTCAGTCCACCGTTAAACCATGCCTAATCCGTTAACGGTTTAATCAGAGACAAGGAGAAAACGACGTCGTTTGATTCATTAATCAAAACGACGCCGTTTTGAATTGGGGGAAAATCAAAATCGAAAACCCTAGCCCTTTTGTTCTTCTTCCCCGACACTCTCACGGCTCTCTCTGCAACTCGAAAATCACAGACGACAACTTGAAGATTCTGAGGGCTCTCGTCGAGGTAAGCTTCCATAGCTCGTGTTATGCAAGAATAACTTGCTTAGTTAGGTTATAGATGATGAAATCAACGATTTGAGTCAAAATTGATGAATGTTACAGTGGCGAAAATGGGTGATCGAGGAAGAGGAATTCCTAAGATATGTCGTTGTGGTGAAGCTGTAGTAATGAATACATCAAAAACTGTGAAAAATCCGGGTAGATTGTTCCATGCTTGCCCTTTTGGAAGAGATGGGGTAAGTATAAATATATATGTAGATTGTTTGATGATTTCTCTTTCAGATATGAGATTCAATAGGGTTGTTATGTAACAGGATTGGCATCATACTTTTAAATGGACCGATGTGAGTATGTATGAAGAGCTTCAAGACTTGATTGAAAAAGTGGATAACATGGAAGAAGATTCGATCACTTTGCAAAAGGGAGTGAACACTTGTGAAGCTGAGATCGAAACATTGACAATGGAAACTCGGGTTTGTGAAGCTGTTGTTGAGAAGGAGATCCGAGAGTGTAAAATGCAACTTCGAAGCTTGAAGAACATAGTAGTGTTGGCTTTGGTCATGATTGTCTTCTTCAAGTTCATGTATTGATGATGTAGTAAGGATCCTATCAAGCTTATGTATGGTCTGTTTAGTGAAATTGACTTGTCTAATGTTGTAATGTTGTTATGTTGTATGAAATGTTGTATGAACGATGATGATGATCTTATCTAGCTTTATATATGCTTTGGTCATTTTGAATCAGTAATAGAGTCATAAAACCATGCTTGAAATAAGAGTATAGTCATTACAAAGCAAAACAAAGATTCATAACAAAACAACAAAAGTCTTATCAAAGCAACATAACAACAAAAGAGATAAATCCGCAACCGCAACAGCCTTCATGATCCATGTTTCCATAAAAAATCGTCTTTATGGCTCTTGCTTCTAGCAAAACAAATAGAGAATCATCAAAATAAATAAAAAAAACAATCAAACAGAGGCAAAGAGAGAGAGTTATGTACCTTCGTCTTTCAATTTATTCTTGCGTTGGTTGACTTGGTCCTACACCAAAGTCATCACATGACATGAAGTCTTGATCATCTTCCCCCATCGTTGCTGTCTTCTTTTTTGGTCTATTCACTGGCACGCCTACATTTGGGCACTTGGTTACATTGTGTCCAGCAACGCCACATCGACCACAATGCATCACTCTCCTACTTCGATTGACCTTCTTCTTTGTTGGTGACTCATTTTTTCCTTTCTTTCTCTTTGGTTTTGGCTTTCTTCCTTTTCTGTTCTCGAGTTCTTCTACCAAGCCAGGAGGTGGAAGCACGGTGGAACCGGTTTGGTCCCAAAAACACATTCCATTCACCGGCCTAATTGAATCACTATAAATTTGCTGCTGTCTTGTGTTGAGGAACCAACTAGAAATGTAATCTTCATAATTCAGCTTCTTCTCGGTGATGACACGTAATGCATGGCGACAAGGAATACCACCTAGTTCCCATCTACGGCATGCACATGTCCGCAGCCTCATATTCACGCTGTAAGATATACTCGCCTCTCTCACCTCGCATCTACCATCACCACCCGGGATCATCTTACAAAACTTCAGCTTTCTCTGCTCAGCTTCTATGATCTTCATAATTTTAGAAGGGAACCTACTAGCATTGTCAGCTGCAATCCTCTTTCTCAGATCGATACGGATCATTGTTGTTCTTCTAATAGTCTCAAGCATCTCAACCATCGGCATGTATCTAGCAGGATCAATAGCATTGTTGAATGACTCCGAGATGTTGTTGTGTACATCCAAACAAGAAGACATTGGAGAGCAGAACGCGAGACTACAATTCTTGAGATTTTTCTCCATCATTGCTTCAAACACACGTATATCATACCTTTTAACCGCCTCAACACTAGCTTCATACTCACGAACTGTGGTGCTCTCAGCTACTCTCCAAAACAAATTCTTCATCTCGGCTTGGCGAGGAAAGATTTTTTTCAAATTGCCATATATGTGGCGAGCACACATCTTGTGTTCAACGTGTGGTAAAATCCTCTCGACCGCATTCAACAAGCCCTGAATAAAATCAAAGTCAAAATCAGAGTGAAAATATAAGACTAAGAAACTTTGATTCAACCAAACCAAGTAATACCTTTTGTCTATCAGATATTATGGTGAAATTTTGACCTCCTTGTAAGTTAAAATCCACTTGCAGCTTCTGTATGAACCATATCCAGTTATCCTCGTTCTCCACATCAACAACAGCCCAAGCAATTGGGTACATTCCATTATTTGCATCTCTTCCTACAGCTGCCAAGAGTTGACCTTTTAGTGTGCATTTGAGAAAGCATCCACCTAATCCAAAGATAGGCCGACACCACATTGTCCACAACGATCTGATGGTTGCAAAACACACATAGAATCTTTGAAACACTTCAGCTCCATCATCATCTAAAACCGTGTCTAGCTCCACAGTTGATCCTGGATTGGTGCTACAAAAGACAAATGAAAATGTTAGTTAAGTCACTAAGAACAGACCAACAAATTGTGCCTTTACTTACGCTAGAATCGCAAGTCGGTAGTCTTTTAGCCTACTAAATTGCTCCTCATGATCACGGCTGATGATGTCTAGTGCCTTTCGCTTGGCCTTTTACACTTGTCAATCGTGGTTATCAAGTTGAACCTTTGCTCAATCTGCTCTTGCATATACTTAGGTTTCAAATCAACATCATTCCTAATCTCGTCCATGAAGAGCTTCAAAATCACACCCGATTTCAGTAGCTTACTATACCCATCTTTTTGGCATTTGTGCCCATCTTCATATGTTTTCACCATCCACTTCCCATATCTCTCTTCATAAGAGCAATAGATTCTCCATGGGCACTTGTCTTTAGACCCACAAACAGCCCCACATTTATTTTTTCCCCATTTATTCCGCTTGATGTTCCACCCTCCCTTCAAAGCATACTCAACTAATGCATCTTTGAAATCTTCAATTGTATCAAAGACTTGCCTTAGCTCTAGGTGACCACTCCCTGGTTTGAACCTCAGCATATCCTCCTCTTCCTCACCATCAGAATTGGGAGGTGTGTTATGATAATCGAAATCTTCATCTTCATCCACAAAGCCAGCAACATTTCTTTCTACTCGGATCTCTTCTTCGCAAGGTTCCTGAATCTGCTCTTCCTCAGGATGATCGACTGTGCTCACTAGGAACAAATTAAGAACTCCTTTCCACTGACCCGCTTCACACATCTCTTTAAAACTAGCATCTCTAACATGGCTCAGTTTCTTTCTATCCTTGTGATCCTCAAAAGGAAGCGTGTACCACAACCTATGCATATACAATCCCTCTCCAAACTCATCTAATAAAAATGTGAACAACTCTTCCGGTTTGCATTCGATGGTTTTCACATCCCCACCAATATACCCAACATCACCGGTTCTTTTCTTCACCCAATATCCACCGAAACTAGCATTAAACGTGACAATCTCGAACATACTGTAAAAAACAAGAGGAAATTTCAACATTAAAACAAAATTAAACATTAAAGCATTATTTCGTGAGGAATAAATTACCTCATTTCCAGTCGCAAACACCCTTTACATTCACTAGCATTTTCGACGAAGAAAGTCTTCTTCAATGCTGAAAGTCGTCTGTGATTTTCGAGTTGCAGAGAGAGCCGTGAGAGTGTCGGGGAAGAAGAACAAAAGGGCTAGGGTTTTCGATTTTGATTTTCCCCCAATTCAAAACGGCGTCGTTTTGATTAATGAATCAAACGACGTCGTTTTCTCCTTGTCTCTGATTAAACCGTTAACGGATTAGGCATGGTTTAACGGTGGACTGACGACAAGTTAGTCAAGGCAGGAATTTATATAACGGAGTGAAGTTTGGGTTGATTATTGAAACGAAATATCAATTCAGGTATGATTTCGCACTCATGATTTGTTTGGGTCTAAAAAGGCACGACGCGAATTGTTGAGGTCTAAAAACGCCCTTTCCCAGCATTGGCCTTTCCTTTAATGTAAACCGAAGCCTAAAACTAACATGCAAACTTAAGCCCGGTTATGGAGATGAAATTTGTATCCCGGTTCGCAGATGAGGACACGCGTCACCTCTATAATAAAAGACTTTCCACGTGGACTCTCAGGAGAGTTACCAACATCTTTATATATATAGAGATATAAATATAATCTTTCTTCAATATATCTTTTTTCTAAACGAGTTCGGAAAGCATTTGATATAAATATTTTGACTCATATTAGTTAATGAAATGGATCACATATAAAGCAAAAAGCACGAGTCAAAAGGTTTGTAAAGAAGTCATAGATTTCCACAAAATAATTAATATATAACGCCACATATATGCACACACTGTTAATGTAAGAGCATGGACTCAAGCTGCTAAACCATACAACCACAAACTAGTCAACGTTTAACAGTACAACCAAAAATCAATTACTGTTCAACAAGACAACTACAACGTACTTTATTTGCTGATGAGTCACCATTATATTGGTCGTTGTTAAATACACAAATAACAAATCATTTTATGAACATTCTATCATTACTGAATAATAGTCTAAATCCTCCTCCATGCATTCTATCAGTGCAAAATAAGTTGTAATTTACCAAACATAATTTATTACTAAACGAAAGGAGATGTGATGATCTAGTAGTCAACTTGCATAAGCAGTTGTCATGCAAAAATAACATTAGCCAACTACGATCTTCTGAGTTCATGGAACATCATAACATACAATTAAAAACTTGTGTCCATACTTGCCGAAATAGGCAAATCCAAAACATTATTTATTCTAGAGAACCTCTATAAATGTTTTTTAATTATTTAATAAACATATAAAACGATAGCTTGTAACTCAAAATTTAATCTGGAAAACCTCAATAAATTGAATGAATTGTTGTGTGCATAATATATAATCTGTAAATTTTAGATAAAAATGCCATCTTTGTTTCCAAAACATTCTTTTTTTATAAGAGGTCGTTAAAATTTGATATAAATATTTTGACTCATATTGGTTAATGAAATGGATAACATAGAAATAAAAAATCACGACATAGAAGTTTTGTAAAGAGGCATCAATTTTCATAAAATAAGCCACATATAAATAAGATGCATGTATGCATTCATGGTTAATGTAAGAACATGGACTCAAACTCTTAAACCATACAATCACAAAATAGTCAATATCCAACAGTACAACCCAAAAAAAGTGTCTATTCAACAATACAACCACAAAGCACTTTGTTTGATGATGAGTCCGTGTTATATTGGTCTGTTTTCAATACACAAACAAGAAATAAATCATTTTACAAACATTGTATCATTACAAAATAAGAGTCTAAATCCCCCTTCCATTGCATTCTTTCATTGTAAAATAATTTGTAATTTACCAAAAATAGCACTGGTTCACTACGATCTCCTGAGTTCATGGAACATCATATCATAAAATTAAAAACTTGTGTCAATAATTGCAGAAATAGGCAAATCCAAAACATAATTTAATCTAGAGAACCTCTATAAAACGCTTTTAAATTATTTAATAAACATATAGAAAATTATATCTTGTAAATCAAAATATTGTGGATAAGTTTCTATATTGGCTTTGTATTAATTATATAATTCATGATACATAATGCCAATTTTTTTTTTGGAATCTCATATCACCAATCCTATAACTAAATATATAAAGACAACAACAGTAATTAACATTGGTCAACTACAATCTCCTAAGTGTTTTATTTTTGGTAAATGTCGAAATGAAACCATTCGGGTCCCTAAAATATATATAGGTAAAAGAAAATATATGGAAGGATAGTACATTGTTTTTAGATATTTAATGTTCATGAAAAAAGTGTTTTGACTAATTTACATATTTGACTGGTAAACTGGCAGTCACTTTAATATATATAGAAACTTTTTAGTAATTATTGTAAAGTTAGGTTCAACAAATTACCATGACAAACTGGTAACTCAATTGGTGAAAACTGTAATAGCATATCTATAATTTTAATTCAATAAGAATTTCTCAAACTCAAAATATATTGTTATTACTATATAATTTAAATATCAACTGATTTATGATTTAAAATTAATAAATAAATCTATGAGAGAATTATTTCATAGGATTTCAATGAATTAAAATATTAACATATATAAATTTTATCGCATTTTTTTTTGGTTTATATTTTTGAACTTTTGAGTGGTGCCAATAACATCAACACACATACACAGAATTTTAAAAATCATGAATATGTAATTCCAGATTTAACTTAAAATTACATACAATGAGACGATAAAATTTAAATACTCACTGAGAAGCCAGAAAACTGTGGGATAAATAATGAAAAATATCTTAGGGAATCAAAAGAGGTTCATGCTTTCTTAAATTAATAAACAAGGTTTTATGACATAGCTGTAATGGTTTGTTAAAGACTAACAATAGTACATCTTTGATGAGTAACAACAAGACGAAGACGATGAAACGACGGGTTAGTGATAGGGTCATTGATATTGTGGGCCAGGAGATGAGCTAGTGAAAGATACCAACCAAAACAAATGGAAAACTTCTATGACGAAAAAAAGATTTATGCGTCGAAATCTTTTTTGGTGTTTTCAAATAGAAAACGAATTTGCGAAGTGTTAAAATGTGGAGGTTTTTAAGTATCTACTAGCTGAAATTTTCTGTTGATATTGAAAATTTCATAGACCAGAAAACTAATCCTTTTTTTTTATCTTAGAGATTTAATTTAGTTGGTTTCATATATATGAAATCTTAAATTTTCTCTTCCTTATCTTTTTTTCTTTATTTGGTAATGAACCACCAACCTTTCCTATGTAATTTTGAACAGCGCAACCTTTTTTATCTGGTTTTTAGATTAATCATTGAGTATAATTATTTCTATATCTCAAAAGGAATATATCTAAAGTGATTAGGTGAAGACTTAAGAGTCGAGTCCTGCTCTTGTTAACTAGGGTTAAATTGAATTGAACCGATGCAAAAAAGTTTAAAAAAGTATTTTCAAAACTTACTCTTGCACGGTTGCACCAAAGCTTTCTTTATAATGTTTATACAAAAATAAATACGATATTATTTTTGGTCACTGGATGAATAAAGGGGTTATAGATTTTTTTTATCAAGTTTTTATAGTTGTATGTTTGTCAGATATATAAGAAATAGACTTTTAAAATATATGTTAGGGTACTCTTGTGTCTGATCCATATCTTTTTATCGAACGAAACCATAATAAGTTTTACAAACTAGATTATTATTATTTTTTTGAAATGGTTAGGTATCTACACAAGAGTATGGATCAAAGAATAAAGTTTATAAAGTGGCAGGGTAAAAAATTCAAAAAGGACCAATCCTAGCCATTACCATCACAACCTAGAACCAAACACAATCATGGGTTAGTTCTAGGCAGGCCTTGACCTCCAAAATTTTTAAAATAAATATATACATAAACTTCCAAGGCTATGAAAATATTTTATCAAGCTTCTTACTAAATGTCCATGGCCAAAATCTCAGAGCCATCCCAAAAAACAGTCCTCTTTATTATGCATCTTTAAAACCATGGGTGCCAAAGTTCTTGCACTGTCCCTTTTTTTATTTTATAAACGGTCGGTTTTTCTTAGGCCATGAATTTGTTTTTAACTCAGCCAAAACTAATTTTATTTAAGACAAAATGAAATGATGACAAAGTAGTAAAACTTTGAAATTTGAATGCATTATTGAGTGCATAATATATAATCTATAAATTATAAATATAAATGTCATATATTTTTCCAATAAACTCTTTTTATATAAGAGTTCAGAAAACATTTGATATAAATATTTTGACTCATATTGGTCAATTTCATGGATAACTTATAAAGAAAAATCAGGACTCAAAATTTTTGTAAAGAAGACATAGATTTCTACAAAATAAGCATGGTTAATGTAAATAAGATGCATGTATGCATACATGGTTAATGTAAGAGCATGGACTCAAATTGTTAAACCATACAACCACAAACTAATCAATGTTCAACAAAACAACCACAAAGTAGTTACTGTTCAACAATACAACAAAGAACTTTGTTTGCTGATGAGTCGTTGTTATCTATTGGATGTAGGCTCTGTTGGGAAAGAGATGAAACCAGAGATCACTTGTATTTTGCTTGACCTTATTCATTCATGATCTGGAAAATCATTGCAGGGAGACTGCTTGGCCAAGCAATTTCACCGGACTGGGAAGAAATGGTTACATCTCTGCGGTCAACTAACAAGAGCAGACCAGACATTATATTACTGAGACTCTACTTTCAGTGTGCTCTCTATATGATCTGGTCTGAAAGGAATTCAAGAAGGCATGGAAAAGCATGGGTCACGGTTGAAGTACTGACTCGTAGTATTGGAAAAATGGTTCTAGTAGTGAACTTGCATAAGATGGTGGCATGCAAGAACAACACTGGTCAACTACGATCTCCTGACATAAAATTAAAAACTTGTGTCAATACTTGCAGAAATTGACAAATCCAAAACATAATTTAATCTGGAGAACCTCTATAAAAGACTTTTTAATTATTTAATAAACATATACAAAACAATATCTTATAACTCAAAATATTATGGATAAGTTTCTATATTGGCTTTGTATTAATTATATAAATCATGATACATATTACCAATCTTTTTTGGAATCTCATATCATCAATTCTATAAATAAATATTTAAAGACAACAGTATATTTTTTTTTGTAACACAACAATAGTAATTAAAATACGAAAACATTAAATCAAGTTTGTTCACATAGTTTAGCTTTACCATCATGATATACCATGGATTTTACCCATTTTTAGCCATAAATATAGGTGTTTTAGGAACTATTTATTATGCTTTGGAGTCTTTTTAGTATATTTATAGGTTCAAGAGTATTTTGGAGGAAAGTGGTGATTTTACTGCATTTTGGAGATAAAATGAGAAGACCCGTCGATGACCATCGAATCAGTCCGGAGGTTGACAGTTAGATATAAACATCGATCGACGCACATCATGTGCCATCGATCGACAGCGAAGCGCGCAAGATCCAACTAGGTTTCCAGCCGACTTAAATCCCAAGTCACAACACATTTACAGAATTACCCCTGCCCGCTTTTAACCTAATATTTATGTGCTTTGCCATTGTTCTAGGCAACACACGCTTTCTTATTTTCTAATTTTCACAACAAACAATACATGGGTTTTTAGTAGATTTGGAGAAAAGATCCAAGACTCCTTCAGAGATTTGTATTGGAACTCCAGTATTTCTAACTCTATTCTATTTATGCATTTTATTCAGTTTATGCTAATGAATTGTGTTGCTATGTCTGAGTAATTCACCTGTCAGATTTAGGGTTCAAATAGGTTAAGAGAGATTAGCCAAAAATATAGAATTTCTAAGGTGATAAATATCCTTCAAAGATTTGTGGTTAATGCATGTGTTCTAGAGTAGCTAACTAGAACCTTGAATTTAGGATTCTGGACAACTACGACTGTAGGTTCTCACCAGAACTAATTCCTTTGAACTAGTATTTCTAGAAACAAGCGGAAGCAGATTTCGGCAATACTAGTGAACATATCAATCAACTCGCTAACGCCTGTCTAAGAGAACATCGATCGACGTTCTTACCATAACATCGATCGACGTTCGATCAGTATCAATGAGCGATTGCTGAGATATTGGACTTAGTCAATACATAAGAATCACATGCGAAAGCTGAATATCTTAACACTAGAAGTCGACTTCTAGGATTGACAACCTAGGTATTCTATACCTCTATAATCCCAATTAACTGAATAGAAACCCTAGATCTAATGCTTTCTAATAACTTTTTACAAAACCTCAAACCAATCAACTGAACAACTACCTTGTTCGCCTTGCAATTTACTGTTTTCATTATATACCTAGCTTCATCACAAATTGTTTAGATCAATTGTGTGCCCTAACTCCTTGTGGATTCGATCCCTAAGTACTACAATTGAACCTCTTATTTGAGAGAGAAAATAACTCCTTAGAGTAATTTTAGTGACATCACATCATCAAAATGTTCACGTCTCGAAAGATCAGAAGATGAACCACCACATCTTTTCCCAACCAGTGTGAATCCTTACTGCATAAGCTAACAGACAAACGTACAAATGCTTGGTGCCTCCGTTTCAACTCCTCCATCCTCAAGCCTTCCGCAAGAATATTCCACCACCTTTTTTCTAACTTATTTTCAATTATGATTTCTTCAGTTTTTTTTTTCCTTCTGGTTCCCATCTCTAGCTCCTTAGCGAGATCATAATACTCTTCCATGGGACCCTAGATCATGAGTGTTTAATTTCTGGTAGGTACTTTAGTTTTGCTTCGAAATGAAACTATCCGGGTTCCCGATATATATATATATATATATTGGTAAAAAGAGATATATTAAAAAATGGTACATTGTATTTAGACATTTAATGTTCTTGAAAAGAGTGTTTTGACTAATTTACATAGTTAACTAATAAATTGGCAGTCACTTTAATATTTTTAAAAACTCTTTAGTCATTATTGTAAAGTTAGAGTCAACAAATTACCATGAAAAATGGGTAACTCAATTGGTGAAAATTGTAAGAGAATATCTAACATTTTAACATACTATTAATTTCTCGAACTTAAAATATGTTATTATTTATATATAATTTAAATATCAATTGATTTATGAATTAAATAATAAATAGATCTATGAGAAACTTATTTCTTAGAATTTAAATGAATTAAAAATAATACCATTTATATATCTCATCGCATTTTTAATTTTGTTTATATTTTTGAAATTTTGAGTGGTTCCAATCACATCAACACATACACAGAAAACTGTACAAGTCTTGAATATGTAATTCAAGATTAAACTAAAAACACACACAGTGAGACAATAAGTTTTAAATACTCGCTGAGAAGCAAGAAAACTATGGGATAAATAAAGAAAAAAAATTTGAAGGAATAGAAAGAGGTTCCTTCTTTCTTAAATTAAAGAACAATAGTTTATGACAGAATTGTAATGGTGTGTTGAAGACGGAGAAGAGATTAGGAAGAGATAACAATAGTACATCTTTTATGAGTAACAAAAAGATGAAGATGATAAGTATATGGGTTAGTGATAGGGTCATTAATATTGTGAATCAGGAGATGAGCTAGTGAGAAATACCAACAAAAACAAATGGAAAACAATTTCTATGACGAAAAACATTAATGTGTTTAAGTATTTTGGTGTTTTTAGACCTGAGAAGAGTTGGTGAAGCGTAAAAATGCGGAGGTTTTAAGTATCTAGTAGCTGGAATGTTCCCACTGATATTCTCATAGACCAAAAAAATAATCATTTTTTATATTAGAGATTTAATTTAGGTTGTTTCTGATATATATCCTCGTAAATTTCCTCTTCCTTATCATTTTTTCTTTATTTGGTAATCAACCATCAGATCTTTTCTAGAAAGTTTTGAACAGTGCAACCTTTTTAATCTCCTTTCTAGGTTAATCATCGAATCTAATTATTTCTCTATACCAAAATGAATATATTTAAAGTAATTAGGTGAAGACTGAAGAGTCCTGCTCGTTTACTTGAGTTAAAAAGAATTGAATTGATGCAAATCAACACGTACTCTTGCACAGTTGCACCGAAGCTAACTTTCTTTCTAATGTTTATAAAAATATAAATAGGGTATTATAGTTTAATCACTGGATGAGTAAAGGAGGTAAAGATTTTTTATCAAGTTTGTATAGTTTTATGTCTGTCATATTTAAAAGAATTAAACTTTTAAAATCCTTGTTAGGGTACTCTTGTGTCTGGTCCATATCCTTTTATGGAACGTACCCACAATAAATTTCTCTAAATTAGTTTTTTTTTTGTAAAAGTTGGGTATCTACCATTACAAAAAACGTAAAGTTTATAAAATGGCAAGGTGAAAAGTTCAAAAAAGTGTCAACGTTAGCCATTACCATTAAAACCTAGAACCAAACACAAACATGGTTTGGTTCTAGACACATCCCAATAAAATATTAGCTTTGACCTCCAAAATTTTAAATATATACATAGACATAAGCTCCCAAGCTATTAAAAATATTTTATCAAACTTCTTGCACTGTCCTTTTTTTAATTTTGTTATAGACGTTCGGTTTTGCTTAGGCCATGAATTATTTTTAATCAAGAAAAATATATATTTTAATTTAGACAAAATGAGATGATGACAAAGTAGTTAAAGTTTATAAATTGAATGAATTGTTGTGTGCATAATAAATAATCTGTAAATTTTAGATAAAAATGCCATCTTTTTTTCCAATACATTCCTTTTTTATAACAGGTCGTAAAAATTTGATATAAATATTTTGAATCATATTGGTTAATGAATTGGATAACATAGAAATAAAATCTCACAACTTAGGAGTTTTATAAAGAGGTCATAGAATTTTTAAAAATACTCAATATGTAATGCCACATATAAATAAGATGCATTTTGCATACATGGCTAATGTACGAGCATAACTCAGACTTTTAAACTATACAACCACACAGCACTTCGTTTGCTGATCAGTCGTTGTTATACTTGTCATTGTTAAATACACAAACAGCAAATAAATCATTTTACGAATATTATATCATTATAAAATAATAGTCTAATTCTCCCTTCCATTGCATTCTCTCATTGTTATAATTTACCAAAATAATACATTACTAAATGAAAGGATATGTAATGCTCTATTAGTGAACTAGTATAAGCATTTGGCATGCAAGAAAAACATTGGTCAACTACGATCTCCTGAGTTCATAGAACATCATAATATAAAATTAAAAACTTGTGTTCTAACTTGCAGAAAAAGGCAAATCCAAAATATAATTTAATCTAGAGAACCTTATAAAAAACTTCAATATTTAATAAATATATAAAAATGATATCTTGTAACACAAAATATTATGGATAAGTTTCAATATTGGCTTAATAGTTTACTTTAATTATATAATTCATGATACAACCAATGTTTTTGGAATCTCATATCACCTATCCCATAACTAAATATATAAATACAACAACATTAATTAAAATATGAAAACATTAAATCAAGTTTATTCACATGGTTCAGTTTTGCCATCATCACAATGTCCACGTCTCGCAGGATCAGAAGATGAACCACCACTGTCTTTTCCCAACCAGTGTGACTCCTTACCGAATAAGCTAGAAGAAAAATGTACAAACGCTTGGTGCCTCTGCTTTAACTCCTCGATATTCAAGCCTTCCACATGAATATTTCACCACTTTTTGCCTAACTTATTTTCAATTACAAATTCCTTCAATTTGTTTTCCTTTTCTTTCTCCATCTCTAGCTCCTTAGCAAGATCATAATTCTTTTCCATGAGGTTCTAGATCCTGAGTCTGAGTGTTTTATTTTTGGTAGGTGAAATGAAACTATCAGGGTCCCCAATACATATATATATATATATATATATATATATATAGGTAAAAAGAGATATATGGAAGGGTGGTACATTGTTTTTAGACATTTAATGTTCATGAAAAGAGTATTTTGACTAATTTACATATTTGACTGGTAAACTGGCCGTCACTTTAATATATATAAAAACTCTTTAGTCATTATTGTAAAGTTATAGTAAAAAAATTACTATGAAAAATTGGTAATTCAATTGGTGAAAATTGTAAGAACATATTTACAATTTTAATACAATGAGAATTTGTCAAACTCAAAATATATATTGTTATTTCTCTATAACTTAAATATCAACTGATTTATGATTTAAAATTAATAAATAAATCTGTGAGAAAATTATTACGTAGGATTTTAATGAATTAAAGATTACCATTTCTAAATTTCATCGCATTTTCTTATATTTTCGTTTATATTTTTGAACTTTAGAGTGGTGCCAATGAAATAAACACATATACACAGAATTTCAAAAATCATGAATATGTAATTCCAGATTAAACATAAAATCATATACAGTAAGACAATAAAATTTAAATACTCAGTAAGAAGCAAGAAAATTATGGGATAAATAAAGAAAAAAATCTGAGGGAATCAAAAGAGGTTCATGCATTCTTAAATTAAGGAACAAGGTTTTATGACAGAGTAGTACTTGTTTGTTGAAGACAGAGAAGTGAATAGGAAGAGATGAATATAGTACATCTTTTATGAGTAAGAACAGTATGAAGACGATGAATCGACAGTTAGTGATAGGGTCATTGATATTGTGTTCCAGGAGATGATCTAGTGAGAGATACCAACCAAAACAAATAGAAAACGTCTATGACGAAAAAATATTTATGCGTTTAAATCTTTTTGATGTTCAAAGATAAGAAGAGTTTGTGAAGTGTTATAATGGGGAGATCTTTAAGTATCTACTGGCTGAATTTTTTTCGTTGATATTAAAAATCTCATAGACCAGAAATCTAATTCTTTTTATATCTTAGGGATTTATTTTAGTTGGTTTCGTATACCAGAAAACTGATCAGTCACTGTTAGATTGGTCGTTGTTCAATACAGAAACAACAAATAAATCATTTTACGAACATTCTATCATTACAGAATAATAGTCTAAATCTCCTTTCCTTTGAATATTATATCATTATAAAATATTCTATCATTACGAATACTATATCATTATAGAATAATAGTCTAATTCCCCCTTCCATTGTATTCTCTCATTGTTATAATTTAGTCATTATAAATCATTATAGAATAATAGTCTAATTCCCCCTTTAGAATTCTAAAAAATACTCAATATGTAACGTCACATATAAATAAGATGCATTCTGCATACATGGCAAATGTACGAGCATGACTCAGACTTTTAAACTATACAACCACAGAGCACTTCGTTTGCTGATCAGTCACTGTTATACTTGTCATTGTTAAATACACAAACAGCAAATAAATAATTTAACAAATATTATATCATTATAGAATAATAGTCTAATTCCCCCTTCCATTGCATTCTCTCATTGTTGTAATTTACCAAAATAATACATTACTAAATGAAATGATATGTAATGCTCTATTAGTGAATTTGTATAAGCATTTGGCATGCAAGAAAAACATTGGTTAACTATGATCTCCTGAGTTCATAGAACATCATAGCATAAAATTAAAAACTTGTATCCGTACTTGCAGAAAAAGGCAAATCCAAAATATAATTTAATCTAGAGAACCTTATAAAAAACTTAAATATTTAATAAATATATAAAAATGATATCTCGTAACACAAAATATTATGGATAAGTTTCAACATTGACTTAATAGTTTACTTTAATTATATAATTCATGATACAAATTACCAATCTTTTTTTGGAATCTCATATCACCAATCCCATAACTAAATATATAAAGACAACAACATTAATTAAAATATAAAAACATTAAATCAATTTATTGTTCAGTTTTGCCATCATCACAATGTCTACGTCTCGCAGGATCAGAAGATGAAACACCACAGTCTTTTCCCAACCAGTGTGAATCTTTACCGAATAAGCTAGAAGACAAATGTACAAACGCTTGGTGCCTCTGCTTTAACTCCTCGATACTCAAGCCTTTCACAGGGATATTCCACCACTTTTTGTCTAACTTATTTTCAATTACAAATTCTTTCAGTTTGTTTTCCTTCTCTATCTCCATATCTAGCTCCTTAGCGAGATCATAATTCTTTTCTATGAGGTTCTAGATCCTGAGTGTTTTATTTTTGGTAGGTGAAATGAAACCATCAGGGCCCCACTACATATATATATATATATATATATATATATATATATATATATATATATATATATAGGTAAAAAATGATATATGGAAGGATGGTATATTGTTTTTAGACATTTAATGTTTATGAAAAGAGTATTTTGACTAATTTACATATTTGACTGGTAAACTGGCAATCACTTTAATATATATAGAAATTTTTTAGTCATTATTGTAAAGTTATAGTCAATAAATTACTATGGAAAATTTTTAATTCAATTGGTGAAATTTGAAAGAGCATATTTACAATTTTAATGCAATGAGAATTTGTCAAACTCAAAATATATATTGTTATTTCTATATAATTTAAATATCAACTGATTTATGATTTAAAATTAATAAATAAATCTGTGAGAAAATTATTACGTAGGATTTTAATGAATTAAAGATTACCATTTATAAATTTCATCGCATTTTTTTATTTTTGTTTATATTTTTGAAGTTTTGAGTGGTGCCAATCAAATCAACACACATACATAGAATTTTAAAAATCATGAATATTTAATTCCAGATTAAACATAAAATCACATACAGTGAGACGATAAAATTTAAATACTCCGTAAGAAGCAAGAAAATTGTGGGATAAATAAAGAAAAAAATCTGAGGAAATCAAAAAAGGTTCATGCATTCTTAAATTAAGGAACAAGGTTTTATGACAGAGTAGTACTGTTTTGTTTAAGACTGAGAAGTGAATAGGAAGAGATGAATATAGTACTTCTTTGATGAGTAAGAACAGTATGAAGAAGATGAATCGACGGGTTAGTGATAGGGTCATTGATATTGTGGTCCAGGAGATGAGCTAGTGAGAGATACCAACCAAAACAAATAGAAAACGTCTATGACGAAAAAAATATTTATGCGTTTAAATCTTTTTGGTGTTTCAAAGATGAAAAGAGTTTGCGAAGTGTTATAATGTAGAGGTTTTTAAGTATCTACTGGCTGAAATTTTTTCGTTGATATTAAAAATCTCATAGACCTGAAAACTAATCCTTTTTTTTATCTTAGGAATTTATTTTAGTTGGTTTTGTATATATGGAATCTTTAATTTCATCTTTCTTATCTTTTTTTATTTATTTGGTAACTAGCCACCAACCTTTCCTACATAGTTTTGAACATCACAATCTTTTTAATTTGCTTTTTAGGTTAATTATAGCGTATAATTATTTCTATATTCCAAAAGGAATATATCTAGATGCAAAAGAGCTTAAAATAATATTTTCACATATATAATGCCACATATAAATAAGATGCATGTATGCATAAATGATTAATGTACAAGCATAACTCAAACTTTAAAACCATACAACGAAAATGCACTTCTTTTGCTGATCCGTCACTGCTAGATTGGTCGTTGTTCAATACAGAAACAACAAATAAATCATTTTACGAACATTCTACCATTATAGAATAATAGTCTAAATCTCCTTTCCTTTGAATATTATATCATTATAGAATATTATATCATTACGAATATTATATCATTATAGAAAAATAGTCTAATTTTCCCTTCCATTTCATTCTCTCATTGTTGTAATTTAGTCATTGTAGAATAATAGTCTAATTCCCCTTTTAGAATTCTAAAAAATACCCAATATGTAATACCACATATTAATAAGATGCATTATGCATACATGGCGAATGTACGAGCAAGACTCAGACTTTTAAACCATACAAGCAAAAGACACTTCTTTTGCTGATCAGTCACTGTTAGATTGGTCGTTGTTCAATACAGAAACAACAAATAAATCATTTTACGAACATTCAATCATTACATAATAATAATCTAAATCTCGTTTCCTTTGAATATTATATCATTATAGAATATTCTATCATTACAAATATTATATCATTATAGAATAATAGTCTAATTTCCCCTTACATTGCATTCTTTCATTGTTGTAATTTAGTCATTATAAATCATTATAGAATAATAGTCTAATTCACCCTTTAGAATTCTAAAAAATACCCACTATGTAATGCCACATATAAATAAGATGCATTATGCATACATGGCTAATGTTTGAGCATGACTCAGACTTTTAAACTATATAAGCACAGAGCACTTCGTTTGCTGATCAGTCACTGTTATACTTGAAATTTGTTAAATACACAAACAGCAAATAAATCATTTTACGAATATTATATCATTATAGAATAATAGTCTAATTCCCCCTTCCATTGCATTCTCTCATTGTTGTAATTTACAAAAATAATACATTACTAAATGAAAGGATATGTAATGCTCTATTAGTGAATCTGTATAAGCATTTGGCATGCAAAAAAAACATTGGTCAACTACGATCTTCTGAGTTCATAGAACATCATAACATAAAATTAAAAACTTGTGTCCGTACTTGCAGAAAAAGGCAAATCCAAAATATAATTTAATCTAGAGAACCTTATATAAAACTTAAATATTTAATAAATATATAAAAATGATATCTTGTAACACAAAATATTATGGATATGTTTCAACGTTGGCTTAATAGTTTACTTTAATTATATAATTCATGATACAAATTACCAATCTTTTTTTTTTGGAATCTCATATCACCAATCCCATAACTAAATATATAAAGACAACAACATTAATTAAAATATGAAAACATTAAATCAAGTTTATTCACATGGTTTAGGTTTGCCATCATCACAATGTCCACGTCCCGCAGGATCAGAAGATGAACCACCATCGTTTTTTCCCAACCAGTGTGAATCCTTACCGAATATGCAAGAAGAAAAATGTACAAACGCTTGGTGCCTCTGCTTTAACTCCTCGATACTCAAGCCTTTCACAGGAATATTCCACCACTTTTTGTCTAACTTATTTTCAATTACAAATTCCTTCAGTTTCTTTTCCTTCTCTTTCTCCATCTGTAGCGCCTTAGCGAGATCATAATTCTTTTCCATGAGGTTCTAGATCCTGAGTGTTTTATTTTTGGTAGGTGAAATGAAACCATCAGGGTCCCCAATACATATATATATAGAGGTAAAAAGAGATATATGGAAGGAAGGTACATTGTTTTTAGACATTTAATGTTCATGAAAAGAGTATTTTGACTAATTTACATATTTGACTGGTAAACTGGCAGTCACTTTAATATATATATAAACTCTTTAGTCATTATTGTAAAGTTATAGTCAATAAATTACTATGGAAAATTGGTAATTCTATTGGTGAAAATTGTAAGAGCATATTTACAATTTTAATACAATGAGAATTTATCAAACTCAAAATATATATTGTTAATTCTATATAACTTAAATATCAACTGATATATGATTTAAAATTAAAAAATAAATCTGTGAGAGAATTATTTCGTAGGATTTTAATGAATTAAAGATTATCATTTCTAAATTTCATCGTATTTTTTTTATTTTCGTTTATATTTTTGAACTTTTGAGTGGTGCCAATCAAATCAACACACATACACATAATTTTAAAAATCATGAATATGTAATTCCAGATTAACCATAAAATCACATACAGTGAGACGATAAAATTTAAATACTCAGTAAGAAGCAGAAAAAATTGTGGGATAAATAAAGAAAAAAATGTGAGGGAATCAAAAGAGGTTCATGCATTCTTAAATTAAGGAACAAAGTTTTATGACAGAGTAGTACTGGTTTGTTGAAGACTGAGAAGTGAATATGAAGAGATGAATATAGTACATTTTTGATGAGTAAGAACAGTATGAAGACGATGAATCGACGGATTAGTGATAGGGTCATTCATATTGTGGTCCAGGAGATGAGCTAGTGAGAGATACCAACCAAAAGAAATAGAAAACGTCTGTGACGAAAAAATATTTATGCGTTTAAAAATTTTTGGTGTTAAAGAGATGAGAAGAGTTTGCGAATTGTTATAATGTGGAGGTTTTTAAGTATCTACTGGCTGAAATTGTTTCGTTGATATTAAAAATCTCATAGACCCGAAAACTAATCTTTTTTTATCTAAGGGATTTATTTTAGTTCGGTTCGTATATATGGAATATTTAATTTCATCTTTCTTATATTTTTTTTTATTTGGTAACTAGACACCAACCTTTCCTAGAAAGTTTTAAACATCACAACCTTTTTAATCTGCTTTTTAGGTTAATTATAGCGTATACGTATTTCTATATCCCAAAAGGAATATATCTAGATGCAAAAGAGCTTAAAATAATATTTTCACATATATAATGCCACATATAAATAAGATGCATGTATGCATAAATGATTAATGTACGAGCATAACTCAAACTTTTAAACCATACAACGAAAATGCACTTCTTTTGCTGATCTGTCACTGTTAGATTGGTCGTTGTTCAATACAGAAACAACAAATAAATCATTTAACGAACATTCTACCATTACAGAATAATAATCTAAATCTCATTTCCTTTGAATATTATATCATTATAGAATATTCTATCATTACGAATATTATATCATTATAAAATAATAGTCTAATTCCCCCTTACATTGCATTCTCTCAATGTTGTAATTTAGTCATTATAAATATTTATATAATAATAGTCTAATTCTCCCTTTAGAATTCTAAAAAATACCCGCTGTGTAATGCCACATATAAATAAGATGTATTATGCATACATGGCTAATGTACGAGCATGACTCAGACTTTTAAACTATACAAGCATAGAACACTTCGTTTGCTGATCAGTCACTGTTATACTTGTCATTGTTAAATACACAAACAGCAAATAAATTATTTTACGAATATTATATCATTATAGAATAATAGTCTAATTCCCCCTTCCATTGCATTCTCTCATTGTTGTAATTTACCAAAATAATACATTACTAAATGAAAGGATATGTAATGCTCTATTAGTGAATCTGTATAAGCATTTGGCATGCAAGAAAAACATTGGTCAACTACGATCTTCTAAGTTCATAGAACATCATAACATAAAATTAAAAACTTGTGTCCGTACTTGCAGAAAAAGGCAAATCCAAAATATAATTTAATCTAGAGAACCTTATAAAAAACTTAAATATTTAATAAATATATAAAAATGATATCTTGTAACACAAAATATTATGGATAAGTTTCAACGTTGGCTTAATAGTTTACTTTAATTATATAATTCATGATAAAAATTACCAATCTTTTTTTGGAATCTCATATCACCAATCCCATAACTAAATATATAAATACAACAACATTAATTAAAATATGAAAACATTAAATCAAGTTTATTCACATGGTTTAGGTTTGCCATCATCACAATGTCCACGTCCCGCATGATCAGAAGATGAACCACCACTGTCTTTTCTCAACCAGTGTGAATCCTTACCGAATAAACAAGAAGACAAATGTACAAAAGCTTGGTGCCTCTGCTTTAACTCCTCGATACTCAAGCTTTCCACAGGAATATTCCACCACTTTTTATCTAACTTATTTTCAATTACAATTTCCTTCAGTTTCTTTTCCTTCTCTTTCTCCATCTCTAACTCCTTAGCGAGATCATAATTCTTTTCCATGAGGTTCTAGATCCTGAGTGTTTTATTTTTGGTAGGTGAAATGAAACCATCAGGGTCCCCAATACATATATATATATATATATATATATATATATATATATATATATATATATATGTAAAAGGAGATATATGGAAGGATGGTACATTGTTTTTAGACATTTAATGTTCATGAAAAGAATATTTTGACTAATTTACATATTTGACTAGTAAACTGGCAGTCACTTTAATATATATAGAAACTCTTTAGTCATTATTGTAAAGTTATAGTCAATAAATTACTATGGAAAATTGGTGATTCAATTGGAGAAAATTGTAAGAGCATATTTACAATTTTAATACAATGAGAATTTGTCAAACTCAAAATATATATTGTTATTTCTATATAACTTAAATATCAACTGATTTATGATTTAAAATTAAAAAATAAATCTGTGAGAGAATTATTTCGTAGGATTTTAATGAATTAAAGATTATCATTTATAAATTTTATCGCATTTTTTTATTTTCGTGTATATTTTTGAACTTTTGAGTGGTGCCAATCAAATTAACACACATACACAGAATTTTAAAAATCATGAATATGTAATTCCAGATTAAACATAAAATCACATACAGTGAGACGATAAAATTTAAATACTCAGTAAAAAGCAAGAAAATTGTGGGATAAATAAAGAAAAAATGTGAGGGAATCAAAAGAGGTTCATGCATTCTTAAATTAAGGAACAAAGTTTTATGACAGAGTAGTACTGGTTTGTTGAAGACTGAGAAGTGAATAGGAAGAGATGAATGTAGTACATCTTTGATGAGTAAGAACAGTATGAAGACGATGAATCGACGGATTAGTGATAGGGTCATTGATATTGTGGTCCATGAGATGAGCTAGTTAGAGATACCAACCAAAACAAATAGAAAACGTCTATGACGAAAAAATATTTATGCGTTTAAATCTTTTTGGTGTTAAAAAGATGAGAAGAGTTTGCGAAGTGTTATAATGTGGAGGTTTTTAAGTATCTACTGGCTGAAATTTTTTCGTTGATATTAAAAATCTCATAGACCCGAAAACTAATCCTTTTTTATCTAAGGGATTTATTTTAGTTCGTTTCGTTTATATGGAATCTTTAATTTCATCTTTCTTATGTTTTTTTTATTTATTTGGTAACTAGCCACCAACATTTCCTAGAAAGCTTTGAACATCACAACCTTTTTAATCTGCTTTTTAGGTTAATTATAGCGTATACTTATTTCTATATCCAAAAAGGAATATATCTAGATGCAAAAGAGCTTAAAATAATATTTTCACATATATAATGCCACATATAAATAAGATGCATGTATGCATAAATGATTAATGTACGAGCATAACTCAAACTTTTAAACCATATAACGAAAATGCACTTCTTTTGCTGATCTGTCACTGTTAAATTGGTCGTTGTTTAATACAGAAACAACAAATAAATCATTTTACGATCATTCTACCATTACAGAATACTAATATAAATCTCATTTCATTTGAATATTATATCATTATAGAATACTCTATCATTACGAATATTATATCATTATAGAATAATAGTCTAATTCACCCTTACATTGCATTCTCTCATTGTTGTAATTTAGTCATTATAAATCATTATAGAATAATAGTCTAATTCTCCCTTTAGAATTCTAAAAAATACCCACTATGTAATACCACATATAAACAAGATGCATTATGCATACATGGCTAATGTACGGGCATGACTCAGACTTTTAAACTATACAAGCACAGAGCACTTCGTCTGCTGATCAGTCATTGTTATACTTGTCATTGTTAAATACACAAACAGCAAATAAATCATTTTACGAATATTATATCATTATAGAATAATAGTCTAATTCCCCCTTCCATTGCATTCTCTCATTGTTGTAATTTACCAAAATAATACATTACTAAATGAAAGGATAATGCTCTATTAGTGAATCTTTATAAGCATTAGGCATGCAAGAAAAACATTGGTCAACTACGATCTTCTGAGTTCATTGAACATCATAACATAAAATAAAAAACTTGTGTCCGTACTTACAGAAAAAGGCAAATCCAAAATATAATTTAATCTAGAGAACCTTATAAAAAACTTAAATATTTAATAAATATATAAAAATGATATCTTGTAACACAAAATATTATGGATAAGTTTCAACGTTGGCTTAATAGTTTACTTTAATTATATAATTCATGATACAAATTACCAATCTTTTTTTTGGAATCTCATATCACCAATCCCATAACTAAATATATAAAGACAACAACATTAATTAAAATATGAAAACATTAAATCAAGTTTATTCACATGGTTTAGGTTTGCCATTATCACAATGTCCACGTCCCGCAGGATCAGAAGATGAACCACCACCGTCTTTTCCCAACCAATGTGAATCCTTACCGAATAAGCAAGAAGACAAATATACAAACGCTTGGTGCCTCTGCTTTAACTCCTCGATACTCAAGCCTTCCACAGGAATATTCCACCACATTTTGTCTAACTTATTTTCAATTACAAATTCCTTCAGTTTCTTTTCCTTCTCTTTCTCCATCTCTAGCTCCTTAGCGAGATCATAATTCTTTTCCATGAGGTTTTAGATCTCGAGTGTTTTAGTTTTGGTAGGTGAAATGAAACTATCAAGGTCCCCAATACATATATATATATATAGGTAAAAAGAGATATATGGAAGGATGGTACATTGGTTTTAAACATTTAATGTTCATGAAAAGAGTATTTTGACTAATTTACATATTTGACTGGTAAACTGGCAGTCACTTTAATATATATAGAAACTCTTTAGTCATTATTGTAAAGTTATAGTCAATAAATTACTATGGAAAATTGGTAAGTCAATTGGTGAAAATTGTACGAGCATTTTTACAATTTTAATACAATGAGAATTTGTCAAACTCAAAATATATATTGTTATTTCTATTTTTTTTTTGACATCAATAAAGAAAACAGACTCATATAGACTCTGTTAACCAAGAGGGTAGCTCTGCATCCATGTGAACGACGAACGACGGTTGAATTCTTGCACTACGTGCTAGTTTGTCCGCCTGTGTGTTCTGCGTTCGTGGTACATAGATGATCTCCGAGCTCTGAAATCCAGTACTAAGGGTATTTATATCTGTCAAGTAGTTTGCAAACGCTGGCCATTCTTCTGGTTCCGAAACCATCTTCACCAATTGAGAACAATCTGTTGCAAATGTGACCCGAAACTGCCGCAAATTCCGCATACATTCCATTGCCCAGATTAGTGATTCAAACTCTGCATGGAGAGGTGAAAGACTAGCTCTGGTGTTTCTTGCACCCATCAAACCATCAAATCCTGGTAAGGTGCTATACCATCCTTGTCCCGAGAAGATATCGTTTGCCTTCCATGAGCCATCGGAGAAGCACCATCTGCCCGGTCTCACCGGTATGGGAGCCATATCTCTCTGGTGTGCGTCATGTGACTCAGGAATAACCTGTGCATCAGCCCACAGAACAGATTCTGTCTCGGCCTTCCCAAGAGTATCACGAGGATCAATATCCAGATCACTAAATACCTTACTATTCCTTGCTTTCCATATGTACCAAAGTATCCACGTAAAATGATGATCATCCATCTTTGGAGTAACGCGCCAAAATAGATGATCTATGTTTGCGTAGAGTGATTCCGTTGGAAAGATGGCAGGATTAGATGGAATCTTAGAGAGCGCCTATGTCTGAATTGCCGGTGGACATTCAAAAAAGACATGGTTTATAGATTCCTCTGGAGCCCCACATCGAGCGCAACAGATATCTCCTTGCATCCCTCTTGCCTGCAAATTTTTCCTAACCGATAGACATCCAGATAATATTTGCCACAGAAAATGTCGTATTTTCGGTGGGCATCGAATTTTCCAGCAGAAGGACTTGAGTGAGTCTACCGTGGGTCCGTAGGTCTCGATTTTCACGTCTTCAGGGTCCACCAAGGTGTGAATAACATGTAAATTCCATGAGCGTGAGTCTGGATCTATGAGCAAGTCAACTGTAAGGTCCAGATAAAGAGAAGATTGGTTTTGTTTTGCTGGTCTCGGGCGAGTGGTTGGGAGCCATGGATCATTCCATACGGATATGGTTGATCCTGATCCCACCCTTTTGATTAGTCCTTTGCTTACCAGAGATCTAGCGGAAATAATACTCCTCCACCCATAGGATAGGGAGTAGGAACGAATCGGATCCAGGGGTGATGCATTCCTGTAGTACCGACCCTTAAACACGCGGGCAAACAACGTATTCGGCTTTTCAATGAGTCGCCATAACTGTTTACCCAGCATTGCTGTATTAAAATCCGTTATGTCCTTAAAACCCAGACCACCCTGTTCCTTAGGCGCACAAACTTTATCCCAGGATTTCCAGTGCATACCTCTTGTGCTTCCCCCAGGGCTCCACCAAAATCTAGCCACAACACTGGTAATTTTCTTCGTGTTTGCTTTGGGCAAGCGGTAACACGACATCACATGATTTGGCATCGCAGTGACTACCGATTTAATGACTACCTCCTTTCCCCCCTTAGTAAAATACCGAAAAGTCCATCCATTAACCCGAGAGCTTACTCTATCCTGTACAAATCCGAAAATTTGGATCTTTGATCCTCCCATATTTTCTGGGAGACCCAAGTAAGTACCCATACCACCAACATTCTGTATTCCTAAGATATCTCGCATCATCTGTCGTCTTGAATCCTCAATCTTATGTCCAAACTGAATGGACGATTTTTAGAAATTAATCAATTGTCCAGAGACTGCAGCATAATCCTGGAGGATCCTGAGAATGGTTTGACACTCTGCCTCTTGTGCTTTGCAGAAAAAGAGACTATCGTCTGCAAAGAGGAGGTGAGATATCGAAGGACAAGCGCGAGCCACCTTCATCCCAGTCAACTGTTTCTCCCGTTCCGCTTTTTTAATATTCGCAATTAGCGCCTCTGTGCATAATATAAATAAATAGGGGGATAACGGATCTCCCTGTCTTAAGCCCCTTTGTGGGATAATAAGACCCCTTGGTTGACCATTGAGTAAGACTCTATATTGAACCGATGATATACCGGCCATCATAAGTTTTACCCAATGAGTATCAAATCTCATTTTCAGCAAGATTGCCTGGATAAAATCCCATTCAAGCCTGTCATACGCCTTACTCATATCTGTCTTGATGGCCATAAATTTACCTTGACATGCCTTGTTTGCCCTCAAACCATGAAACATTTCCTGTGCTATAAGGATATTATCTGAGATTAGGCGTCCTGCCACAAAGGCTGATTGAGTTTCTGATATAAGCGATGGTAAACATATCTTCAGCCGTTGGCATAATACCTTAGAAATAATTTTATACCCAACATTACATAGGCTTATAGGTCTTAATTCCGTCATCCTTGTCGGCCTTTCTGTTTTTGGAATCATACATATATTAGTAATGTTTAACCGTGTATCCAGTTCCCCCGTAAGCAGAAATTTATTTATCAACTCCACCAAATCTGTCTTAATGATGTGCCATGAATGTTGAAAGAATAATGCAGTCATTCCATCAGGGCCTGGGGCTTTGCCTGGGTGCATCATAAACAGAGCTTGACGGATCTCTTCCTCAGTAGCCAGTCTTAATAACCATCCATTGGTCTGCGTAGAGATAGATGGTTGTATTTCTGATAAAAAAATTGTCAAAAGCCGTTGGAGAGGTAGTAGTGAACAGCTCATCAAAGTAATTCACTGCTACCTTCTCCACTCCCTCGTCATCCGTTATCCAGTTACCATCAGCATCATGTAGTCCAACAATTCTATTTCTCACCCGCCGTTGCCTTGTCAATGCATGATAAAATTCTTTATTGCGGTCCCCAGATGAATACCACATATTCCTACTCTTTTGAAACCAATAGTCCTCCTCATCCTTATATGCCTCTTGTAACTTCCTAGAGACATCCAGAATATCCTCATGTGACCTGTTATTATCCATCTGAACCTCCTCCAGAGCTTTTTGTAACTCATTTATTTTTTCCTTTCCGAAAGGGGGATTGTCCTTTCTCCATTTTGCAATTTCATGTCTACAATTGCTAATCTTTGTGACAAAAGGTTCTGGTTGGGAACTATTTTGTTCCTTCCAGCCGGAGGTGATAGCCTCTAATAAGCCATCCTGTCCGATCCAACGTTTGTCAAACTTAAATTGTCCTTTCCTCCTTACTACTTTGTCCTCCAGATAAGCCACCACCGGTCGATGATCCGATGCCACCATACGGATGTATTCCGTGTATGAACATGGGAATAGAGTGTGTCATTCCTCATTGGGCACGGCCCGATCCAATCGACATCGAACCATCACTGCACCCACTCCCTTACCCCTCTGTCCTTGCCAGGACAATTTATTCCCACGTGCTGGGAATTCTAATAGTCCACTATTCCGAATCATAGTATTAAAAGGAACGAAGGAATCAGGGTTCCTCATCGCCCCTCCATCCTTTTCATGATTACCAGTGATCTCATTGAGATCCCCTATAACACACCAAGGTTCAGAGCGCGCAAGCCCAAACCGGGTTAACCTTTCCCATACATGTTCCCTTAATTCCTGTACTGGATCCCCGTAAACAAAAGTGATGTAAACTCTTCTTCCAAGAGCCACTGCTTCCACATCTATCATCCTATTACTTGTGTAGGAGATTTTGACCTCAAATTCATTATTATAGTACAGGGCTAAGCCCCCACTTCTGCCAATGGGATCCACCGTAACCAGGTTATCATAGCCAAAATGTGCTTGAAAGTCCTGCATAAACTCCTGGTCTTGCTTTGTTTCGGACAAAAATAAAAAATCCGGTTTATGTTTGTGCCAAATCTCCCTGAGATAGCTAATAGTCCATTTACTACCAGCTCCTCGACAATTCCAACTTAATATTCTCATATAATTAATTGGTAAATACTCCATAGAGCTAAATAAAAGTAGGATTGAAGAGTCCCAGCTCCGTAATATGCCAACTAATTCCCATTCCAAAAATCCATATGAATGGGACATATATATAAATAAATCCATACGCAAATCTCCTGGCCGCCAATTATAAGAGTCATAAACCGAATTGCCTTTATAATCCACAAACCCATAATGCACCAATGACAAGAAAGATGGATTTTGTTATAATTTGATAAAGTCTGATAACCTAAACAATCTACACCATTAATCAGTTCCCGTACAACAATGATCCTTTTATTTTGAACTAATAATCGCCATAGAACCCCTGTGTACTGAGCTTCAAATACAAACATGAAGCTCCATAATACGCTTACCGCGTTCCCATCTCGAACTTCCAAGGGCCGTATCCATGTACTCTCCAAGCTTTCCCGTTCCTGCCAAGTAACATAAAATTCCTGATACACAATCCAAAGTTGATCTAATAATTCAGTTTTGCACTCCATTATCACTCGCCATTGTCCACACGCCACCGAGATCGCGTTGAAGAAAGACACAATCTTCAGTCTCTTACGGGTCCCTTCACCATTCTTCATCTCCTCTCCGTTACCTAAAAGCTTACTCTGTGTCATGGTAAACACAATAAGGACCACGTTTTGAGTTATGAGAGAAAAGAAAGAAAACAATCTTATAAGAACGATGCACCGAAAGCACAGCCTTCTCTCTCGTTTATATTTCACCCAAATTTCCTTCTTTTTCCACAGAAGATCGCAACCAATAAAACCAGAATGATGTAAATTGATACATTCCAATCCCACGTTCCAATAATACCATAACCTCCATCTGTTATTGAGACCATATCTATGATTGATTCGGTCAAAACCCCGAAGAACCGAGATGAACAACAAGTAAGCGTATTCAGAGATATAACCTTCATAAAGCTGAGATTCCGTATTGATGATAGTCGAAATCATTCTCCATTCAGACCCGATCTTGATTTTCCTTAAACTTCCCGAGATCCCCTTTTTGAGCTCCAAATCAAACCCCGTTTGAATCGAATAAAACTCCACTTTCCATCCATCAGAATCGTAACCTGTAGCCTCCGAATTGAACCATAAACTTGTACCAATACCCGGATCCCAGTTTCCAGAAATCAATGAAACCCTAGTTCGCCGCCTTCATCGCCATAGAGAGAACTGGAGAAATATAGTAATTATTTGCTTTTTATATATTGTTATTTCTATATAACTTAAATATCAACTGATTTATGATTTAAAATTAAAAAAATAAATCTGTGAGAGAATTATTTCGTAGGATTTTAATGAATTAAAGATTATCATTTATAAATTTCATCGCATTTTTTTTATTTTCGTTTATATTTTTGAACTTTTGAGTGGTGCCAATCAAATTAACACACATACACAGAATTTTAAAAATCATGAATATGTAATTCCAGATTAAACATAAAATCACATACAGTGAGACGATAAAAATTAAATACTCAGTAAGAAGCAAGAAAATTGTGGGATAAATAAAGAAAAAAATGTGAGGGAATCAAAAGAGGTTCATCCATTCTTAAATTAAGAAACAAAGTTTTATGACAGAGTAGTACTGGTTTGTTGAAGACTGAGAAGTGAATAGGAAGAGATGAATATAGTACATCTTTGATGAGTAAGAACAGTATGAAGACGATGAATCGACGGATTAGTGATAGGGTCATTGATATTGTGGTCCAGGAGATGAGCTAGTGAGAGAAACCAAACAAAACAAATAGAAAACGTCTATGACGAAAAAAATATTTATGCGTTTAAATCTTTTTGGTGTTAAAAAGATGAGAAGAGTTTGCGAAGTGTTATAATGAGGAGGTTTTTAAGTATCTAGTGGCTGAAATTTTTTCGTTGATATTAAAAATCTCATAGACCCGAAAACTAATCCTTTTTTTATCTAAGGGATTTATTTTAGTTCGTTTCGTTTATATGGAATCTTTAATTTCATCTTTCTTATGTTTTTTTATTTATTTGGTAACTAGCCACCAACCTTTCCTAGAAAGTTTTGAACATTACAACCTTTTTAATCTGCTTTTTAGGTTAATTATAGCGTATACTTATTTCTATATCCCAAAAGGAATATATCTAGATGCAAAAGAGCTTAAAATAATATTTTCACATATATAATGCCACATATAAATAAGATGCATGTATGCATAAATGATTAATGTAGGAGCATAACTCAAACTTTTAAACCATACAACGAAAATGCACTTCTTTTGCTGATCTGTCATTGTTAGATTGGTCGTTGTTCAATACAGAAACAACAAATAAATCATTTTACGAACATTCTACCATTACAGAATAATAATATAAATCTCATTTCCTTTGAATATTATATCATTATAGAATATTCTATCATTACGAATATTATATCATTATAGAATAATAGTCTAATTCACCCTTACATTGCATTCTCTCATTGTTGTAATTTAGTCATTATAAATCATTATAGAATAATAGTCTAATTCCCCCTTTAGAATTCTAAAAAATACCCACTATGTAATGCCACATATAAATAAGATGCATTATGCATACATGGCTAATGTACGGGCATGACTCAAACTTTTAAACTATACAAGCACAGAGCACTTCGTTTACTGATCAGTCACTGTTATACTTGTCATTGTTAAATACACAAACAGCAAATAAATCATTTTACGAATATTATATCATTATAGAATAATAGTCTAATTTCCTCTTCCATTGCATTCTCTCATTGTTGTAATTTACCAAAATAATACATTACTAAATGAAAGGATATGTAATGCTCTATTAGTGAATCTTTATAAGCATTTGGCATGCAAGAAAAACATTGGTCAACTACGATCTTCTGAGTTCATTGAACATCATAACATAAAATAAAAAACCTGTGTCCGTACTTGCAGAAAAAGGCAAATCCAAAATATAATTTAATCTAGAGAACCTTATAAAATAACTTAAATATTTAATAAATATATAAAAATGATATCTTGTAACACAAAATATTATGGATAAGTTTCAACGTTGGCTTAATAGTTTACTTTAATTATATAATTCATGATACAAATTACCAATCTTTTTTTTGGAATCTCATATCACCAATCCAATAACTAAATATATAAAGACAACAACATTAATTAAAATATGAAAACATTAAATCAAGTTTATTCACATGGTTTAGGTTTGCCATTATCACAATGTTCACGTCCCGCAGGATCAGAAGATGAACCACCACCGTCTTTTCCCAACCAATGTGAATCCTTACCGAATAAGCAAGAAGACAAATGTACAAACGCTTGGTGCCTCTGCTTTAACTCCTCGATACTCAAGGCTTCCACAGGAATATTCCACCACATTTTGTCTAACTTATTTTCAATTACAAATTCCTTCATGTTCTTTTCCTTCTCTTTCTCCATCTCTAGCTCCTTAGCGAGATCATAATTCTTTTCCATGAGGTTTTAGATCTTGAGTTCTTTATTTTTGGTAGGTGAAATGAAACCATCATGGTCTCCAATACATATATATATATATATATCTAGGTAAAAAGAGATATATGGAAGGATGGTACATTGGTTTTAAACATTTAATGTTCATGAAAAGAGTATTTTGACTAATTTACATATTTGACTGGTAAACTGGCAGTCACTTTAATATATATAGAAACTCTTTAGTCATTATTGTAAAGTTATAGTCAATAAATTACTATGGAAAATTGATAAGTCAATTGGTGAAAATTGTAAGAGCATATTAACAATTTTAATACAATGAGAATTTGTCAAACTCAAAATATATATTGTTATTTCTATATAACTTAAATATCAACTGATTTATGTTTTAAAATTAAAAAATAAATCTGTGAGAGAATTATTTCGTAGGATTTTAATGAATTAAAGATTATCATTTATAAATTTCATCGCATTTTTTTATTTTCGTTTATATTTTTGAACTTTTGAGTGGTGCCAATCAAATTAACACACATACACAGAATTTTAAAAATCATGAATATGTAATTCCAGATTAAACATAAAATCACATACAGTGAGACGATAAAATTTAAATACTCAGTAAGAAGCAAGAAATTGTGGGATAAATAAAGAAAAAAATGTGAGGGAATCAAAAGAGGTTCATGCATTCTTAAATTAAGGAACAAAGTTTTATGACAGAGTAGTACTGGTTTGTTGAAGACTGAGAAGTGAATAGGAAGAGATGAATATAGTACATCTTTGATGAGTAAGAACAGTATGAAGACGATGAATCGACGGATTAGTGATAGGGTCATTGATATTGTGGTCCAGGAGATGAGCTAGTGAGAGATACCAACCAAAACAAATAGAAAACGTCTATGACGAAAAAAATATTTATGCGTTTAAATCTTTTTGGTGTTAAAAAGATGAGAAGAGCTTGCGAAGTGTTATAATGTGGAGGTTTTTAAGTATTTACTGGCTGAAATTTTTTCGTTGATATTAAAAATCTCATAGACCCGAAAACTAATCCTTTTTTATCTAAGGGATTTATTTTAGTTCGTTTCGTTTATATGGAATCTTTAATTTCATCTTTCTTATGTTTTTTTATTTATTTGGTAACTAGCCACCAACCTTTCCTAGAAAGTTTTGAACATCACAACTTTTTTAATCTGCTTTTTAGGTTAATTATAGCGTATACTTATTTCTATATCCCAAAAGGAATATATCTAGATGCAAAAGAGCTTAAAATAATATTTTCAGATATATAATGCCACATATAAATAAGATGCATGTATGCATAATTGATTAATGTAGGAGCATAACTCAAACTTTTAAACCATACAACGAAAATGCACTTCTTTTGCTGATCGGTCATTGTTAGATTGGTCGTTGTTCAATACAGAAACAACAAATAAATCATTTTACGAACATTCTACCATTACAGAATAATAATATAAATCTCATTTCCTTTGAATATTATATCATTATAGAATATTCTATCATTACGAATATTATATCATTATAGAATAATAGTCTAATTCACCCTTACATTGCATTCTCTCATTGTTGTAATTTAGTCATTATAAATCATTATAGAATAATAGTCTAATTCCCCCTTTAGAATTCTAAAAAATACCCACTATGTAATGCCACATATAAATAAGATGCATTATGCATACATGGCTAATGTACGGGCATGACTCAAACTTTTAAACTATACAAGCACAGAGCACTTCGTTTACTGATCAGTCACTGTTATACTTGTCATTGTTAAATACACAAACAGCAAATAAATCATTTTACGAATATTATATCATTATAGAATAATAGTCTAATTTCCTCTTCCATTGCATTCTCTCATTGTTGTAATTTACCAAAATAATACATTACTAAATGAAAGGATATGTAATGCTCTATTAGTGAATCTTTATAAGCATTTGGCATGCAAGAAAAACATTGGTCAACTACGATCTTCTGAGTTCATTGAACATCATAACATAAAATAAAAAACCTGTGTCCGTACTTGCAGAAAAAGGCAAATCCAAAATATAATTTAATCTAGAGAACCTTATAAAATAACTTAAATATTTAATAAATATATAAAAATGATATCTTGTAACACAAAATATTATGGATAAGTTTCAACGTTGGCTTAATAGTTTACTTTAATTATATAATTCATGATACAAATTACCAATCTTTTTCTTGGAATCTCATATCACCAATCCATAACTAAATATATAAAGACAACAACATTAATTAAAAATGAAAACATTAAATCAAGTTTATTCACATGGTTTAGGTTTGCCATTATCACAATGTCCACGTCCCGCAGGATCAGAAGATGAACAACCACCGTCTTTTCCCAACCAATGTGAATCCTTACCGAATAAGCAAGAAGACAAATGTACAAACGCTTGGTGCCTCTGCTTTAACTCCTCGATACTCAAGGCTTCCACAGGAATATTCCACCACATTTTGTCTAACTTATTTTCAATTACAAATTCCTTCAGTTCTTTTCCTTCTCTTTCTCCATCTCTAGCTCCTTAGCGAGATCATAATTCTTTTCCATGAGGTTTTAGATCTTGAGTTTTTATTTTTGGTAGGTGAAATGAAACCATCATGGTCCCCAATACATATATATATATATATATATATCTAGGTAAAAAGAGATATATGGAAGGATGGTACATTGGTTTTAAACATTTAATGTTCATGAAAAGAATATTTTGACTAATTTACATATTTGACTGGTAAACTGGCAGTCACTTTAATATATATAGAAACTCTTTAGTCATTATTGTAAAGTTATAGTCAATAAATTACTATGGAAAATTGATAAGTCAATTGGTGAAAATTGTAAGAGCATATTAACAATTTTAATACAATGAGAATTTGTCAAACTCAAAATATATATTGTTATTTCTATATAACTTAAATATCAACTGATTTATGATTTAAAATTAAAAAATAAATCTGTGAGAGAATTATTTTGTAGGATTTTAATTAATTAAAGATTATCATTTATAAATTTCATCGCATTTTTTAATTTTCGTTTATATTTTTGAACTTTTGAGTGGTGCCAATCAAATTAACACACATACACAGAATTTTAAAAATCATGAATATGTAATTCCAGATTAAACATAAAATCACATACAGTGAGACGATAAAATTTAAATACTCAGTAAGAAGCAAGAAATTGTGGGATAAATAAAGAAAAAAATGTGAGGGAATCAAAAGAGGTTCATGCATTCTTAAATTAAGGAACAAAGTTTTATGACAGAGTAGTACTGGTTTGTTGAAGACTGAGAAGTGAATAGGAAGAGATGAATATAGTACATCTTTGATGAGTAAGAACAGTATGAAGACGATGAATCGACGGATTAGTGATAGGGTCATTGATATTGTGCTCCAGGAGATGAGCAAGTGAGAGATACCAACCAAAACAAATAGAAAACGTCTATGACGAAAAAAATATTTATGCGTTTAAATCTTTTTGGTGTTAAAAAGATGAGAAGAGCTTGCGAAGTGTTATAATGTGGAGGTTTTTAAGTATCTACTGGCTGAAATTTTTTCGTTGATATTAAAAATCTCATAGACCCGAAAACTAATCCTTTTTTATCTAAGGGATTTATTTTAGTTCGTTTCGTTTATATGGAATCTTTAATTTCATCTTT